>NW_027362772.1:322273862-322744325 GCF_046119375.1 Phyllobates terribilis | reverse complement strand
TAGTCGCTTCTCCTGAGCTCTGTATATACAGGGGTGTAGTCGCTTCTCCTGAGCTCTGTATATACAGGGGTGTAGTCGCTTGTCCTGAGCTCTGTATATACAGGGGTGTACTCGCTTCTCCTGAGCTCTGTATATACAGGGGTGTAGTCGCTTCTCCAGAGCTCTGTATATACAGGGGTGTACTCGCTTCTCCTGAGCTCTGTATATACAGGGGTGTAGTCGCTTCTCCTGAGCTCTGTATATACAGAGGTGTACTGGCTTCTCCTGAGCTCTGTATATACAGGGGTGTAGTCGCTTCTCCTGAGCTCTGTATATACAGGGGTGTAGTCGCTTCTCCTGAGCTCTGTATATACAGGGATGTAGTCGCTTCTCCTGAGCTCTGTATATACTGGGGTGTAGTCGCTTGTCCTGAGCTTTGTATATACAGGGGTGTAATCGCTTCTCCTGAGCTCTGTATATACAGGGGTGTAGTCGCTTCTCCTGAGCTCTGTATATACAGGGGTGTAGTCTCTTCTCCTGAGCTCTGTATATACAGGGGTGTAGTCGCTTCTCCTGAGCTCTGTATATACAGGGGTGTAGTCGCTTGTCCTGAGCTCTGTATATACAGGGGTGTACTCGCTTCTCCTGAGCTCTGTATATACAGGGGTGTAGTCGCTTCTCCTGAGCTCTGTATATACAGGGGTGTAGTCGCTTCTCCTGAGCTCTGTATATACAGGGGTGTACTCTCTTCTCCTGAGCTCTGTATATACAGGGGTGTAGTCGCTTCTCCTGAGCTCTGTATATACAGGGGTGTAGTCGCTTCTCCTGAGCTCTGTATATACAGGGGTGTAGTCGCTTCTCCTGAGCTCTGTATATACAGGGGTGTAGTCGCTTCTCCTGAGCTCTGTATATACAGGGGTGTAGTCGCTTCTCCTGAGCTCTGTATATACAGGGGTGTAGTCTCTTCTCCTGAGCTCTGTATATACAGGGGTGTAGTCGCTTCTCCTGAGCTCTGTATATACAGGGGTGCAGTCGCTTCTCCTGAGCTCTGTATATACAGGGGTGCAGTCGCTTCTCCTGAGCTCTGTATATACAGGTGTGTAGTCGCTTCTCCTGAGCTGTATATACAGGGGTGTAGTCGCTTCTCCTGAGCTCTGTATATACAGGGGTGTAGTCGCTTCTCCTGAGCTCTGTATATACAGGGGTGTAGTCGCTTCTCCTGAGCTCTGTATATACAGGGGTGTAGTCGCTTCTCCTGTGCTCTGTATATACAGGGGTGTACTCACTTCTCCTGAGCTCTGTATATACAGGGGTGTAGTCGCTTCTCCTGAGCTCTGTATATACAGGGGTGTAGTCGCTTCTCCTGAGCTCTGTATATACAGGGGTGTAGTCGCTTCTCCTGAGCTCTGTATATACAGGGGTGTAGTCGCTTCTCCTGAGCTCTGTATATACAGGGGTGTAGTCGCTTCTCCTGAGCTCTGTATATACAGGGGTGTAGTCTCTTCTCCTGAGCTCTGTATATACAGGGGTGTAGTCGCTTCTCCTGAGCTCTGTATATATAGGGGTGCAGTCGCTTCTCCTGAGCTCTGTATATACAGGTGTGTAGTCGCTTCTCCTGAGCTCTGTATATACAGGGGTGTAGTCGCTTCTCCTGAGCTCTGTATATACAGGGGTGTAGTCGCTTCTCCTGAGCTCTGTATATACAGGTGTGTACTCGCTTCTCCTGAGCTCTGTATATACAGGGGTGTACTCGCTTCTCCTGAGCTCTGTATATACAGGGGTGTAGTTGCTTCTCCTGAGCTCTGTATATACAGGGGTGTACACACTTCTCCTGAGCTCTGTATATACAGGGGTGTAGTCCCTTCTCCTGAGCTCTGTATATACAGGGGTGTAGTCGCTTCTCCTGACCTCTGCATATACAGGGGTGTAGTCGCTTCTCCTGAGCTCTGTATATACAGGGGTGTTGTCTCTTCTGAGCTCTGTATATACAGGGGTGTTGTCTCTTCTCCTGAGCTTTGTATATACAGGGGTGTAGTCGCTTCTCCTGAGCTCTGTATATACAGGGCTGTACTCGCTTCTCCTGAGCTCTGTATATACAGGGGTGTAGTCGCTTCTCCTGAGCTCTGTATATACAGGGGTGTAGTCGCTTCTCCTGAGCTCTGTATATACAGGGGTGTAGTCGCTTCTCCTGAGCTCTGTATATACAGGGGTGTAGTCGCTTCTCCTGAGCTCTGTATATACAGGGGTGTAGTCTCTTCTCCTGAGCTCTGTATATACAGGGGTGTAGTCGCTTCTCCTGAGCTCTGTATATACAGGGGTGTAGTCGCTTCTCCTGAGCTCTGTATATACAGGGGTGTAGTCGCTTCTCCTGAGCTCTGTATATACAGGGGTGTAGTCGCTTCTCCTGAGCTCTGTATATACAGGGTTGTAGTCTCTTCTCGTGAGCTCTGTATATACAGGTGTGTAGTCGCTTCTCCTGAGCTCTGTATATACAGGTGTGTAGTCGCTTCTCCTGAGCTCTGTATATACAGGGGTGTAGTCGCTTCTCCTGAGCTCTGTATATACAGGGGTGTACTCGCTTCTCCTGAGTTCTGTATATACAGGGGTGTACTCGCTTCTCCTGAGCTCTGTATATACAGGGGTGTAGTCGCTTCTCCTGAGCTCTGTATATACAGGGGTGTAGTGTCTTCTCCTGAGCTCTGTATATACAGGGGTGTAGTCGCTTCTCCTGAGCTCTGTATATACAGGGGTGTAGTCGCTTCTCCTGAGCTCTGTATATACAGGGGTGTAGTCGCTTCTCCTGAGCTCTGTATATACAGGGGTGTAGTCGCTTCTCCTGAGCTCTGTATATACAGGGGTGTAGTCGCTTCTCCTGAGCTCTGTATATACAGGGGTGTAGTCGCTTCTCCTGAGCTCTGTATATACAGGGGTGTAGTCGCTTCTCCTGAGCTCTGTATATACAGGGGTGTAGTCGCTTCTCCTGAGCTCTGTATATACAGGGGTGTACTCTCTTCTCCTGAGCTCTGTATATACAGGGGTGTAGTCGCTTCTCCTGAGCTCTGTATCTACAGGGGTGTAGTCGCTTCTCCTGAGCTCTGTATATACAGGGGTGTAGTCTCTTCTCCTGAGCTCTGTATATACAGGAGTGTAGTCGCTTCTCCTGAGCTCTGTACATACAGGGGTGTAGTCGCTTGTCCTGAGCTCTGTATATACAGGGGTGTACTCGCTTCTCCTGAGCTCTGTATATACAGGGGTGTAGTCGCTTCTCCTGAGCTCTGTATATACAGGGGTGTAGTCGCTTCTCCTGAGCTCTGTATATACAGGGGTGTACTCGCTTCTCCTGAGCTCTGTATATACAGGAGTGTAGTCGCTTGTCCTGAGCTTTGTATATACAGGGGTGTAGTCGCTTCTCCTGAGCTCTGTATATACAGGGGTGTAGTCGCTTCTCCTGAGCTCTGTATATACAGGGGTGTAGTCGCTTCTCCTGAGCTCTGTATATACAGGGGTGTAGTCGCTTCTCCTGAGCTCTGTATATACAGGGGTGTAGTCGCTTCTCCTGAGCTCTGTATATACATTGGTGTAGTCTCTTCTCCTGAGCTCTGTATATACAGGGGTGTAGTCTCTTCTCCTGAGCTCTGTATATACAGGGGTGTAGTCTCTTCTTCTGAGCTCTGTATATACAGGGGTGTACTCGCTTCTCCTGAGCTCTGTATATACAGGGGTGTAGTCTCTTCTCTTGAGCTCTGTATATACAGGGGTGTAGTCTCTTCTCCTGAGCTCTGTATATACTGGGGTGTAGTCGCTTGTCCTGAGCTTTGTATATACAGGGGTGTAGTCGCTTCTCCTGAGCTCTGTATATACAGGGGTGTAGTCGCTTCTCCTGAGCTCTGTATATACAGGGGTGTAGTCGCTTCTCCTGAGCTCTGTATATACAGGGGTGTAGTCTCTTCTCCTGAGCTCTGTATATACAGGGGTGTAGTCGCTTCTCCTGAGCTCTGTATATACAGGGGTGTAGTCGCTTCTCCTGAGCTCTGTATATACTGGGGTGTAGTCGCTTCTCCTGAGCTCTGTATATACAGGGGTGTAGTCGCTTCTCCTGAGCTCTGTATATACAGGGGTGTAGTCGCTTCTCCTGAGCTCTGTATATACAGGGGTGTAGTCGCTTCTCCTGAGCTCTTTATATACAGGGGTGTAGTCTCTTCTCCTGTGCTCTGTATATACAGGGGTGTAGTCGCTTCTCCTGAGCTCTGTATATACAGGGGTGTAGTCGCTTCTCCTGAGCTCTGTATATACAGGGGTGTACTCGCTTCTCCTGAGCTCTGTATATACAGGGGTGTAGTCGCTTGTCCTGAGCTTTGTATATACAGGGGTGTAGTCGCTTCTCCTGAGCTCTGTATATACGGGGGTGTAGTCGCTTCTCCTGAGCTCTGTATATACAGGGGTGTAGTCGCTTCTCCTGAGCTCTGTATATACAGGGGTGTAGTCTCTTCTCCTGAGCTCTGTATATACAGGGGTGTAGTCGCTTCTCCTGAGCTCTGTATATACAGGGGTGTAGTCGCTTCTCCTGAGCTCTGTATATACTGGGGTGTAGTCGCTTCTCCTGAGCTCTGTATATTCAGGGGTGTAGTCTCTTCTCCTGAGCTCTGTATATACAGGGGTGTAGTCTCTTCTCCTGAGCTCTGTATATACAGGGGTGTACTCGCTTCTCCTGAGCTCTGTATATACAGGGGTGTAGTCGCTTCTCCTGAGCTCTGTATATACAGGGGTGTAGTCGCTTCTCCTGAGCTCTGTATATACCGGGGTGTAGTCGCTTCTCCTGAGCTCTGTATATACAGGGGTGTAGTCGCTTCTCCTGAGCTCTGTATATACCGGGGTGTAGTCTCTTCTCCTGAGCTCTGTATATACAGGGGTGTAGTCGCTTCTCCTGAGCTCTGTATATACAGGGGTGTAGTCGCTTCTCCTGAGCTCTGTATATACAGGGGTGTAGTCTCTTCTCCTGAGCTCTGTATATACAGGGGTGTAGTCTCTTCTCCTGAGCTCTGTATATACATGGGTGTAGTCTCTTCTCCTGAGCTCTGTATATACAGGGGTGTAGTCTCTTCTCCTGAGCTCTGTATATACCGGGGTGTAGTCTCTTCTCCTGAGCTCTGTATATACAGGTGTGTAGTCGCTTCTCCTGAGCTCTGTATATACAGAGGTGTACTCGCTTCTCCTGAGATCTGTATATACAGGGGTGTAGTCGCTTCTCCTGAGCTCTGTATATACTGGGGTGTAGTCGCTTCTCCTGAGCTCTGTATATACAGGGGTGTAGTCGCTTCTCCTGAGCTCTGTATATACAGGGGTGTAGTCTCTTCTCCTGAGCTCTGTATATACAGGGGTGTAGTCGCTTCTCCTGAGCTCTGTATATACAGGGGTGTAGTCGCTTCTCCGGAGCTCTGTATATACAGGGGTGTAGTCTCTTCTCCTGAGCTCTGTATATACAAGGGTGTAGTCTCTTCTCTTGAGCTCTGTATATACAGGGGTGTAGTCGCTTCTCTTGATCTCTGTATATACAGGGGTGTAGTCGCTTCTCCTGAGCTCTGTATATACAGGGGTGTAGTTGCTTGTCCTGAGCTCTGTATATACAGGGGTGTAGTCGCTTCTCCTGAGCTCTGTATATACAGGGGTGTAGTCGCTTCTCCTGAGCTCTGTATATACAGGGGTGTAGTCGCTTCTCCTGAGCTCTGTATATACAGGGGTGTAGTCGCTTCTCCTGAGCTCTGTATATACAGGGGTGTAGTCGCTTCTCCTGAGCTCTGTATATACAGGGGTGTACTCTCTTCTCCTGAGCTCTGTATATACAGGGGTGTAGTCGCTTCTCCTGAGCTCTGTATCTACAGGGGTGTAGTCGCTTCTCCTGAGCTCTGTATATACAGGAGTGTAGTCGCTTCTCCTGAGCTCTGTACATACAGGGGTGTAGTCGCTTGTCCTGAGCTCTGTATATACAGGGGTGTACTCGCTTCTCCTGAGCTCTGTATATACAGGGGTGTAGTCGCTTCTCCTGAGCTCTGTATATACAGGGGTGTAGTCGCTTCTCCTGAGCTCTGTATATACAGGGGTGTACTCGCTTCTCCTGAGCTCTGTATATACAGGAGTGTAGTCGCTTGTCCTGAGCTTTGTATATACAGGGGTGTAGTCGCTTCTCCTGAGCTCTGTATATACAGGGGTTTCAGTCGCTTCTCCTGAGCTCTGTATATACAGGGGTGTAGTCGCTTCTCCTGAGCTCTGTATATACAGGGGTGTAGTCGCTTCTCCTGAGCTCTGTATATACAGGGGTGTAGTCGCTTCTCCTGAGCTCTGTATATACATTGGTGTAGTCTCTTCTCCTGAGCTCTGTATATACAGGGGTGTAGTCTCTTCTCCTGAGCTCTGTATATACAGGGGTGTAGTCTCTTCTTCTGAGCTCTGTATATACAGGGGTGTACTCGCTTCTCCTGAGCTCTGTATATACAGGGGTGTAGTCTCTTCTCTTGAGCTCTGTATATACAGGGGTGTAGTCTCTTCTCCTGAGCTCTGTATATACAGGGGTGTAGTCGCTTGTCCTGAGCTTTGTATATACAGGGGTGTAGTCGCTTCTCCTGAGCTCTGTATATACAGGGGTGTAGTCCCTTCTCCTGAGCTCTGTATATACAGGGGTGTAGTCGCTTCTCCTGAGCTCTGTATATACAGGGGTGTAGTCTCTTCTCCTGAGCTCTGTATATACAGGGGTGTAGTCGCTTCTCCTGAGCTCTGTATATACAGGGGTGTAGTCGCTTCTCCTGAGATCTGTATATACTGGGGTGTAGTCGCTTCTCCTGAGCTCTGTATATACAGGGGTGTAGTCGCTTCTCCTGAGCTCTGTATATACAGGGGTGTAGTCGCTTCTCCTGAGCTCTGTATATACAGGGGTGTAGTCGCTTCTCCTGTGCTCTGTATATACAGGGGTGTAGTCGCTTCTCCTGAGCTCTGTATATACAGGGGTGTAGTCGCTTCTCCTGAGCTCTGTATATACAGGGGTGTATTCGCTTCTCCTGAGCTCTGTATATACAGGGGTGTAGTCGCTTGTCCTGAGCTTTGTATATACAGGGGTGTAGTCGCTTCTCCTGAGCTCTGTATATACGGGGGTGTAGTCGCTTCTCCTGAGCTCTGTATATACAGGGGTGTAGTCTCTTCTCCTGAGCTCTGTATATACAGGGGTGTAGTCGCTTCTCCTGAGCTCTGTATATACAGGGGTGTAGTCGCTTCTCCTGAGCTCTGTATATACTGGGGTGTAGTCGCTTCTCCTGAGCTCTGTATATTCAGGGGTGTAGTCTCTTCTCCTGAGCTCTGTATATACAGGGGTGTAGTCTCTTCTCCTGAGCTCTGTATATACAGGGGTGTACTCGCTTCTCCTGAGCTCTGTATATACAGGGGTGTAGTCGCTTCTCCTGAGCTCTGTATATACAGGGGTGTAGTCGCTTCTCCTGAGCTCTGTATATACCGGGGTGTAGTCGCTTCTCCTGAGCTCTGTATATACAGGGGTGTAGTCGCTTCTCCTGAGCTCTGTATATACCGGGGTGTAGTCTCTTCTCCTGAGCTCTGTATATACAGGGGTGTAGTCGCTTCTCCTGAGCTCTGTATATACAGGGGTGTAGTCGCTTCTCCTGAGCTCTGTATATACAGGGGTGTAGTCTCTTCTCCTGAGCTCTGTATATACAGGGGTGTAGTCTCTTCTCCTGAGCTCTGTATATACATTTGTGTAGTCTCTTCTCCTGAGCTCTGTATATACAGGGGTGTAGTCTCTTCTCCTGAGCTCTGTATATACCGGGGTGTAGTCTCTTCTCCTGAGCTCTGTATATACAGGTGTGTAGTCGCTTCTCCTGAGCTCTGTATATACAGAGGTGTACTCGCTTCTCCTGAGATCTGTATATACAGGGGTGTAGTCGCTTCTCCTGAGCTCTGTATATACTGGGGTGTAGTCGCTTCTCCTGAGCTCTGTATATACAGGGGTGTAGTCGCTTCTCCTGAGCTCTGTATATACAGGGGTGTAGTCGCTTCTCCTGAGCTCTGTATATACAGGGGTGTAGTCGCTTCTCCTGAGCTCTGTATATACAGGGGTGTAGTCGCTTCTCCGGAGCTCTGTATATACAGGGGTGTAGTCTCTTCTCCTGAGCTCTGTATATACAAGGGTGTAGTCTCTTCTCTTGAGCTCTGTATATACAGGGGTGTAGTCGCTTCTCTTGATCTCTGTATATACAGGGGTGTAGTCGCTTCTCCTGAGCTCTGTATATACAGGGGTGTAGTTGCTTGTCCTGAGCTCTGTATATACAGGGGTGTAGTCGCTTCTCCTGAGCTCTGTATATACAGGGGTGCACTCGCTTCTCCTGAGCTCTGTATATACAGGGGTGTAGTCGCTTCTCCCGAGCTCTGTATATACCGGGGTGTAGTCGCTTCTCCCGAGCTCTGTATATACAGGCGTGTAGTCTCTTCTCCTGAGCTCTGTATATACAGGGGTGTAGTCGCTTCTCCTGAGCTCTGTATATACAGGGGTGTAGTCTCTTCTCCTGAGCTCTGTATATACAGGGGTGTAGTCGCTTCTCCTGAGCTCTGTATGTACAGGGGTGTAGTCGCTTCTCCTGAGCTTTGTATATACAGGGGTGTAGTCGCTTCTCCTGAGCTCTGTATATACAGGGGTGTAGTCGCTTCTCCTGAGCTCTGTATATACAGGGGTGTAGTCGCTTCTCCTGAGCTCTGTATATACAGGGGTGTAGTCTCTTCTCCTGAGCTCTGTATATACAGGGGTGTAGTCGCTTCTCCTGAGCTCTGTATATACAGGGGTGTAGTCTCTTCTCCTGAGCTCTGTATATACAGGGGTGTAGTCTCTTCTCCTGAGCTCTGTATATACAGGGGTGTTGTCTCTTCTCCTGAGCTCTGTATATACAGGGGTGTAGTCGCTTCTCCTAAGCTCTGTATATACAGGGGTGTAGTCGCTTGTCCTGAGCTTTGTATATACAGGGGTGTAGTCGCTTCTCCTGAGCTCTGTATATACAGGGGTGTAGTCGCTTCTCCTGAGCTCTGTATATACAGGGGTGTAGTCTCTTCTCTGAGCTCTGTATATACAGGGGTGTAGTCTCTTCTCCTGAGCTCTGTATATACAGGGGTGTAGTCGCTTCTCCTGAGCTCTGTATATACAGGGGTGTAGTCGCTTCTCCTGAGCTCTGTATATACAGGGGTGTAGTCGCTTCTCCTGAGCTCTGTATATACTGGGGTGTAGTCGCTTCTCCTGAGCTCTGTATATACAGGGGTGTAGTCGCTTCTCCTGAGCTCTGTATATACAGGGGTGTAGTCTCTTCTCCTGAGCTCTGTATATACAGGGGTGTAGTCGCTTCTCCTGAGCTCTGTATATACAGGGGTGTAGTCGCTTCTCCTGAGCTCTGTATATACAGGGGTGTAGTCTCTTCTCCTGAGCTCTGTATATACAGGGGTGTAGTCGCTTCTCCTGAGCTCTGTATATACAGGGGTGTAGTCGCTTCTCCTGAGCTCTGTATATACAGGGGTGTAGTCGCTTCTCCTGAGCTCTGTATATACCGGGTGTAGTCGCTTCTCCTGAGCTCTGTATATACAGGGGTGTACTCGCTTCTCCTGAGCTCTGTATATACAGTGGTGTAGTCGCTTCTCCTGAGCTCTGTATATACAGGGGTGTAGTCTCTTCTCCTGTGCTCTGTATATACCGGGGTGTAGTCGCTTCTCCTGAGCTCTGTATATACAGGGGTGTAGTCGCTTCTCCTGAGCTCTGTATATACAGGGGTGTAGTCGCTTCTCCTGAGCTCTGTATATACAGGGGTGTAGTCGCTTCTCCTGAGCTCTGTATATACAGGGGTGTACTCGCTTCTCCTGAGCTCTGTATATACAGGGGTGTAGTCTCTTCTCCTGAGCTCTGTATATACAGGGGTGTAGTCGCTTCTCCTGAGCTCTGTATATACAGGGGTGTAGTCGCTTCTCCTGAGCTCTGTATATATAGGGGTGTAGTCGCTTCTCCTGAGCTCTGTATATACCGAGGTGTAGTCGCTTCTCCTGAGCTCTGTATATACAGGGGTGTAGTCGCTTCTCCTGAGCTCTGTATATACAGGGGTGTAGTCGATTCTCCTGAGCTCTGTATATACAGGGGTGTAGTCTCTTCTCCTGAGCTCTGTATATACAGGGGTGTAGTCGCTTCTCCTGAGCTCTGTATATACTGGGGTGTAGTCGCTTCTCCTGAGCTCTGTATATACAGGGGTGTAGTCGCTTCTCCTGAGCTCTGTATATACAGGGGTGTAGTCGCTTCTCCTGAGCTCTGTATATACAGGGGTGTAGTCGCTTCTCCTGAGCTCTGTATATACAGGGGTGTAGTCGCTTCTCCTGAGCTCTGTATATACAGGGGTGTAGTCGCTTCTCCTGAGCTCTGTATATACAGGGGTGTAGTCGCTTCTCCTGAGCTCTGTATATACTGGGGTGTAGTCGCATCTCCTGATCTCTGTATATACAGGGGTGTAGTCTCTTCTCCTGAGCTCTGTATATACAGGGGTGTAGTCGCTTCTCCTGAGCTCTGTATATACAGGGGTGTAGTCTCTTCTCCTGAGCTCTGTATATACAGGGGTGTAGTCGCTTCTCCTGAGCTCTGTATATACAGGGGTGTAGTCGCTTCTCCTGAGCTCTGTATATACAGGGGTGTACTCGCTTCTCCTGAGCTCTGTATATACATGAGTGCACTCGCTTCTCCTGAGCTCTGTATATACAGGGGTGTAGTCGCTTCTCCTGAGCTCTGTATATACAAGGGTGTAGTCGCTTCTCCTGAGCTCTGTATATACAGGGGTGTAGTCGCTTCTCCTGAGCTCTGTATATACAGGGGTGTAGTCGCTTGTCCTGAGCTCTGTATATACAGGGGTGTACTCGCTTCTCCTGAGCTCTGTATATACAGGGGTGTAGTCGCTTCTCCAGAGCTCTGTATATACAGGGGTGTACTCGCTTCTCCTGAGCTCTGTATATACAGGGGTGTAGTCGCTTCTCCTGAGCTCTGTATATACAGAGGTGTACTGGCTTCTCCTGAGCTCTGTATATACAGGGGTGTAGTCGCTTCTCCTGAGCTCTGTATATACAGGGGTGTAGTCGCTTCTCCTGAGCTCTGTATATACAGAGATGTAGTCGCTTCTCCTGAGCTCTGTATATACTGGGGTGTAGTCGCTTGTCCTGAGCTTTGTATATTCAGGGGTGTAATCGCTTCTCCTGAGCTCTGTATATACAGGGGTGTAGTCGCTTCTCCTGAGCTCTGTATATACAGGGGTGTAGTCTCTTCTCTTGAGCTCTGTATATACAGGGGTGTAGTCGCTTCTCCTGAGCTCTGTATATACAGGGGTGTAGTCGCTTGTCCTGAGCTCTGTATATACAGGGGTGTACTCGCTTCTCCTGAGCTCTGTATATACAGGGGTGTAGTCGCTTCTCCTGAGCTCTGTATATACAGGGGTGTACTCGCTTCTCCTGAGCTCTGTATATACAGGGGTGTAGTCGCTTCTCCTGAGCTCTGTATATACAGGGGTGTAGTTGCTTCTCCTGAGCTCTGTATATACAGGGGTGTAGTCGCTTCTCCTGAGCTCTGTATATACTGGGGTGTAGTCGCTTCTCCTGAGCTCTGTATATACAGGGGTGTAGTCGCTTCTACTGAGCTCTGTATATACAGAGGTGTACTCGCTTCTCCTGAGCTCTGTATATACAGGGGTGTAGTCTCTTCTCCTGTGCTCTGTATAAACAGGGGTGTACTAAGCTTCTCCTGAGCTCTGTATATACAGGGGTGTACTCACTTCTCCTGTGCTCTGTATATACAGGGGTGTACTCGCTTCTCCTGAGCTCTGTATATACAGGGGTGTAGTCTTTTCTCCCGAGCTCTGTATATACAGGGGTGTACTCGCTTCTCCTGAGTTCTGTATATACAGGGGTGTACTCGCTTCTCCTGAGCTCTGTATATACAGGGGTGTAGTCGCTTCTCCTGAGCTCTGTATATACAGGGGTGTAGTCGCTTCTCCTGAGCTCTGTATATACAGGGGTGTAGTCCCTTCTCCCGAGCTCTGTATATACAGGGGTGTAGTCGCTTCTACCGAGCTCTGTATATACAGGGGTGTAGTCGCTTCTCCTGAGCTCTGTATATACAGGGGTGTAGTCGCTTCTCCTGAGCTCTGTATATACAGGGGTGTAGTCGCTTCTCCTGAGCTCTGTATATACAGGGGTGTAGTCGCTTCTCCTGAGCTCTGTATATACAGGGGTGTAGTCGCTTCTCCTGAGCTCTGTATTTACAGGGGTGTAGTCGCTTCTCCTGAGCTCTGTATATACAGGGGTGTAGTCGCTTCTCCTGAGCTCTGTATATACAGGGGTGTAGTCGCTTCTCCTGAGCTCTGTATATACCGGGGTGTAGTCGCTTCTCCTGAGCTCTGTATATACAGGGGTGTAGTCTCTTCTCCTGAGCTCTGTATATACAGGGGTGTAGTCTCTTCTCCTGAGCTCTGTATATACAGGGGTGTAGTCGCTTCTCCTGAGCTCTGTATATACAGGGGTGTAGTCACTTCTACTGATCTCTGTATATACAGGGGTGTAGTCGCTTCTCCTGAGCTCTGTATACACAGGGGTGTAGTTGCTTCTCCTGAGCTCTGTATATACAGGGGTGTAGTCGCTTCTCCTGAGCTCTGTATATACAGGGGTGTAGTCGCTTCTCCTGAGCTCTGTATATACAGGGGTGTAGTCTCTTCTCCTGAGCTCTGTATATACAGGGGTGTAGTCTCTTCTCCTGAGATCTGTATATACAGGGGTGTAGTCACTTCTCCTGAGCTCTGTATATACAGGGGTGTAGTCGCTTCTCCTGAGCTCTGTATATACAGGGGTGTAGTCGCTTCTCCTGATCTCTGTATATACAGGGGTGTAGTCGCTTCTCCTGTGCTCTGTATATACAGGGGTGTACTCGCTTCTCCTGAGCTCTGTATATACAGGGGTGTACTCTCTTCTCCTGAGCTCTGTATATACAGGGGTGTACTCGCTTCTCCTGAGCTCTGTATATACAGGGGTGTAGTCTCTTCTCCTGAGCTCTGTATATACAGGGGTGTAGTCTCTTCTCCTGAGCTCTGTATATACAGGGGTGTAGTCGCTTCTCCCGAGCTCTGTATATACAGGGGTGTAGTCGCTTCTCCTGAGCTCTGTATATACAGGGGTGTAGTCGCTTCTCCTGAGCTCTGTATATACAGGGGTGTAGTCGCTTCTCCTGAGCTCTGTATATACAGGGGTGTAGTCGCTTCTCCTGAGCTCTGTATATACAGGGGTGCAGTCGCTTCTCCTGAGCTCTGTATATACAGGGGTGTAGTCGCTTCTCCTGAGCTCTGTATATACAGGGGTGTAGTCTATTCTCCTGAGCTCTGTATATACAGGGGTGTACTCTCTTCTCCTGAGCTCTGTATATACAGGGGTGTACTCGCTTCTCCTGAGCTCTGTATATACAGGGGTGTAGTCGCTTCTCCTGAGCTCTGTATATACAGGGGTGTAGTCGCTTCTCCTGAGCTCTGTATATACAGGGGTGTAGTCGCTTCTCCTGAGCTCTGTATATACAGGGGTGTAGTCGCTTCTCCTGAGCTCTGTATATACAGGGGTGTAGTCGCTTCTCCTGAGCTCTGTATATACAGGGGTGTAGTCGCTTCTCCTGAGCTCTGTATATACTGGGGTGTAGTCGCTTCTCCTGAGCTCTGTATATACAGGGGTGTAGTCTCTTCTCCTGAGCTCTGTATATACAGGGGTGTAGTCGCTTCTCCTGAGCTCTGTATATACAGGGTTGTAGTCGCTTCTCCTGAGCTTTGTATATACAGGGGTGTTGTCGCTTCTCCTGAGCTCTGTATATACAGGGGTGTAGTCGCTTCTCCTGAGCTCTGTATATACAGGGGTGTACTCGCTTCTCCTGAGCTCTGTATATACAGGGGTGTAGTCGCTTCTCCTGAGTTCTGTATATACAGGGGTGTAGTCTCTTCTCCTGAGCTCTGTATATACAGGGGTGTACTCGCTTCTCCTGAGCTCTGTATATACAGGGGTGTAGTCGCTTCTCCTGAGCTCTGTATATACAGGGGTGTACTCGCTTCTCCTGAGCTCTGTATATACAGGGGTGTACTCGCTTCTCCTGAGCTCTGTATATACAAGGGTGTACTCGCTTCTCCTGAGCTCTGTATATACAGGGGTGTAGTCTCTTCTCCTGAGCTCTGTATATACAGGGGTGTAGTCTCTTCTCCTGAGCTCTGTATATACAGTGGTGTAGTCGCTTCTCCTGAGCTCTGTATATACAGGGGTGTAGTCGCTTCTCCTGTGCTCTGTATATACAGGGGTGTAGTCGCTTCTCCTGAGCTCTGTATATACAGGGGTGTAGTCGCTTCTTCTGAGCTCTGTATATACAGGGGTGTAGTCGCTTCTCCTGAGCTCTGTATATACAGGGGTGTAGTCTCTTCTCCTGAGCTCTGTATATACAGGGGTGTAGTCGCTTCTCCTGAGCTTTGCATATACAGGGGTGTAGTCGCTTCTCCTGAGCTCTGTATATACAGGGGTGTAGTCGCTTCTCCTGAGCTATGTATATACAGGGGTGTAGTCGCTTCTCCTGAGCTCTGTATATACAGGGGTGTAGTCGCTTCTCCTGAGCTCTGTATATACAGGGGTGTAGTCTCTTCTCCTGAGCTCTGTATATACAGGGGTGTAGTCGCTTCTCCTGAGCTCTGTATATACAGGGGTGTAGTCGCTTCTCCTGAGCTCTGTATATACAGGGGTGTAGTCTCTTCTCCTGAGCTCTGTATATACAGGGGTGTAGTCGCTTCTCCTGAGCTCTGTATATACAGGGGTGTAGTCGCTTCTCCTGAGCTCTGTATATACTGGGGTGTAGTCGCTTCTCCTTTGCTCTGTATATACAGGGGTGTAGTCGCTTCTCCTGAGCTCTGTATATACTGGGGTGTAGTCGCTTCTCCTTTGCTCTGTATATACAGGGGTGTAGTCGCTTCTCCTGAGCTCTGTATATACAGGGGTGTAGTCGCTTCTCCCGAGCTCTGTATATACAGGGGTGTAGTCGCTTCTCTTGAGCTCTGTATATACAGGGGTGTAGTCTCTTCTCCTTTGCTCTGTATATACAGGGGTGTACTCGCTTCTCCTGAGCTCTGTATATACTGGGGTGTAGTCGCTTCTCCTGAGCTCTGTATATACAGGGGTGTAGTCGCTTCTCCTGAGCTCTGTATATACTGGGGTGTAGTCTCTTCTCCTGAGCTTTGTATATACAGGGGTGTAGTCGCTTCTCCTGAGCTCTGTATATACAGGGGTGTAGTCGCTTCTCCTGAGCTCTGTATATACAGGGGTGTACTCGCTTCTCCTGAGCTCTGTATATACAGGGGTGTACTCTCTTCTCCTGAGCTCTGTATATACAGGGGTGTAGTCTCTTCTCCTGAGCTCTGTATATACAGGGGTGTAGTCGCTTCTCCTGAGCTCTGTATATACAGGGGTGTAGTCGCTTCTCTTGAGCTCTGTATATACAGGGGTGTAGTCACTTCTCCTGATCTCTGTATATACAGGGGTGTAGTCGCTTCTCCTGAGCTCTGTATATACAGGTGTGTACTCGCTTCTCCTGAGCTCTGTATATACAGGGGTGTAGTCGCTTCTCCTGAGCTCTGTATATACAGGGGTGTAGTCGCTTCTCCTGAGCTCTGTATATACAGGGGTGTACTCTCTTCTCCTGAGCTCTGTATATACAGGGGTGTAGTCGCTTCTCCTGAGCTCTGTATATACAGGAGTGCACTCGCTTCTGCGCACTGTACACACGTTTATCCGCCGCGGTTGCTGTACTTGTGTGTGTGTGTATGTATGTATATATATATATATACAGTACAGACCAAAAGGTTGGACACACCTTCTCATTTAAAGATTTTTCTGTACTTTCATGACTTTGAAAATTGTACATTCACACTGAAGGCATCAAAACTATGAATTACCACATGTGGAATTATATACTTAACAAAAAAGTGTGAAACAACTGAAAATATGTCTTATAGTCTAGGTTCTTCACAGTAGCCACCTTTTGCTTTGATGACTGCTTTGCACACTCTTGGCATTCTCTTGATGAGCTTCAAGAGGTAGTCACCGGAAATGGTCTTCACTTCACAGGTGTGCCCTGTCAGGTTTAATAAGTGGGATTTCTTGCCTTATAAATGGGGTTGGGATAGTCCTACTGAATAGACTGTTAGAATTTGTATTATGGCAACAAAAAAGCAGCTAAGTAAAGAAAAACGAGTGGCCATCATTACTTTAAGAAATGAAGGTCAGTCAATGCGAAAAATTGGGAAAACTTTGAAAGTGTCCCCAAGTGCAGTTGCAAAAACCATAAATCGCTACAAAGAAACTGGCTCACATGAGGACCGCCCCATAAAAGGAAGACCAAGAGTCACCTCTGCTTCTGAGGATAAGTTTATCCGAGTCACCAGCCTCAGAAATCGCAGGTAACAGCAGCTCAGATTAGAGACCAGGTCAATGCCACACAGAGTTCTAGCAGCAGACACATCTCTACAACAACTGTTAAGAGGAGACTTTGTGCAGCAGGCCTTCATGTTAAAATAGCTGCTAGGAAACCACTGCTAAGGACAGGCAACAAGCAGAAGAGACTTGTTTGGGCTAAAGAACACAAGGAATGGACATTAGACCAGTGGAAATCTGTGCTTTGGTCTGATGAGTCCAAATTTGAGATCTTTGGTTCCAACCACCGTGTCTTTGTGCGACGCGGAAAAGGTGAACGGATGGACTCTACATGCCTGGTTCCCACCGTGAAGCATGGGGGAGGAGGTGTGATGGTGTGGGGGGGGGCTTTGCTGGTGACACTGTTGGGGGTTTATTCACAATTGAAGGCATACTGAACCAGCATGGCTACCACAGCATCTTGCAGCGGCATGCTATTCCATCCGGTTTGCGTTTAGTTGGACCATCATTTATTTTTCAACAGGACAATGACCCCAAACACCTTCAGGCTGTGTAAGGGCTATTTGACCAAGAAGGAGAGTGATGGGGGGCTACGCCAGATGACCTGGCCTCCACAGTCACCAGACCTGACCCCAATCGAGATGGTTTGGGGTGAGCTGGACCGCAGAGTGAAGGCAAAAGGGCCAACAAGTGCTAAGCATCTCTGGGAACTCCTTCAAGATTGTTGGAAGACCATTTCCGGTGACTACCTCTTGAAGCTCCTCAAGAGAATGCCAAGAGTGTGCAAAGCAGTCATCAAAGCAAAAGGTGGCTACTGTGAAGACCCTAGAATATAAGACATATTTTCAGTTGTTTCACACTTTTTTGTTAAGTATATAATTCCACATGTGGTAATTCATAGTTTTGATGCCTTCAGTGTGAATGGACAATGTTCATAGAAAAAAAGATGGAGTGCCGAAGTTCTTTTTGCAATTGATATTACTCTTTTCTTCAGAGCACCCGAATAGACCAGTGAGCGACCCCTCTCTTTTTTCTATTAATCATTTTTGGGATCCCGCTCCTGGAGCATTGTAGCAGGTACGTGTTCACACTATTAGAAGTTTGACAGCCTTTTTTCTGACCATGTGTCCCTCCCATTCAGTCACAGTTGGTTTTAACTAGCTCTACCAGCCCATACATTGTAGGTTAAAAGCCCAAGCAGAGACATATTGTCCATACAGGCTTACAGCCCAAGAGTGGCATATCCAGTGGTAGCGTAGCGTAGTTTCCCATCATACGAAGGTGACCTTGTCGTGGTTGATGGGCACACATGAATTGGCCAAATTATGCGCAAAAAACCTTCATTTTTCAAAGTGACATTAGTCCAGATACAATATTTCTTATATATTCATGTATGGAGTGCTGAAGTTCTTTTTGCAAATGTACAATGTTCATAGTCATGAAAATACAGAAAAATCTTTAAATGAGAAGGTGTGTCCAAACTTTTGGTCTGTACTGTATATATATATGTCGCCCGTGTGTCGCTTTGTGTCGCCCACACCACCTATCGCCTCCGTCCCCGCTGCTCTCCGGTCTCTCACAAGGTGCCGGGGTTACAGGTGAGCGGGAGGCGGGATCAGAGTTGGACGAGTTAGAGGCGGAGTTACGTGGGGCTGGGCGTGGTAAAATTGAAATCAAGGCTGGTTGTGGGCGTGCTGTGCGCTGTAAAGGCGGAGTGTAGGCGGGGTCCGCGATCTGGAGGCGGGGATATGGGCGGGGCCGGATTCATCAGCAGCAGCAGCAGGCGGCAGTGGAGCGCAGAGCGGGCAGGTCTCAGTCGCCCTCGCTCCCGGCTGTGGAGACATGTAGCGCTGGGAGCCTCGGGGGCCCCGGTCGCTGTTCTCTGCGCTGTGTCTGCTCGGGCGGGGGAAGGATGCTGGGGGTCGTCGCCCCCTGGAGGTGGCTGCTCGCCCTGTGTCTCAGGCTGCTCTTTCTTCTGCCCGCAGGAGTGCCGGTGCGGAGCGGGGACGCCGGCTTCCCCAAAGCCATGGACAACGTGACGGTGCGCCAGGGGGACAGCGCCATCCTCAGGTGAGAGACGGCTGTGTGGGGGGTGATCTACAGGGGTCATATATATATATATACAGTGTATTATATGTGATATATAGATGGGGTGATGTATACAGTGTATTATATGTGATATATATATATAGAGGAGGGTGATGTATACAGTGTATTATATGTGATATATATATATAGAGGAGGGTGATGTATACAGTGTATTATATGTGATATATATAGAGGGGGTGATGTATACAGTGTATTATATGTGATATATATATATATAGAGGAGGGTGATGTATACAGTGTATTATATGTGATATATATATATATATAGAGGGGGGTGATGTATACAGTGTATTATATGTGATATATATATATATATATAGAGGGGGGTGATGTATACAGTGTATTATATGTGATATATATAGAGGGGGGTGATGTATACAGTTTATTATATGTGATATATATAGAGGAGGGTGATGTATACAGTGTATTATATGTGATATATATATATAGAGGAGGGTGATGTATACAGTGTATTATATGTGATATATAGATGGGGTGATGTATACAGTGTATTATATGTGATATATATATAGAGGGGGGTGATGTATACAGTGTATTATATGTGATATATATATATATAGAGGAGGGTGATGTATACAGTGTATTATATGTGATATATATATATATAGAGGAGGGTGATGTATACAGTGTATTATATGTGATATATATATATATAGATGGGGTGATGTATACAGTGTATTATATGTGATATATATATAGAGGAGGGTGATGTATACAGTGTATTATATGTGATATATATATATAGAGGAGGGTGATGTATACAGTGTATTATATGTGATATATAGATGGGGTGATGTATACAGTGTATTATATGTGATATATATATAGAGGGGGGTGATGTATACAGTGTATTATATGTGATATATATATATATAGAGGAGGGTGATGTATACAGTGTATTATATGTGATATATATATATATAGAGGAGGGTGATGTATACAGTGTATTATATGTGATATATATATGGAGGGGGGTGATGTATACAGTGTATTATATGTGATATATATATATATATATAGAGGAGGGTGATGTATACAGTGTATTATATGTGATATATATATATATATATAATATATATATGAGGAGGGTGATGTATACAGTGTATTATATGTGATATATATATATATATATAGAGGAGGGTGATGTATACAGTGTATTATATGTGATATATATATATATATAGAGGAGGGTGATGTATACAGTGTATTATATGTGATATATATATAGAGGAGGGTGATGTATACAGTGTATTATATGTGATATATATAGAGGGGGGTGATGTATACAGTGTATTATATGTGATATATGGAGGGGGGTGATGTATACAGTGTATTATATGTGATATATAGAGGGGGTGATGTATACAGTGTATTATATGTGATATATATATAGAGGGGGGTGATGTATACAGTGTATTATATGTGATATATATATAGAGGGGGGTGATGTATACAGTGTATTATATGTGATATATATATAGAGGAGGGTGATGTATACAGTGTATTATATGTGATATATATAGAGGAGGGTGATGTATACAGTGTATTATATGTGATATATATATAGAGGGGGGTGATGTATACAGTGTATTATATGTGATATATATAGAGGAGGGTGATGTATACAGTGTATTATATGTGATATATATAGAGGGGGGTGATGTATACAGTGTATTATATGTGATATATATATAGAGGAGGGTGATGTATACAGTGTATTATATGTGATATATATAGAGGAGGGTGATGTATACAGTGTATTATATGTGATGTATACAGTGTATTATATGTGATATATAGAGGGGGTGATGTATACAGTGTATTATATGTGATATATATATATATAGAGGAGGGTGATGTATACAGTGTATTATATGTGATATATATATATAGAGGAGGGTGATGTATACAGTGTATTATATGTGATATATATAGAGGAGGGTGATGTATACAGTGTATTATATGTGATATATATAGAGGGGGGTGATGTATACAGTGTATTATATGTGATATATGGAGGGGGGTGATGTATACAGTGTATTATATGTGATATATAGAGGGGGTGATGTATACAGTGTATTATATGTGATATATATATATAGAGGAGGGTGATGTATACAGTGTATTATATGTGATATATATAGAGGAGGGTGATGTATACAGTGTATTATATGTGATGTATACAGTGTATTATATGTGATATATAGAGGGGGTGATGTATACAGTGTATTATATGTGATATATATATATAGAGGAGGGTGATGTATACAGTGTATTATATGTGATATATATATATAGAGGAGGGTGATGTATACAGTGTATTATATGTGATATATATATATATAGAGGAGGGTGATGTATACAGTGTATTATATGTGATATATATATATAGAGGAGGGTGATGTATACAGTGTATTATATGTGATATATATATATATAGATGGGGTGATGTATACAGTGTATTATATGTGATATATATATATAGAGGAGGGTGATGTATACAGTGTATTATATGTGATATATATATAGAGGAGGGTGATGTATACAGTGTATTATATGTGATATATATATAGAGGGGGGTGATGTATACAGTGTATTATATGTGATATATGGAGGGGGGTGATGTATACAGTGTATTATATGTGATATATAGAGGGGGTGATGTATACAGTGTATTATATGTGATATATATATAGAGGAGGGTGATGTATACAGTGTATTATATGTGATATATATATAGAGGAGGGTGATGTATACAGTGTATTATATGTGATATATATATAGAGGAGGGTGATGTATACAGTGTATTATATGTGATGTATACAGTGTATTATATGTGATATATATATATATATATATAGAGAGGAGGGTGGTGTATTATATGTGATATATATATAGAGGAGGGTGATGTATACAGTGTATTATATGTGATATATATATATATATATATATATATATATAGAGAGGAGGGTGATGTATACAGTGTATTATATGTGATATATATATATATAGAGGGGGGTGATGTATACAGTGTATTATATGTGATATATGGAGGGGGGTGATGTATACAGTGTATTATATGTGATATATAGAGGGGGTGATGTATACAGTGTATTATATGTGATATATATATATAGAGGAGGGTGATGTATACAGTGTATTATATGTGATATATATAGAGGAGGGTGATGTATACAGTGTATTATATGTGATATAGAGGAGGGTGATGTATACAGTGTATTATATGTGATGTATACAGTGTATTATATGTGATATATATATAGAGGGGGGTGATGTATACAGTGTATTATATGTGATATATATATAGAGGAGGGTGATGTATACAGTGTATTATATGTGATATATATAGAGGAGGGTGATGTATACAGTGTATTATATGTGATATATATAGAGGAGGGTGATGTATACAGTGTATTATATGTGATATATATATAGAGGGGGGTGATGTATACAGTGTATTATATGTGATATATATATAGAGGAGGGTGATGTATACAGTGTATTATATGTGATATATATAGAGGAGGGTGATGTATACAGTGTATTATATGTGATATATATAGAGGAGGGTGATGTATACAGTGTATTATATGTGATATATATAGAGGGGGGTGATGTATACAGTGTATTATATGTGATATATATAGAGGGGGGTGATGTATACAGTGTATTATATGTGATATATAGAGGGGGTGATGTATACAGTGTATTATATGTGATATATATATAGAGGAGGGTGATGTATACAGTGTATTATATGTGATGTATACAGTGTATTATATGTGATATATAGAGGGGGTGATGTATACAGTGTATTATATGTGATATATATATATAGAGGAGGGTGATGTATACAGTGTATTATATGTGATATATATATATAGAGGAGGGTGATGTATACAGTGTATTATATGTGATATATATAGAGGGGGGTGATGTATACAGTGTATTATATGTGATATATGGAGGGGGGTGATGTATACAGTGTATTATATGTGATATATGGAGGGGGGTGATGTATACAGTGTATTATATGTGATATATAGAGGGGATGATGTATACAGTGTATTATATGTGATATATATATATAGAGGAGGGTGATGTATACAGTGTATTATATGTGATATATATAGAGGAGGGTGATGTATACAGTGTATTATATGTGATATATATAGAGGAAGGTGATGTATACAGTGTATTTTTTGTGATAGATATATATATATAGAGGCGGGTGATGTATACAGTGTATTCTATGTGATATATATAGAGGTGGATGATGTATACAGTGTATTATATGTGATATATATATATAGAGGAGGGTGATGTATACAGTGTAGTATATGTGATATATATATATAGATGGGGTGATGTATACAGTGTATTATATGTGATATATATATAGAGGAGGGTGATGTATACAGTGTATTATATGTGATATATATATAGAGGAGGGTGATGTATACAGTGTATTATATGTGATATATATAGAGGGGGGTGATGTATACAGTGTATTATATGTGATATATGGAGGGGGGTG
The DNA here is from genome assembly GCF_046119375.1 of Phyllobates terribilis. Classification (NCBI taxonomy): domain Eukaryota; kingdom Metazoa; phylum Chordata; class Amphibia; order Anura; family Dendrobatidae; genus Phyllobates; species Phyllobates terribilis. The sequence goes on along the minus strand of NW_027362772.1, from coordinate 322,721,164 downwards.
ATGTATACAGTGTATTATATGTGATATATAGAGGGGATGATGTATACAGTGTATTATATGTGATATATATATATAGAGGAGGGTGATGTATACAGTGTATTATATGTGATATATATAGAGGAGGGTGATGTATACAGTGTATTATATGTGATGTATACAGTGTATTATATGTGATATATATAGAGGTGGATGATGTATACAGTGTATTATATGTGATATATATATAGAGGAGGGTGATGTATACAGTGTAGTATATGTGATATATATATATATAGATGGGGTGATGTATACAGTGTATTATATGTGATATATATATATAGAGGAGGGTGATGTATACAGTGTATTATATGTGATATATATAGAGGGGGGTGATGTATACAGTGTATTATATGTGATATATGGAGGGGGGTGATGTATACAGTGTATTATATGTGATATATAGAGGGGATGATGTATACAGTGTATTATATGTGATATATATATATAGAGGAGGGTGATGTATACAGTGTATTATATGTGATATATATAGAGGAGGGTGATGTATACAGTGTATTATATGTGATATATATAGAGGAGGGTGATGTATACAGTGTATTATATGTGATGTATACAGTGTATTATATGTGATATATATGAGAGGAGGGTGATGTATACAGTGTATTATATGTGATATATATATATATAGAGGAGGGTGATGTATACAGTGTATTATATGTGATATATATATAGAGGAGGGTGATGTATACAGTGTATTATATGTGATATATATATATATATAGAGGAGGGTGATGTATACAGTGTATTATATGTGATATATATATAGAGGAGGGTGATGTATACAGTGTATTATATGTGATATATATATATAGAGGAGGGTGATGTATACAGTGTATTATATGTGATATATATAGAGGAGGGTGATGTTAACAGTGTATTATATGTGATATATATAGAGGAGGGTGATGTATACAGTGTATTATATGTGATATATATATATATATAGAGGAGGGTGATGTATACAGTGTATTATATGTGATATATATATATAGAGGAGGGTGATGTATACAGTGTATTATATGTGATAGATATATATAGAGGAGGGTGATGTATACAGTGTATTATATGTGATAGATATATATAGAGGAGGGTGATGTATACAGTGTATTATATGTGATAGATATATATAGAGGAGGGTGATGTATACAGTGTATTATATGTGATAGATATATATATAGAGGAGGGTGATGTATACAGTGTATTATATGTGATATATATATATATAGAGGGGGGTGATGTATACAGTGTATTATATGTGATATATATAGAGGAGGGTGATGTATACAGTGTATTATATGTGATGTATACAGTGTATTATATGTGATATATATAGAGGTGGATGATGTATACAGTGTATTATATGTGATATATATATATAGAGGAGGGTGATGTATACAGTGTATTATATGTGATATATATATATATATATATATATATATATAGAGGAGGGTGATGTATACAGTGTATTATATGTGATATATATATATATATAGAGGAGGGTGATGTATACAGTGTATTATATGTGATATATATATATATATATATATATATATATATATATATATATATATATATAGAGGTGGATGATGTATACAGTGTATTATATGTGATATATATATATGAGGGGGGTGATGTATACAGTGTATTATATGTGATATATATAGAGGAGGGTGATGTATACAGTGTATTATATGTGATATATATAGAGGAGGGTGATGTTAACAGTGTATTATATGTGATATATATAGAGGAGGGTGATGTATACAGTGTATTATATGTGATATATATATATATATATATAGAGGAGGGTGATGTATACAGTGTATTATATGTGATATATATATAGAGGAGGGTGATGTATACAGTGTATTATATGTGATATATATATATATAGAGGAGGGTGATGTATACAGTGTATTATATGTGATATATATATATAGAGGAGGGTGATGTATACAGTGTATTATATGTGATATATATAGAGGGTGATGTATACAGTGTATTATATGTGATATATATATATAGAGGAGGGTGATGTATACAGTGTATTATATGTGATATATATATAGAGGAGGGTGATGTATACAGTGTATTATATGTGATATATATATAGAGGAGGGTGATGTATACAGTGTATTATATGTGATATATATAGAGGAGGGTGATGTATACAGTGTATTATATGTGATTATATATATATATATATATATAGAGGAGGGTGATGTATACAGTGTATTATATGTGATATATATAGAGGAGGGTGATGTATACAGTGTATTATATGTGATATATATAGAGGAGGGTGATGTATACAGTGTATTATATGTGATATATCTATATATAGAGGAGGGTGATGTATACAGTGTATTATATGTGATATATACAGTACAGACCAAAAGTTTGGACACACCTTCTCATTTAAAGATTTTTCTGTATTTTCATGGCTTTGAAAATTGTACATTCACACTGAAGGCATCAAAACTATGAATTACCACATGTGGAATTATATACTTACCAAAAAAGTGTGAAACAACTGAAAATATGTCTTATATTCTAGGTTCTTCACAGTAGCCACCTTTTGCTTTGATGACTGCTTTGCACACTCTTGGCATTCTCTTGATGAGCTTCAAGAGGTAGTCACCGGAAATGGTCTTCCAACAATCTTGAAGGAGGTCCCAGAGATGCTTAGCACTTGTTGGCCCTTTTGCCTTCACTCTGCGGTCCAGCTCACCCCAAACCATCTCGATTGGGTTCAGGTCTGGTGACTGTGGAGGCCAGGTCATCTGGCGTAGCCCCCCATCACTCTCCTTCTTGGTCAAATAGCCCTTACACAGCCTGGAGGTGTTTGGGGTCATTGTCCTGTTGAAAAATAATTAATTAGAATCTATGATTCTAATTAATGGTCCAACTAAATGCAAACCGGATGGAATAGCATGCCGCTGCAAGATGCTGTGGTAGCCATGCTGGTTCAGTATGCCTTCAATTTTGAATAAATCCCCAACAGTGTCACCAGCAAAGCCCCCCCACACCATCACACCTCCTCCTCCATGCTTCACGGTGGGAACCAGGCATGTAGAGTCCATCCGTTCACCTTTTCTGCGTCGCACAATGACACGGTGGTTGGAACCAAAGATCTCAAATTTGGACTCATCAGACCAAAGCACAGATTTCCACTGGTCTAATGTCCATTCCTTGTGTTCTTTAGGCCAAACAAGTCTCTTCTGCTTGTTGCCTGTCCTTAGCAGTGGTTTCCTAGCAGCTATTTTACCATGAAGGCCTGCTGCACAACGTCTCCTCTTAACAGTTGTTGTAGAGATGTGTCTGCTGCTAGAACTCTGTGTGGCATTGACCTGGTCTCTAATCTGAGCTGCTGTTACCTGCGATTTCTGAGGCTGATGACTCGGATAAACTTATCCTCAGTAGCAGAGGTGACTCTTGGTCTTCCTTTCCTGGGGCGGTCCTCATGTGAGCCAGTTTCTTTGTAGCGCTTGATGTTTTTTGCAACTGCACTTGGGGACACTTTCAAAGTTTGCCAAATTTTTTGGACTGACTGACCTTCATTTCTTGAAGTAATGGTGGCCACTCGTTTTTCTTTACTTAGCTGCTTTTTTCTTGCCATAATGCAAATTCTAACAGTCTATTCAGTAGGACTATCAGCTGTGTATCCACCAGACTTCTGCACAACACAACTGATGGTCCCAACCCCATTTATAAGGCAAGAAATCCCACTTATTAAACCTGACAGGGCACACCTGTGAAGTGAAGACCATTTCCGGTGACTACCTCTTGAAGATCATCAAGAGAATGCCAAGAGGGTGCAAAGCAGTCATCAAAGCAAAAGGGGGCTACTGTGAAGACCCTAGAATATAAGACATATTTTCAGTTATTTCACACTTTTTTGGTAAGTATATAATTCCACATGTGGTAATTCATAGTTTTGATGCCTTCAGTGTGAATGTACAATTTTCATAGTCATGAAAATACAGAAAAATCTTTAAATGAGAAGGTGTGTCCAAACTTTTGGTCTGTACTGTGTGTATATATATAGAGGAGGGTGATGTATACAGTGTATTATATGTGATATATATATATAGAGGAGGGTGATGTATACAGTGTATTATATGTGATATATATATTATATAGGAGGGTGATGTATACAGTGTATTATATGTGATATATATATATAGAGGAGGGTGATGTATACAGTGTATTATATGTGATATATATATAGAGGAGGGTGATGTATACAGTGTATTATATGTGATATATATATAGAGGGGGGTGATGTATACAGTGTATTATATGTGATATATGGAGGGGGGTGATGTATACAGTGTATTATATGTGATATATAGAGGGGGTGATGTATACAGTGTATTATATGTGATATATATATAGAGGAGGGTGATGTATACAGTGTATTATATGTGATATATATATAGAGGAGGGTGATGTATACAGTGTATTATATGTGATATATATATAGAGGAGGGTGATGTATACAGTGTATTATATGTGATGTATACAGTGTATTATATGTGATATATATATATATATATATATAGAGGAGGGTGGTGTATTATATGTGATATATATATAGAGGAGGGTGATGTATACAGTGTATTATATGTGATATATATATATATATATAGAGAGGAGGGTGATGTATACAGTGTATTATATGTGATATATATATATATAGAGGGGGGTGATGTATACAGTGTATTATATGTGATATATATATATATAGAGGGGGGTGATGTATACAGTGTATTATATGTGATATATATAGAGGAGGGTGATGTTAACAGTGTATTATATGTGATATATGGAGGGGGGTGATGTATACAGTGTATTATATGTGATATATATATATATATATAGAGGAGGGTGATGTATACAGTGTATTATATGTGATATATATATATAGAGGAGGGTGATGTATACAGTGTATTATATGTGATATATATAGAGGAGGGTGATGTTAACAGTGTATTATATGTGATATATAGAGGAGGGTGATGTATACAGTGTATTATATGTGATATATATATATATATATATAGAGGAGGGTGATGTATACAGTGTATTATATGTGATATATATATATAGAGGAGGGTGATGTATACAGTGTATTATATGTGATATATATATATAGAGGAGGGTGATGTATACAGTGTATTATATGTGATATATATATATAGAGGAGGGTGATGTATACAGTGTATTATATGTGATTATATATATATATAGAGGAGGGTGATGTATACAGTGTATTATATGTGATATATAGAGGGGGTGATGTATACAGTGTATTATATGTGATATATATATAGAGGGGGGTGATGTATACAGTGTATTATATGTGATATATATATATATAGAGGGGGGTGATGTATACAGTGTATTATATGTGATATATATATAGAGGAGGGTGATGTATACAGTGTATTATATGTGATATATATAGAGGAGGGTGATGTATACAGTGTATTATATGTGATATAGAGGAGGGTGATGTATACAGTGTATTATATGTGATGTATACAGTGTATTATATGTGATATATATATAGAGGGGGGTGATGTATACAGTGTATTATATGTGATATATATATAGAGGAGGGTGATGTATACAGTGTATTATATGTGATATATATAGAGGAGGGTGATGTATACAGTGTATTATATGTGATATATATAGAGGAGGGTGATGTATACAGTGTATTATATGTGATATATATATAGAGGGGGGTGATGTATACAGTGTATTATATGTGATATATATATAGAGGAGGGTGATGTATACAGTGTATTATATGTGATATATATAGAGGAGGGTGATGTATACAGTGTATTATATGTGATATATATAGAGGAGGGTGATGTATACAGTGTATTATATGTGATATATGGAGGGGGGTGATGTATACAGTGTATTATATGTGATATATAGAGGGGGTGATGTATACAGTGTATTATATGTGATATATATATAGAGGAGGGTGATGTATACAGTGTATTATATGTGATGTATACAGTGTATTATATGTGATATATAGAGGGGGTGATGTATACAGTGTATTATATGTGATATATATATATAGAGGAGGGTGATGTATACAGTGTATTATATGTGATATATATATATAGAGGAGGGTGATGTATACAGTGTATTATATGTGATATATATAGAGGGGGGTGATGTATACAGTGTATTATATGTGATATATGGAGGGGGGTGATGTATACAGTGTATTATATGTGATATATGGAGGGGGGTGATGTATACAGTGTATTATATGTGATATATAGAGGGGATGATGTATACAGTGTATTATATGTGATATATATATATAGAGGAGGGTGATGTATACAGTGTATTATATGTGATATATATAGAGGAGGGTGATGTATACAGTGTATTATATGTGATATATATAGAGGAAGGTGATGTATACAGTGTATTTTTTGTGATAGATATATATATATAGAGGCGGGTGATGTATACAGTGTATTCTATGTGATATATATAGAGGTGGATGATGTATACAGTGTATTATATGTGATATATATATATATAGAGGAGGGTGATGTATACAGTGTAGTATATGTGATATATATATATATATATATATATAGATGGGGTGATGTATACAGTGTATTATATGTGATATATATATAGAGGAGGGTGATGTATACAGTGTATTATATGTGATATATATATATATATATAGAGGAGGGTGATGTATACAGTGTATTATATGTGATATATATAGAGGGGGGTGATGTATACAGTGTATTATATGTGATATATGGAGGGGGGTGATGTATACAGTGTATTATATGTGATATATAGAGGGGATGATGTATACAGTGTATTATATGTGATATATATATATATATAGAGGAGGGTGATGTATACAGTGTATTATATGTGATATATATAGAGGAGGGTGATGTATACAGTGTATTATATGTGATGTATACAGTGTATTATATGTGATATATATAGAGGTGGATGATGTATACAGTGTATTATATGTGATATATATATAGAGGAGGGTGATGTATACAGTGTAGTATATGTGATATATATATATATAGATGGGGTGATGTATACAGTGTATTATATGTGATATATATATATAGAGGAGGGTGATGTATACAGTGTATTATATGTGATATATATAGAGGGGGGTGATGTATACAGTGTATTATATGTGATATATGGAGGGGGGTGATGTATACAGTGTATTATATGTGATATATAGAGGGGATGATGTATACAGTGTATTATATGTGATATATATATATAGAGGAGGGTGATGTATACAGTGTATTATATGTGATATATATAGAGGAGGGTGATGTATACAGTGTATTATATGTGATATATATAGAGGAGGGTGATGTATACAGTGTATTATATGTGATGTATACAGTGTATTATATGTGATATATATATGAGAGGAGGGTGATGTATACAGTGTATTATGTGATATATATATATATATATATATATATATAGAGGAGGGTGATGTATACAGTGTATTATATGTGATATATATATATATAGAGGAGGGTGATGTATACAGTGTATTATATGTGATATATATATAGAGGAGGGTGATGTATACAGTGTATTATATGTGATATATATATATATATATATAGAGGAGGGTGATGTATACAGTGTATTATATGTGATATATATATAGAGGAGGGTGATGTATACAGTGTATTATATGTGATATATATATATAGAGGAGGGTGATGTATACAGTGTATTATATGTGATATATATAGAGGAGGGTGATGTTAACAGTGTATTATATGTGATATATATAGAGGAGGGTGATGTATACAGTGTATTATATGTGATATATATATATATATAGAGGAGGGTGATGTATACAGTGTATTATATGTGATATATATATATAGAGGAGGGTGATGTATACAGTGTATTATATGTGATAGATATATATAGAGGAGGGTGATGTATACAGTGTATTATATGTGATAGATATATATAGAGGAGGGTGATGTATACAGTGTATTATATGTGATAGATATATATATAGAGGAGGGTGATGTATACAGTGTATTATATGTGATATATATATATATAGAGGGGGGTGATGTATACAGTGTATTATATGTGATATATATAGAGGAGGGTGATGTATACAGTGTATTATATGTGATATATATAGAGGTGGATGATGTATACAGTGTATTATATGTGATATATATATATAGAGGAGGGTGATGTATACAGTGTATTATATGTGATATATATATATATATATATATATATATATAGAGGAGGGTGATGTATACAGTGTATTATATGTGATATATATATATATATATATATATATAGAGGAGGGTGATGTATACAGTGTATTATATGTGATATATATATATATATAGAGGAGGGTGATGTATACAGTGTATTATATGTGATATATATATATATATATATATATATATATATATATATATATATATATATATATAGAGGTGGATGATGTATACAGTGTATTATATGTGATATATATATATGAGGGGGGTGATGTATACAGTGTATTATATGTGATATATATAGAGGAGGGTGATGTATACAGTGTATTATATGTGATATATATAGAGGAGGGTGATGTTAACAGTGTATTATATGTGATATATATAGAGGAGGGTGATGTATACAGTGTATTATATGTGATATATATATATATATATAGAGGAGGGTGATGTATACAGTGTATTATATGTGATATATATATAGAGGAGGGTGATGTATACAGTGTATTATATGTGATATATATATATATAGAGGAGGGTGATGTATACAGTGTATTATATGTGATATATATATATAGAGGAGGGTGATGTATACAGTGTATTATATGTGATATATATAGAGGAGGGTGATGTATACAGTGTATTATATGTGATTATATATATATATATATATATATAGAGGAGGGTGATGTATACAGTGTATTATATGTGATATATATATATATATATATATATATATATATGAGGGGGGTGATGTATACAGTGTATTATATGTGATATATATAGAGGAGGGTGATGTATACAGTGTATTATATGTGATATATATAGAGGAGGGTGATGTATACAGTGTATTATATGTGATATATCTATATATAGAGGAGGGTGATGTATACAGTGTATTATATGTGATATATACAGTACAGACCAAAAGTTTGGACACACCTTCTCATTTAAAGATTTTTCTGTATTTTCATGGCTTTGAAAATTGTACATTCACACTGAAGGCATCAAAACTATGAATTACCACATGTGGAATTATATACTTAACAAAAAAGTGTGAAACAATTGAAAATATGTCTTATATTCTAGGTTCTTCACAGTAGCCACCTTTTGCTTTGATGACTGCTTTGCACACTCTTGGCATTCTCTTGATGAGCTTCAAGAGGTAGTCACCGGAAATGGTCTTCCAACAATCTTGAAGGAGGTCCCAGAGATGCTTAGCACTTGTTGGCCCTTTTGCCTTCACTCTGCGGTCCAGCTCACCCCAAACCATCTCGATTGGGTTCAGGTCTGGTGACTGTGGAGGCCAGGTCATCTGGCGTAGCCCCCCATCACTCTCCTTCTTGGTCAAATAGCCCTTACACAGCCTGGAGGTGTTTGGGGTCATTGTCCTGTTGAAAAATAATTAATTAGAATCTATGATTCTAATTAATGGTCCAACTAAATGCAAACCGGATGGAATAGCATGCCGCTGCAAGATGCTGTGGTAGCCATGCTGGTTCAGTATGCCTTCAATTTTGAATAAATCCCCAACAGTGTCACCAGCAAAGCCCCCCCACACCATCACACCTCCTCCTCCATGCTTCACGGTGGGAACCAGGCATGTAGAGTCCATCCGTTCACCTTTTCTGCGTCGCACAATGACACGGTGGTTGGAACCAAAGATCTCAAATTTGGACTCATCAGACCAAAGCACAGATTTCCACTGGTCTAATGTCCATTCCTTGTGTTCTTTAGGCCAAACAAGTCTCTTCTGCTTGTTGCCTGTCCTTAGCAGTGGTTTCCTAGCAGCTATTTTACCATGAAGGCCTGCTGCACAACGTCTCCTCTTAACAGTTGTTGTAGAGATGTGTCTGCTGCTAGAACTCTGTGTGGCATTGACCTGGTCTCTAATCTGAGCTGCTGTTACCTGCGATTTCTGAGGCTGATGACTCGGATAAACTTATCCTCAGTAGCAGAGGTGACTCTTGGTCTTCCTTTCCTGGGGCGGTCCTCATGTGAGCCAGTTTCTTTGTAGCGCTTGATGTTTTTTGCAACTGCACTTGGGGACACTTTCAAAGTTTGCCAAATTTTTTGGACTGACTGACCTTCATTTCTTGAAGTAATGGTGGCCACTCGTTTTTCTTTACTTAGCTGCTTTTTTCTTGCCATAATGCAAATTCTAACAGTCTATTCAGTAGGACTATCAGCTGTGTATCCACCAGACTTCTGCACAACACAACTGATGGTCCCAACCCCATTTATAAGGCAAGAAATCCCACTTATTAAACCTGACAGGGCACACCTGTGAAGTGAAGACCATTTCCGGTGACTACCTCTTGAAGATCATCAAGAGAATGCCAAGAGGGTGCAAAGCAGTCATCAAAGCAAAAGGGGGCTACTGTGAAGACCCTAGAATATAAGACATATTTTCAGTTATTTCACACTTTTTTGGTAAGTATATAATTCCACATGTGGTAATTCATAGATTTGATGCCTTCAGTGTGAATGTACAATTTTCATAGTCATGAAAATACAGAAAAATCTTTAAATGAGAAGGTGTGTCCAAACTTTTGGTCTGTACTGTGTGTATATATATAGAGGAGGGTGATGTATACAGTGTATTATATGTGATATATATATATAGAGGAGGGTGATGTATACAGTGTATTATATGTGATATATATATTATATAGGAGGGTGATGTATACAGTGTATTATATGTGATATATATATATAGAGGAGGGTGATGTATACAGTGTATTATATGTGATATATATATAGAGGAGGGTGATGTATACAGTGTATTATATGTGATATATATATAGAGGGGGGTGATGTATACAGTGTATTATATGTGATATATGGAGGGGGGTGATGTATACAGTGTATTATATGTGATATATAGAGGGGGTGATGTATACAGTGTATTATATGTGATATATATATAGAGGAGGGTGATGTATACAGTGTATTATATGTGATATATATATAGAGGAGGGTGATGTATACAGTGTATTATATGTGATATATATATAGAGGAGGGTGATGTATACAGTGTATTATATGTGATGTATACAGTGTATTATATGTGATATATATATATATATAGAGGAGGGTGGTGTATTATATGTGATATATATATAGAGGAGGGTGATGTATACAGTGTATTATATGTGATATATATATATATATATATAGAGAGGAGGGTGATGTATACAGTGTATTATATGTGATATATATATATATAGAGGGGGGTGATGTATACAGTGTATTATATGTGATATATATATATATAGAGGGGGGTGATGTATACAGTGTATTATATGTGATATATATAGAGGAGGGTGATGTTAACAGTGTATTATATGTGATATATGGAGGGGGGTGATGTATACAGTGTATTATATGTGATATATATATATATAGAGGAGGGTGATGTATACAGTGTATTATATGTGATATATATATATAGAGGAGGGTGATGTATACAGTGTATTATATGTGATATATATAGAGGAGGGTGATGTTAACAGTGTATTATATGTGATATATAGAGGAGGGTGATGTATACAGTGTATTATATGTGATATATATATATATATATATATATAGAGGAGGGTGATGTATACAGTGTATTATATGTGATATATATATATAGAGGAGGGTGATGTATACAGTGTATTATATGTGATATATATATATAGAGGAGGGTGATGTATACAGTGTATTATATGTGATATATATATATAGAGGAGGGTGATGTATACAGTGTATTATATGTGATTATATATATATATAGAGGAGGGTGATGTATACAGTGTATTATATGTGATATATAGAGGGGGTGATGTATACAGTGTATTATATGTGATATATATATAGAGGGGGGTGATGTATACAGTGTATTATATGTGATATATATATATATAGAGGGGGGTGATGTATACAGTGTATTATATGTGATATATATATAGAGGAGGGTGATGTATACAGTGTATTATATGTGATATATATAGAGGAGGGTGATGTATACAGTGTATTATATGTGATATAGAGGAGGGTGATGTATACAGTGTATTATATGTGATGTATACAGTGTATTATATGTGATATATATATAGAGGGGGGTGATGTATACAGTGTATTATATGTGATATATATATAGAGGAGGGTGATGTATACAGTGTATTATATGTGATATATATAGAGGAGGGTGATGTATACAGTGTATTATATGTGATATATATAGAGGAGGGTGATGTATACAGTGTATTATATGTGATATATATATAGAGGGGGGTGATGTATACAGTGTATTATATGTGATATATATATAGAGGAGGGTGATGTATACAGTGTATTATATGTGATATATATAGAGGAGGGTGATGTATACAGTGTATTATATGTGATATATATAGAGGAGGGTGATGTATACAGTGTATTATATGTGATATATATAGAGGGGGGTGATGTATACAGTGTATTATATGTGATATATGGAGGGGGGTGATGTATACAGTGTATTATATGTGATATATAGAGGGGGTGATGTATACAGTGTATTATATGTGATATATATATAGAGGAGGGTGATGTATACAGTGTATTATATGTGATGTATACAGTGTATTATATGTGATATATAGAGGGGGTGATGTATACAGTGTATTATATGTGATATATATATATAGAGGAGGGTGATGTATACAGTGTATTATATGTGATATATATATATAGAGGAGGGTGATGTATACAGTGTATTATATGTGATATATATATATATAGAGGAGGGTGATGTATACAGTGTATTATATGTGATATATATAGAGGAGGGTGATGTATACAGTGTAGTATATGTGATATATATATATATATAGATGGGGTGATGTATACAGTGTATTATATGTGATATATATATATAGAGGAGGGTGATGTATACAGTGTATTATATGTGATATATATAGAGGGGGGTGATGTATACAGTGTATTATATGTGATATATGGAGGGGGGTGATGTATACAGTGTATTATATGTGATATATGGAGGGGGGTGATGTATACAGTGTATTATATGTGATATATAGAGGGGATGATGTATACAGTGTATTATATGTGATATATATATATAGAGGAGGGTGATGTATACAGTGTATTATATGTGATTATATATATAGAGGAGGGTGATGTATACAGTGTATTATATGTGATATATATATAGAGGAGGGTGATGTATACAGTGTATTATATGTGATGTATACAGTGTATTATATGTGATATATATATATATATAGAGGAGGGTGGTGTATTATATGTGATATATATATAGAGGAGGGTGATGTATACAGTGTATTATATGTGATATATATATATATATATATAGAGAGGAGGGTGATGTATACAGTGTATTATATGTGATATATATAATATAGAGGGGGGTGATGTATACAGTGTATTATATGTGATATATATATATATAGAGGGGGGTGATGTATACAGTGTATTATATGTGATATATATAGAGGAGGGTGATGTTAACAGTGTATTATATGTGATATATGGAGGGGGGTGATGTATACAGTGTATTATATGTGATATATATATATATAGAGGAGGGTGATGTATACAGTGTATTATATGTGATATATATATATAGAGGAGGGTGATGTATACAGTGTATTATATGTGATATATATAGAGGAGGGTGATGTTAACAGTGTATTATATGTGATATATAGAGGAGGGTGATGTATACAGTGTATTATATGTGATATATATATATATATATATATATAGAGGAGGGTGATGTATACAGTGTATTATATGTGATATATATATATAGAGGAGGGTGATGTATACAGTGTATTATATGTGATATATATATATAGAGGAGGGTGATGTATACAGTGTATTATATGTGATATATATATATAGAGGAGGGTGATGTATACAGTGTATTATATGTGATTATATATATATATAGAGGAGGGTGATGTATACAGTGTATTATATGTGATATATAGAGGGGGTGATGTATACAGTGTATTATATGTGATATATATATAGAGGGGGGTGATGTATACAGTGTATTATATGTGATATATATATATATAGAGGGGGGTGATGTATACAGTGTATTATATGTGATATATATATAGAGGAGGGTGATGTATACAGTGTATTATATGTGATATATATAGAGGAGGGTGATGTATACAGTGTATTATATGTGATATAGAGGAGGGTGATGTATACAGTGTATTATATGTGATGTATACAGTGTATTATATGTGATATATATATAGAGGGGGGTGATGTATACAGTGTATTATATGTGATATATATATAGAGGAGGGTGATGTATACAGTGTATTATATGTGATATATATAGAGGAGGGTGATGTATACAGTGTATTATATGTGATATATATAGAGGAGGGTGATGTATACAGTGTATTATATGTGATATATATATAGAGGGGGGTGATGTATACAGTGTATTATATGTGATATATATATAGAGGAGGGTGATGTATACAGTGTATTATATGTGATATATATAGAGGAGGGTGATGTATACAGTGTATTATATGTGATATATATAGAGGAGGGTGATGTATACAGTGTATTATATGTGATATATATAGAGGGGGGTGATGTATACAGTGTATTATATGTGATATATGGAGGGGGGTGATGTATACAGTGTATTATATGTGATATATAGAGGGGGTGATGTATACAGTGTATTATATGTGATATATATATAGAGGAGGGTGATGTATACAGTGTATTATATGTGATGTATACAGTGTATTATATGTGATATATAGAGGGGGTGATGTATACAGTGTATTATATGTGATATATATATATAGAGGAGGGTGATGTATACAGTGTATTATATGTGATATATATATATAGAGGAGGGTGATGTATACAGTGTATTATATGTGATATATATATATATAGAGGAGGGTGATGTATACAGTGTATTATATGTGATATATATAGAGGAGGGTGATGTATACAGTGTAGTATATGTGATATATATATATATATAGATGGGGTGATGTATACAGTGTATTATATGTGATATATATATATAGAGGAGGGTGATGTATACAGTGTATTATATGTGATATATATAGAGGGGGGTGATGTATACAGTGTATTATATGTGATATATGGAGGGGGGTGATGTATACAGTGTATTATATGTGATATATGGAGGGGGGTGATGTATACAGTGTATTATATGTGATATATAGAGGGGATGATGTATACAGTGTATTATATGTGATATATATATATAGAGGAGGGTGATGTATACAGTGTATTATATGTGATTATATATATATATATATATATATATATATATATATATATATATATATATATATATATATATATATATATCACATATAATACACTGTATACATCACCCTCCTCTATATATATATATCACATATAATACACTGTATACATCACCCCATCTATATATATATATATCACATATACTACACTGTATACATCACCCTCCTCTATATATATCACATATAATACACTGTATACATCACCCTCCTCTATATATATATATATATATATATATATATATATATGAGGAGGGTGATATATACAGTGTATTATATGTGAGATATAATACACTATATCACACCGAGGAGAAGGGCGGCCATATTACTAAATATATATTACTATATCACACTGAGGAGAGGGGCGGCCATATTACTATATCACACTGAGAACGGCGGCCATATTAATATATATAGTAATATGGCCGCCCTTCTCAGTGTGATATAGTAATATATATATAGTAATATGGCCCCTCTCCTCAGTGTGATATAGTAATATGGCCGCCCTTCTCCTCGGTGTGATATAGTAATATATACAGTAATATGGCCGCCCCTCTCCTCAGTGTGATCTAGTAATATGGTCTCCCTTCTCCTCCGTGTGATATAGTAATATATAAAGTAATATGGCCGCCCTTCTCCTCAGTGTGTTATAGTAATATGGCTGCCCTTCTCCTCGGTGTGATATAGTAATATGGTCTCCCTTCTCCTCAGTGTGATATAGTAATATGGCCGCCCTTCTCCTCCGTGGTGATATAGTAATATGGCCACCCTTCTCCTCAGTGTGATATAGTAATATGGCCACCCTTCTCCTCAGTGTGATATAGTAATATGGCCGCTCTTCTCAGTGTGATATAGTAATATATATAGTAATATGACCGCCCTTCTCCTCAGTGTGATATAGTAATATATATAGTAATATGACCGCTCTTCTCCTCCGTGGTGATATAGTAATATGGCTGCCCTCCTCCTCAGTGTGATATTGTAATATGGCCGCCCTCCTCCTCTGTGTGATATAGTAATATATATAGTAATATGGCCGCCCTTCTCCTCAGTGTGATATAGTAATATATATAGTAATATGGCCGCCCTTCTCCTCAGTGTGATATAGTAATATATATAGTAATTTGGCCGCCCTTCTCCTCAGTGTGATATAGTAATATATAGTAATATGGCCGCCCTTCTCCTCAGTGTGATATAGTAATATATATAGTAATATGGCCGCCCTTCTCCTCAGTGTGATATAATAATATATATAGTAATATGGCCGCCCTTCTCCTCAGTGTGATATAGAATCATAGAATCATAGAATGGTAGAGTTGGAAGGGACCTCCTGGGTCATCTGGTCCAACCCCCTGCTCAAAGCAGGATTCACTAGATCATCTCAGGCAGATGTCTGTCCAGCCTCTGTTTGAAGACGTCCATTGAAGGGGAACTCACCACCTCTCGTGGCAGCCTGTTCCACTCATTAATCACCCTAACTGTCAAAAAGTTTTTTCTAATATCTAATCTGTGTCTCCTCCCATTTAGTTTCATCCCATTGCTTCTAGTCTTTCCCTGTGCAAATGAGAATAAAGATGATCCCTCTACAATGTGACCGCCCTTGACATATTTGTAGACAGCTATTAAGTCTCCTCTCAGTCTTCTTTTTTGCAAGCTAAACATTCCCAAATCCTGCAACCGTTCCTCATAGGACATGGTTTGCAGACTAGTCACCATTCTGGTCGCTCTTCTCTGAACTTGCTCCAGTTTGTCTATGTCTTTTTTAAAATGTGCCCAAAACTGTACACAGTATTCCAGATGAGGTCTGACCAAAGAGGAGTAAAGACCGATAATGACTTCACGTGATCTAGACTGTATGCTTCTGTTAATACATCCCAGAATTGTATTTGCCTTTTTTGCTGCTGCATCACACTGTTGACTCATGTTCAGTCTATGATCTATTAGTATACCTAAGTCTTTTTCACATGTACTGTTGCTTAGCTCTATTCCTCCCATTCTGTATATGCTTTTTTCATTTTTATTGCCCAGATGTAGTACTTTGCATTTTTCCCTGTTAAAAACCATTCTGTTGGTTGCTGCCCACTGCTCCAGTTTATTTAGGTCTTTTTGAATCCTCTCTCTCTCTTCTCTAGTATTAGCTATCCCTCCTAGCTTTGTGTCATCAGCAAATTTAATCAGTTTACCCTCAATTCCTTCATCTAAATCATTGATGAAGATGTTGAACAATACAGGTCCCAGGACAGAGCCCTGTGGTACCCCACTTGAGACATTCATCCAGCTGGATGTGAAGCCATTTACAACCACCCTTTGAGTCCGATCACTAAGCCAGTTATGAATCCACCTAACAGTTGCCTGGTCCATTGCATACTTGGTCATTTTTTCAATAAGGATGGTGTGAGATACTTTGTCAAATGCTTTGCTGAAGTCAAGATATACTATATCTACAGCATTTCCCTGATCCACCCAGTCAGTGATTCTGTCATAGAAGGAAATTAAGTTAGTCTGACATGACTTGTTAGTTACAAACCCATGCTGACTCTGGTTAATCACTTCATTCTTATCCAGGTACTTACATACATGATGTTTAATAATTTGTTCAAAGATCTTTCCTGGTATAGAAGTCAGACTCACCGGCCTATAGTTCCCTGGGTCCACCTTCTTCCCCTTTTTGAAGATAGGAACAACATTTGCTCTTCTCCAGTCTTCTGGGACTTCTCCTGTTCTCCAAGAATTTTCAAAGATTATGGAGAGTGGTTCTAAAATTTCTTCTACGATCTCCTTCAGTACTCTGGGGTGTAATTCATCTGGACCTGGAGACTTGAACTCATTTATGTTAGCTAAATATTCCCTCACAATCTTTCTGTTTACAGATAACTTGGATTCCTCTATTCCTTTAAAAGGACAGTGAAGATCAGTTGATGTTACATTTTCTTTCTGAGAGAAAACAGATTCAAAATAGGAATTAAAAAGTTCGGCCTTCTCAACATCCTCTCTTACCATTTCTCCATTTTCATCATGTAAAAATCCTATAGCATCTTTGACTTTTCTTTTACTTTTGACATACCCCCAAAATCCTTTTTTATTGCTTTTGACATCTCTTGCAAGCCTTAATTCATTGTTAGCTTTAGCTAACCTGATACGTGCCCTGCATGATCTGCAGACTGCATTATAATCTTGTTTAGATATGCCTCCCTCTTTCCATTTAATAAACATTTCTTTCTTTCTTTTTAGCATGTGTTTAAGTTCTGTGTTCATCCATCCTGGTTTCCTTAAATGCTTCCCATTCTTCCTACTTTTCGGGATTGTTAACGATTGTGCTTTGAGAATCTCATTTTTAAAAATTTCCCATCCTTCCTGGACATTTTTGTCCTTAAGGACATCCAGCCATTGGATCCCTCCTATTCTCTTTCTGAGTCTCTTAAAATCTGCCTTTCTAAAATCTAACCTTGAAGTTTGAGTCTTCACATGTCTTCCTCCTCTAGTTATCCAAAATTCTATAATGGCATGATCGCTGCCTCCTAGGGTCCCAGCCACCTTTACCTCCTCAACCATTTCCTCCCTGTTTATAAGGATTAGATCCAAAGTAGCAGATCCCCTTGTTTTCTCCCCTACCTTTTGGAAGATAAAGTTGTCAGCAAGAGAGGATAAGAATTTGCTTGACCTGTTAGTTTTACTTGAGAGAGATTCCCAACAAATGTCTGGATAGTTGAAATCTCCCATGACCACTACGTCATATTTTTTGGAGAACTTGGTCATTTGATACATAAAGAGTTCATCCATATCTTCAGCTTGCCCAGGTGGCCTGTAGTAAATGCCTACAATGGTGTCCTTTCCGTTGTTCTCTCCTTGTATTCTTACCCAAACAGTTTCCACAGAACTCCCAGTCTCTGAAGCTTCAATCTCTGTGCAGATATTCGCTTTTCTAACATACAATGCGACACCTCCTCCTCGTTTATCAAGTCTGTTTCTTGCAAATAAGTTGTATCCTTTTAGCCTTTTATTCCAATCATGTGTATCGTCCCACCAAGTTTCAGTGATTCCAATGACATCATATTCCTTTTCCTGCATTAGTAGTTCCAATTCTCCTTGTTTGTTGCCCATGCTTTGTGCATTTGTATAAAAACATTTTAGTTTGTGATTGGTTTCTCTTCCTCCCATATTTTTATTATTTAAATTGTTTTGTCTTTGTTCTTCCTTTCCACTTCCAGTAGCAGAGATCTCAATAGTATTTGTCAGCTGTATGGCTTTTTCTGGCCTTTTGCTTCCCTTCCCACATTGTTCTGGTATAAAGCTCTCCTGATGAGTGTAGCAAGGCGACTTCCAAATACATGTTTTCCAGTCTTCGTAAGGTGCACCCCATCTCTAGCAAGTAGTCCATCGTATAGGTAATTCATTCCGTGATCCAGAAATCCAAATCCTTGTTGACGGCACCATCGACGTAGCCAGTTGTTCACCTGTAGAATCTTATTCCACCTCATTGTTCCATGGCCATCCACTGGGAGGATGGATGAGAAGACCACCTGCGCTCCCAATTCTTTCACTTTCTTGCCTAAGTCTTCAAAGTCACTGCAGATGGTTTCCAGGTCCTTTCTTGCTGTGTCATTTGTCCCCACATGTATTAGCAGGAATGGGTAGTGATCTGTAGGTCTGAAGAGTCTTGATATCCTGTCAGACACATCTTTAATTTTTGCTCCTGGAAGACAGCACATTTCTCTTGAGGTTATGTCTGGTCTGCAGATAGCGGCCTCTGTTCCTCTCGGCAGGGAATCCCCCATGACCACCACTCTCCGTTTTTTCTTCACAACATTCTTCTTTCTCCATCCAGGAGGATTCTGAGGGCTTACAAGGTTCTTCATTGCTGGCAAAGTCTTATTTTGCTGTATTTCTTCATGGTTCTCCTGCGTGAGAGCCTGGTACTGGTTCCTGAGCAGTATGGGTGCAGTATATAGTAATATGGCCGCCGCCCTCCTCAGTGTGATATAGTAATATATATAGTAATATGGCCGCCCTTCTCCTCCGTGGTGATATAGTAATATTTATAGTAATATGGCCGCCCTTCTTCTCAGTGTGATATAGTAATATGGCTACCCTTCTCCTGAGTGTGATATAGTAATATTGCCGCCCTTCTCCTCAGTGTGATATAGTAATATATATAGTAATATGGCTGCTCTTCTCCTCAGTGTGATATAGTAATATGGCCGCCCTTCTCCTCAGTGTGATATAGTAATATGGCCGCCCTTCTCCTCCGTGGTGTTATAGTAATATATATAGTAATATGGCCGCCCTTCTCCTCAGTGTGATATAATAATATATATAGTAATATGGCCGCCCTTCTCCTCAGTGTGATATAGTAATATATACAGTAATATGGCCACCCTCCTCAGTGTGATATAGTAATATATATAGTAATATGGCCGCCCTTCTCCTCAGTATGATATAGTAATATGGCCGCTCTTCTCCTCAGTGTGATATAGTAATATGGCCGCCCTTCTCCTCAGTGTGATATAATAATATATATAGTAATATGGCCGCCCTTCTCCTCAGTGTGATATAATAATATGGCCGCCCTTCTCCTCAGTGTGATATAGTAATATGGCCGCCCTTCTCCTCAGTGTGATATAGTAATATATATATAGTAATATGGCCGCCCTTCTCCTCAGTGTGATATAGTAATATATATAGTAATATGGCCGCCCTTCTCCTCAGTGTGATATAGTAATATGGCCGCCCTTCTCCTCAGTGTGATATAGTAATATGGCCGCCCTTCTCCTCAGTGTGATATAGTAATATATATATATAGTAATATGGCCACCCTTCTCCTCAGTGTGATACAGTAATATGGCCGCTCTTCTCCTCAGTGTGACATAGTAATATATATAGTAATATGGCTGCTCTTCTCCTCAGTGTGATATAGTAATATATATAGTAATATGGCCGCCCTTCTCCTCCGTGGTGATATAGTAATATTTATAGTAATATGGCCGCCCTTCTTCTCAGTGTGATATAGTAATATGGCTACCCTTCTCCTGAGTGTGATATAGTAATATTGCCGCCCTTCTCCTCAGTGTGATATAGTAATATATATAGTAATATGGCTGCTCTTCTCCTCAGTGTGATATAGTAATATGGCCGCCCTTCTTCTCAGTGTGATATAGTAATATATATATAGTAATATGGCCGCCCTTCTCCTCCGTGGTGTTATAGTAATATATATAGTAATATGGCCGCCCTTCTCCTCAGTGTGATATAATAATATATATAGTAATATGGCCGCCCTTCTCCTCAGTGTGATATAGTAATATGGCCGCCCCCCTCCTCGGTGTGATATAGTAATATGGCCGCCCTTCTCCTCAGTGTGATATAGTAATATGGCCGCCCTTCTCCTCAGTGTGATATAGTAATATGGCCGCCCTTCTCCTCAGTGTGATATAGTAATATGGCCGCCCTTCTCCTCAGTGTGATATAGTAATATGGCCGCCCTTCTCCTCAGTGTGATATAGTAATATGGCCGCCCTTCTCCTCAGTGTGATATAGTAATATGGCCGCCCTTCTCCTCAGTGTGATATAGTAATATGGCCGCCCTTCTCCTCAGTGTGATATAGTAATATGGCCGCCCTTCTCCTCAGTGTGATATAGTAATATGGCCGCCCTTCTCCTCAGTGTGATATAGTAATATGGCCGCCCTTCTCCTCAGTGTGATATAGTAATATGGCCGCCCTTCTCCTCAGTGTGATATAGTAATATGGCCGCCCTTCTCCTCAGTGTGATATAGTAATATGGCCGCCCTTCTCCTCAGTGTGATATAGTAATATATATAGTAATATGGCCGCCCTTCTCCTCAGTGTGATATAGTAATATATATAGTAATATGGCCGCCCTTCTCCTCAGTGTGATATAGTAATATATATATAGTAATATGGCCGCCCTTCTCCTCAGTGTGATATAGTAATATGGCCGCCCTTCTCCTCAGTGTGATATAGTAATATGGTCGCCCTTCTCCTCAGTGTGATATAGTAATATATATAGTAATATGGCCGCCCTTCTCAGTGTGATATAGTAATATGGCCGCCCTTCTCCTCAGTGTGATATAGTAATATGGCCGCCCTTCTCCTCAGTGTGATATAGTAATATGGCCGCCCTTCTCCTCCGTGGTGATATAGTAATATATCTAGTAATATGACCGCCCTTCTCCTCAGTGTGATATAGTAATGTATATAGTAATATGGCCGCCCTTCTCCTCAGTTTGATATAGTAATGTGTGTGTGTGTATATATATATAATATATATATATAGTAATATGGCCGCCCTTCTCCTCAGTGTGATATAGTAATATGGCCGCCCTTGTCCTTAGTGTGATATAGTAATATATCTAGTAATATGGCCGCCCTTCTCCTCTGTGTGATATAGTAATATATATATATATATAGTAATATGGCCGCCCTTCTCCTCTGTGTGATATAGTAATATATATATAGTAATATGGCCGCCCTTCTCCTCAGTGTGATATAATAATATATATAGTAATATGGCCGCCCTTCTCCCCAGTGTGATATAATAATATATATAGTAATATGGCCGCCCTTCTCCCCATTGTGATATAATAATATATATAGTAATATGGCCGCCCTTCTCAGTGTGATATAATAATATATATAGTAATATAGCCGCCCTTCTCCTCAGTGTGATATAGTAATATGGCCGCCCTTCTCCTCAGTGTGATATAGTAATATATATATAGTAATATGGCCGCCCTTCTCCTCAGTGTGATATAGTAATATATATGGTAATATGGCCGCCCTTCTCCTCAGTGTGATATAGTAATATAGCCGCCCTTCTCCTCAGTGTGATATAGTAATATATATAGTTAATATGGCCGCCCTTCTCCTCAGTGTGATATAGTAATATATATTGTAATATGGCCGCCCTTCTCCTCAGTGTGATATAGTAATATGGCCGCCCTTCTCCTCAGTGTGATATAGTAATATATATAGTAATATGGCCGCCCTTCTCCTCAGTGTGATAGTCATATATATAGTAATATGGTCGCCCTTCTCCTCAGTGTGATATAGTAATATGGCCGCCCTTCTCCTCAGTGTGATATAGCAATATGGCCGCCCTTCTCCTCAGTGTGATATAGTAATATATATAGTAATATGGCCGCCGTTCTCCTCAGTGTGATATAGTAATATATATAGTAATATGGCCGCCCTTCTCCTCAGTGTGATATCGTAATATATATAGTAATATGGCCGCCCTTCTCCTCAGTGTGATATAGTAATATATATATAGTAATATGGCCGCCCTTCTCCTCAGTGTGATATAGTAATATGGCCGCCCTTCTCCTCAGTGTGATATAGTAATATGGTCGCCCTTCTCCTCAGTGTGATATAGTAATATGGTCGCCCTTCTCCTCAGTGTGATATAGTAATATATATAGTAATATGGCCGCCCTTCTCAGTGTGATATAGTAATATGGCCGCCCTTCTCCTCAGTGTGATATAGTAATATGGCCGCCCTTCTCCTCAGTGTGATATAGTAATATATATAGTAATATGGCGTCCCTTCTCCTCCGTGTGATATAGTAATATGGCCGCCCTTCTCCTCCGTGGTGATATAGTAATATATCTAGTAATATGACCGCCCTTCTCCTCAGTGTGATATAGTAATGTATATAGTAATATGGCCGCCCTTCTCCTCAGTTTGATATAGTAATGTGTGTGTGTGTATATATATATAATATATATATATAGTAATATGGCCGCCCTTCTCCTCAGTGTGATATAGTAATATGGCCGCCCTTGTCCTTAGTGTGATATAGTAATATATCTAGTAATATGGCCGCCCTTCTCCTCAGTGTGATATAGTAATATATATATATATATAGTAATATGGCCGCCCTTCTCCTCAGTGTGATATAGTAATATGGCTGCCCTCCTCCTCAGTGTGATATAGTAATATGGTCGCCCTTCTCCTCAGTGTGATATAGTAATATATATATATAGTAATATGGCCGCCCTTCTCCTCAGTGTGATATAGTAATATATATATATATAGTAATATGGCCGCCCTCCTCCTCAGTGTGATATAGTACTATAAATAGTAACATGGCCGCCCTTCTCCTCAGTGTGATATAGTAATATGGCCGCCCTTCTCCTCAGTGTGATATAGTAATATATATATATATATATATATATATATATATATATATATATATATATATATATATATATATATATATATATATATATATATATATATATATATATATATATATATATATATATATATATATATATATATAGTAATATGGCCGCCCTTCTCCTCAGTGTGATATCGTAATATAACCGCCCTTCTCCTCAGTGTGATATAGTAATATGGCCGCCCTTCTCCTCAGTGTGATATAGTAATATATATATATAGTAATATGGCCGCCCTTCTCCTCAGTGTGATATAGTAATATGACCGCCCTTCTCCTCAGTGTGATATAGTAATATATATATAGTAATATGGCCGCCCTTCTCTTCAGTGTGATATAGTAATATGGCCGCCCTTCTCCTCAGTGTGATATAGTAATATATATAGTAATATGGCCGCCCTTCTCCTCAGTGTGATATAGTAATGTATATAGTAATATGGCCGCCCTTCTCCTCAGTGTGATATAGTAATATATATATAGTAATATGGCCGCCCTTCTCCTCAGTGTGATATAATAATATATATAGTAATATGGCCGCCCTTCTCCTCAGTGTGATATAGTAATATATATAGTAATATGGCCGCCCTTCTCCTCAGTGTGATATAGTAATATATATAGTAATATGGCCGCCCTTCTCCTCAGTGTGATATAGTAATATATATAGTAATATGGCTGCCCTTCTCCTCAGTGTGATATAGTAATATATATAGTAATATGGCCGCCCTTCTCCTCAGTGTGATATAGTAATATATATATAGTAATATGGCCGCCCTTCTCCTCAGTGATGCTATAGTAATGTATATAGTAATATGGCCGCCCTTCTCCTCAGTGATGCTATAGCAATATATATTTAGTAATATGGCTGCCCTCCTCCTCAGTGTGATATAGTAATATATATAGTAATATGGCCGCCGTTCTCCTCAGTGTGATAGAGTAATATGGCCGCCGTTCTCCTCAGTGTGATATAGTAATATGGCCGCCCTTCTCCTCAGTGATGCTATAGTAATGTATATAGTAATATGGCCGCCCTTCTCCTCAGTGATGCTATAGCAATATATATTTAGTAATATGGCTGCCCTCCTCCTCAGTGTGATATAGTAATATATATAGTAATATGGCCGCCGTTCTCCTCAGTGTGATAGAGTAATATGGCCGCCGTTCTCCTCAGTGTGATATAGTAATATGGCCGCCCTTCTCCTCAGTGTGATATAGTAATATGGCCGCCCTTCTCCTCAGTGTGATATAGTAATATGGCCGCCCTTCTCCTCAGTGTGATATAGTAATATATATAGTAATATGGCCGCCCTTCTCCTCAGTGTGATATAGTAATATATATATAGTAATATGGCTGCCCTTCTCCTCAGTGTGATATAGTAATATGGCCGCCCTTCTCCTCAGTGTGATATAGTAATATGGCCGCCCTTCTCCTCCGTGTGATATAGTAATATATCTAGTAATATGGCCGCTCTTCTCGGTGTAGTTTTGGGATTTTTCCCCTTCTTGTCCGGTGTTCTGGACTGCTGACGCTACGTCTGATCTCGTTGTGGGGTCTCCTGTGTTATTGTGGGTATCTTTCTTGTAGTTTTGTGGCTTGTGTGTGTGACGCTGAGGTCGTCTCCTAGTTTGATGATTTTTTGCAGATTTTGATGGGTTGTGAGACCCCGTTGAGTGCAGGATTCTGATTCTGACTCATTACGGGTTATTGGGGTGAGGCTACGTTCAGCGGGGGCGCCATTTGCGATAAGTAGGGTGCCCACCTCCGCGGCTAGCGAGGGGCCGGACAGACCGATAGCAGGGTCATTCCTGCTGCCCCCCTCTGCTGTTTTCTGCATTGGTCAGATATCTCTTTGGATTTTATACATTTATGTTTTTTATTCCACTTCTTATTTTAAGGATAATAATTAAAGTGAGGTTTTATTGTTTCTATAAAGTGCAGATTCGGGTAATTAAATTGTTGAGTGGAGGTTTAGTAAGAGGGCGATGGATCGGCAGAGTCGCAGTAAGAAAGGTGACGTGAGCCATCGGATGATCCCAGTCACCTATATAACCCCAAGACAGCGGGCGTGCTGCTGCTGCTGCCGCCGGGGCGTGCTGCTGCTGCTGCTGCCGCCGGGGCGTGCTGCTGCTGCTGCCGCCGGGGCGTGCTGCTGCTGCTGCTGCCGCCGGGGCGTGCTGCTGCTGCTGCTGCCGCCGGGGCGTGCTGCTGCTGCTGCTGCCGCCGGGGCGTGCTGCTGCTGCTGCTGCCGCCGGGGCGTGCTGCTGCTGCTGCCGCCGGGGCGTGCTGCTGCTGCTGCCGCCGGGGCGTGCTGCTGCTGCTGCTGCCGCCGGGGCGTGCTGCTGCTGCTGCTGCCGCCGGGGCGTGCTGCTGCTGCTGCTGGGGCGTGCTGCTGCTGCTGCTGGGGCGTGCTGCTGCTGCTGCTGGGGCGTGCTGCTGCTGCTGCTGCTGCCGGGGCGTGCTGCTGCTGCTGCTGCTGCCGGGGCGTGCTGCTGCTGCTGCTGCCGGGGCGTGCTGCTCCTGCTGCTGCCGGGGCGTGCTGCTGCTGCTCCTGCTGCTGCCGGGGCGTGCTGCTGCTGCTGCTGCTCCTGCTGTTGCCGGGGCGTGCTGCTGCTGCTCCTGCTGCTGCCGGGGCGTGCTGCTGCTGCTCCTGCTGCTGCCGGGGCGTGCTGCTGCTGCTGCTGCCGGGGCGTGCTGCTGCTGCTGCTGCCGGGGCGTGCTGCTGCTGCTGCTGCTGCTGCTGCCGGGGCGTGCTGCTGCTGCTCCTGCTGCTGCCGGGGCGTGCTGCTGCTGCTGCTGCTGCCGGGGCGTGCTGCTGCTGCTGCCGGGGCGTGCTGCTGCTGCCGGGGCGTGCTGCTGCTGCTGCTGCTGCCGGGGCGTGCTGCTGCTGCTGCTGCTGCCGGGGCGTGCTGCTGCTGCTGCTGCTGCCGGGGCGTGCTGCTGCTGCTGCTGCTGCCGGGGCGTGCTGCTGCTGCTGCTGCTGCCGGGGCGTGCTGCTGCTGCTGCTGCTGCCGGGGCGTGCTGCTGCTGCTGCTGCTGCTGCCGGGGCGTGCTGCTGCTGCTGCTGCTGCTGCCGGGGCGTGCTGCTGCTGCTGCTGCTGCTGCCGGGGCGTGCTGCTGCTGCTGCTGCTGCTGCCGGGGCGTGCTGCTGCTGCTGCCGGGGCGTGCTGCTGCTGCTGCCGGGGCGTGCTGCTGCTGCTCCTGCTGCTGCCGGGGCGTGCTGCTGCTGCTCCTGCTGCTGCCGGGGCGTGCTGCTGCTGCTCCTGCTGCTGCCGGGGCGTGCTGCTGCTGCTCCTGCTGCTGCCGGGGCGTGCTGCTGCTGCTCCTGCTGCTGCCGGGGCGTGCTGCTGCTGCTCCTGCTGCTGCCGGGGCGTGCTGCTGCTGCTCCTGCTGCTGCCGGGGCGTGCTGCTGCTGCTCCTGCTGCTGCCGGGGCGTGCTGCTGCTGCTCCTGCTGCTGCCGGGGCGTGCTGCTGCTGCTCCTGCTGCTGCCGGGGCGTGCTGCTGCTGCTCCTGCTGCTGCCGGGGCGTGCTGCTGCTGCTCCTGCTGCTGCCGGGGCGTGCTGCTGCTGCTGCTGCTGCTGCCGGGGCGTGCTGCTGCTGCCGGGGCGTGCTGCTGCTGCTGCCGGGGCGTGCTGCTGCTGCTGCCGGGGCGTGCTGTTGCTGCTGCTGCTGCTGCTGCCGGGGCGTGCTGCTGCTGCTGCCGGGGCGTGCTGCTGCTGCTGCCGGGGCGTGCTGTTGCTGCTGCTGCTGCTGCTGCCGGGGCGTGCTGCTGCTGCTGCCGGGGCGTGCTGCTGCTGCTGCCGGGGCGTGCTGCTGCTGCCGGGGCGTGCTGCTGCTGCTGCCGGGGCGTGCTGCTGCTGCTGCCGGGGCGTGCTGTTGCTGCTGCTGCTGCCGCTGCCGGGGCGTGCTGCTGCCGCTGCCGGGGCGTGCTGCTGCCGCTGCCGGGGCGTGCCGCTGCTGCCGCTGCCGGGGCGTGCTGCTGCTGCTGCCGGGGCGTGCTGCTGCTGCTGCCGGGGCGTGCTGTTGCTGCTGCTGCTGCTGCTGCCGGGGCGTGCTGCTGCTGCTGCCGGGGCGTGCTGCTGCTGCTGCCGGGGCGTGCTGTTGCTGCTGCTGCTGCTGCTGCCGGGGCGTGCTGCTGCTGCTGCCGGGGCGTGCTGCTGCTGCCGGGGCGTGCTGCTGCTGCTGCCGGGGCGTGCTGCTGCTGCTGCCGGGGCGTGCTGTTGCTGCTGCTGCTGCCGCTGCCGGGGCGTGCTGCTGCCGCTGCCGGGGCGTGCTGCTGCCGCTGCCGGGGCGTGCCGCTGCTGCCGCTGCCGGGGCGTGCCGCTGCTGCCGCTGCCGGGGCGTGCCGCTGCTGCCGCTGCCGGGGCGTGCCGCTGCTGCCGCTGCCGGGGCGTGCCGCTGCTGCCGCTGCCGGGGCGTGCCGCTGCTGCCGCTGCCGGGGCGTGCCGCTGCTGCCGCTGCCGGGGCGTGCCGCTGCTGCCGCTGCCGGGGCGTGCCGCTGCTGCTGCTGGGGCGTGCTGCTGCCGCTGCTGCTGCTGCCGGGGCGTGCTGCTGCCGCTGCTGCTGCTGCTGCCGGGGCGTGCTGCTGCTGCTGCTGCCGGGGCGTGCTGCTGCTGCTGCTGCCGGGGCGTGCTGCTGCTTCTGCTGCCGGGGCGTGCTGCTGCTTCTGCTGCCGGGGCGTGCTGCTGCTTCTGCTGCCGGGGCGTGCTGCTGCTTCTGCTGCCGGGGCGTGCTGCTGCTTCTGCTGCCGGGGCGTGCTGCTGCTTCTGCTGCCGGGGCGTGCTGCTTCTGCTGCCGGGGCGTGCTGCTTCTGCTGCCGGGGCGTGCTGCTGCTGCTGCTGCCGGGGCGTGCTGCTGCTGCTGGAGCATGCTGCTGCTGGGGCGTGCTGCTGCTGCCGGGGCGTGCTGCTGCTGCTGCTGCTGCCGGGGCGTGCTGCTGCTGCTGCTGCTGCCGGGGCGTGCTGCTGCTGCTGCTGCTGCCGGGGCGTGCTGCTGCTGCTGCTGCTGCCGGGGCGTGCTGCTGCTGCTGCTGCTGCCGGGGCGTGCTGCTGCTGCTGCTGCTGCCGGGGCGTGCTGCTGCTGCTGCTGCTGCCGGGGCGTGCTGCTGCTGCTGCTGCCGGGGCGTGCTGCTGCTGCTGCTGCCGGGGCGTGCTGCTGATGCTGCTGCCGGGGCGTGCTGCTGCTGCCGGGGCGTGCTGCTGCCGCCGGGGCGTGCTGCTGCTGCTGCCGCCGGGGCGTGCTGCTGCTGCTGCCGCCGGGGCGTGCTGGTGCTGCTGCTGCTGGGGCGTGGTGCTGCTGCTGCTGCCGGGGCGTGGTGCTGCTGCTGCTGCCGGGGCGTGGTGCTGCTGCTGCTGCCGGGGCGTGGTGCTGCTGCTGCTGCCGGGGCGTGGTGCTGCTGCTGCTGCCGGGGCGTGCTGCTGCTGCTGGAGCAGCACATGGGGGTGGAAATATCAGGTTTAGGTACAAAACACACAAATTTCCATCCCGTTGAGATTCAGTGTCAGATGGAGGACATGATGTCCTAGACAGCAGACAGACAATCACTGGTATCCAGGGTCGGACTGTGGTGTCTGGGACCCTCAGGGGGAATTGACTGCAGGGGTCCCACCCTACATCTATATTTAAATATCTGTAAACCGTTTTCCCCTTTATAGCGGAGCGTCGATTGAAAAACACAGCAGCTCCTGCCCGTCTACTGTGCGCCCCCATGACTGGGATGAACCATCACGGTAGTTTGCATTTAAGGGGTTCTTTGGTTAAAATAAGTGATAAGAGCACCTTGAAGGGGGCGTTATTGCCGCACCATGAGGAGACCACCTATTACCCGCGGTAGGGTTTGCTTCTCACTCGGCTGCGGTTTAGGTCGGCACAGAAGCGTTTTCAGTGAAATCAGTTCGGTTTATTAAACAGCATAAACCTCTCAGGAAGCAAAACAAAAACAGCGTTTTCCGGCAGAAAGTGGAAACACAAAGTAAAATGTCCATACAACATTGCGGGATCGCCCGCTCAGGTCAGTGTCCAGTCCTTAGGTCCTAACTCAGACCAGCACTCTGGAGAGCCACACATCTGACTGAGACAACTGGTCTCCATTTTATTTACACAAAACCACCCCCCCCCCCTGGCCCTGATACGCCCTATTAACCCTCTCAGCTCTAGACGTGCTGGAGCGTTGAATCCCGGTTTTACATCACCAAACCTACCAACCTCGGTGACACACATCTCCCCTCAAGGACCTGACCTGCGGCCATCTTACATACTCCACCCCCTCTGCCCAAATCCAGGGGCTTGGCACCTTCCGCTAACGAACAGTGGACCCTCTACAACGCGTCAGCATTGCCATGCAGTTTCCCGGGCCTATGCTCTACATGGAAGCTGAAATCCTGAAGAGCTAGGAACCACCTGTTCACTCGACCATTGTGCCTCTTCTCTCTCATCCACCTTAGAGGGGCATGATCTGATACCAGCCCAAACTTCCTACCTAAGAGGTAGTATCTTAGGGTGTCCAATGCCCACTTGATGTCCAAACATTCCTTTTCCACAATGGAGTAATTTCTTTCACAGGATGTCAGCTTCCGGCTTAAATACATTATGGGGTTCACTTCCCCACTCACCTCTTCTGATAGGACAGCACCCAGCCCGACATCTGACGCGTCCGTCTGGACCACCAACACCGTCTGTTTACACAGGGCTTGCTTGAGTTCCTGGAAGGCCATCTCATCTTCTGAAAACCACTTGGCTATTGCCGATTTTGTCCCTTTAAGGAGGTCTGTCAAAGGGGCAGCTGTCATGGCGAAGTTAGGGATGAATCGGCGGTAGTAGCCCATGATGCCCAAGAATGCTCTGACCTATTTTTTTGAGAGAGGTCGTGGCCAACCTTGTATCGTGTCAATTTTATTTCTTTGGGGCTTTATCGCGCCTCTGCCTACGACAAAGCCCAAATATCCGACCTCCTCCATGCCCATGGCACATTTCTTTGGGTTGATGGAGAACCCCGCCTTCGCATCGAATATCGTCTGGTCTTTGCTCAGATGGCTTCCCCAATCCTGGCTGTAGATCACGATATCATCCAGGTAGGCTGCTGCATAGTTCCTGTGGGAGCTAGTATCTGGTCCATGGCTCTCTAGAAGGTAGCTGGTGCTCCTTGCAACCCAAATGGCATCCTGCTGTTTTGGAAACACCCATCTGACGTTGAAAAGGCCGTCTTCTCCTTTGCCTCTTGGAACATAGGACTCTGCTAATACCCTTTTGTGAGGTCAAGGATGGTAATGTTCCTGGCCGGCCTTAGCCTTTCA
Source organism: Phyllobates terribilis (assembly GCF_046119375.1). Lineage (NCBI taxonomy): Eukaryota > Metazoa > Chordata > Amphibia > Anura > Dendrobatidae > Phyllobates > Phyllobates terribilis. The sequence goes on along the minus strand of NW_027362772.1, from coordinate 322,688,959 downwards.
ATTAGTTTATCTACCCTGGGCATTGGGTACGAATCAAACTTGGAGACCTTATCCAGTTTCCTATAGTCATTGCAGAACCGCCATTCTCCATCTGGTTTCGGCACGAAGACTATGGGGCTGAACCAGCCGCTCTTGGACTCTTCGATGACCCCCAGATTCAGCATGCGCTTTACCTCCTTCGAGATTACCTCTCGGCGGGCTTCAGGAATCCGATATGGCTTCATATTCACTCTGACATGAGGCTCCGTAAGTACCTCATTCTTTATGACCTGAGTACAGCCCGGTAGATCTGAGAACAGGTCCCTGTTTCGCTGCAGCAATTTTGGCATTGTTGCTTCTGCAGCGACTCTGCCACCTTGATTTCCTCCACATCGGTTTCAGTCTTCGCCACCAAACACGGGGCTTCCACAATCTCCCTGTCTCGCCATGGCTTAATGAGGTTGACATGGTACACCTGGTAGGGCTTCCTTCTCCCTGGTTGGTGGACCCTATAGTTGACGTTGCCAACCTTTTTCAATCACTTCATAGGGGTCCTGCCACTTGGCGAGGAACTTGCTCTCCAACCCTGGGGATCGGTTGCTAGTGCTGGTACCTACATTGAAGGGTCTCACCCTCGCTGATCTATTGTACACCCTCGACTGCCTCTAGTGCTTTGAGTAGGTGTTCTTTCACAATGGGCATCACCTGTGCAATCCTCTCTTGCATCTGGGCCACATGTTTGATCACACTCCTGTAGGGTGTAGACTCGGCCTCCCAGGTCTCCTTTGCTACGTCCAGGAGTCGGCGGGGGTGTCGGCCATATAACAGCTCAAACAGGGAGAACCCAGTAGAGGCCTGTGGAACTTATCTAATGGAGAACAGGAGGTACGGTAGTAGACAGTCCCAGTCCCGGCCGTCTTTCTGTACGACCTTTAACAGGTCTTCAAGGTTTTTTTTAAATCTCTCCACTAAGCCATCTGTTTGGGGGTGGTAGACTAAGGTCCTCAGTTGTGATTTGCAGGGTTTTGCACAACTCCCTCATCACCCTTGACATAAATGGGGTCCCTTGGTCCGTTAGAATCCTCTTAGGCAACCCCGTTCTAGAGAAGATGTGGACTAACTCCCGGGCTATGCACTTGGCAGAGGCGTTACGTAGTGGCACGGCCTCCGGATACCATGTAGCATAGTCCAGTACCACCAGGATATATACTGATGTCCTCTGGCAGACTTGACCAGGGGTCCCACTAGATTGTCACGGGTATGTCAGAAGTGACTCCCCCTGCAGTTAGTTGCAGGAGATCTCTTAGTTTGGCATTACAGACTTCTTCTTCTTCTTAGGGGTATACATACAAGAACAATTACAATAATCTTGAGCACAATGTGACAGCGAGTGGTACAGGAGGAGCGAGGACCCTGCCCGTGAGGGCTCACAATCTACAAGGGATGGGTGAGGATACAGTAGGTGAGGGTAGAGCTGGTCGTGCAGCGGTATGGTGGAGCGGTGGTTACTGCAGGTTGTTGGCTTGTCGGAAGAGATGGGTCTTCAGGCTCCTTTTGAAAGTTTCCACGGTCGACGAGAGTCTGATGTGTTGGGTTACAGAGTTCCAGAGTAGGGGGGAAGCACAAGAGAAATCTTGTATGCAATTGTGGGAAGAGGAGATAAGAGGGGAGTAGAGAAGGAGATCTTGTGAGGATCGGAGGTTGCGTGTGGGTATGTAACGGGAGACTACGTCAGAGATATATGCAGGAGACAGGTTGTGGATGGCTTTGTATGTCATGGTTAGGGTTTTGAACTGGAGTCTCTGTCAATCTCTTCACTGGCTCCCCATTGCTCAGAGAGGAGAGGCCGGGGAATAGTGGGGGGACAGGTGGATTAGTCGAGCAGCAGAGTTTAGGATGGATTGGAAGGGAGGCCACAGAGCAGTAGGTTGCAGTAGTCAAGGCGGGAGATGATGAGGGCGTGCACTAGTGTTTTTGCAGATTCGTGGTTGAGGAATGTGCGGATCCGGGAGATATTTTTGAGTTGGAGTCGGCAGGAAGTGGAAAGGGCTTGGCTATGTGGTTTCAAGGAGAGATCAGAGTCCAGGGTTACCCCAAGGCAGCGAGCTTGATGGACTGGGGAGAGTGGACAGCCATTGATGGTGATAGATAGGTCAGTTGGGGGGGGTTGAATGAGATGGCGGAAAGATGATGAATTCTGTTTTGTCCATGTTAAGTTTTAGAAATCTGGCAGAGAAGAAGGATGAGATAGCGGACAGACATTGTGGGATTTTGGTTAGTAAGGAGGTGATATCGGGTCCAGAGAGGTAGATCTGGGTGTCATCAGCATAGAGGTGATACTGAAAACCGTGAGACTCTGAGCTGTCCCAGGCTGAAGGTTTAGATGGAGAAGAGCAGGCGTCTAGAACTGAACCTTGGGGGACACCGACAGATAGGGGGCGAGATGAGGAGGTGGTGTGTGAGTGGGAGACACTGAATGTTCGGTCTGTTAGGTATGAGGAGATCCAGGATAGGGCCAAGTCTGTGATGCCGAGAGATGAGAGAGTTTGTAGTAAGAGGGAATGGTCCACTGTGTCGAAGGCAGATGACAGATCTAGGAGGAGGAGGACAGAGTAGTGTCGCTTAGATTTGGTGGTTAGTAGGTCACTGGTGACTTTAGTCAGTGCAGTTTCAGTAGAATAGTGCGGTCAGAAACCAGATTGTAGGCGGTCGAAGAGGGAACAGGAGGAGAGGTGGGAGGACAGTTCAAGGTGGACATGTTGTTCTAGTAGTTTTGAGGCATAGGGGAGAAGTGATATGGGGCGATAGCTGGTCAGAGAGGATGGGTCAAGGGAGGGCTTTATTGAGGATGGTTGTGGTTGAGGCATGTTTGAAGCATGAGGGGAAGACACCAGTTGTTAGTGACAGGTTGAAGAGGTGGGCTAGGGCTGGGATGAAGATAGTGGTTAGGTTTGGGATGAGGTGGGACTGGATTGGGTCAAGTTTACAGGTGGTGAGGTGTAATTTGGAGAGTAAAGAGGAAAGTTGATCTTCCGTAACGGTGGGGAAGGTGGTTTTGGAGGAGGAGGGTTAAGTAGGTGTGGGGAGGGGCTGTGGGGGCTTTAGGCAAAAGCTTTGTCTGATGGTGTCAAAGTCTTTGGCTGAAATAAGAGGAGAGGGAGGAGGCACTGCGGGACGGAGGAGAGAGTTGAAGGTGTTGAATAGTTGTTTGGGGTTGTGAGACAGGGAGGATATGAGAGATGCGAAGTATGTTTGTTTTGCTCCAGTGAGTGTGGACTTGAAGGTATTGAGGGACTGTTTGAATGCGATAAAGTGCTCATTGGAGTGGGACCTCTTCCATCTATGCTCAGCAACCCTGGAGGCCCGTCGCAGTTCTTTAGTTAGGCTGGTGTGCCAGGGTTGTCTGTTGATTGTGCGAGCTTTGGTATGTGTGAGGGGGGCGACCGAATTGAGAGCTGCAGCTGTTGTGTTGTATAAAGCGGCAGCAACATCTGCATCATGTAAGGAACTAATGTCTGTAAGAGGGAGAAGGGATTCAGAGAGTGAGTGTAGGTCAAGGTGTTTGAGATTTCTGCGAGGGTATGCTAGTTTTTGGAGTGGGGATTGTTGCCCTGGAGAGGAGAGGGAAGAGCATGTAAGTAGGTTGTGGTCAGAGAGGGAGAGGTGAGTTAGAGAGGTTAGATAAGGAACAGAGGCGGGTGAAGATGAGGTCCAGTGTGTGTGGCCGTCTTTGTGGGTGTGGAAGACCACTGAGTAAGACCAAAGGAGGAAGTGAGGGATAGAAGCTTAGAGGCAGCTGAGAGGGAAGTGTCAATGGGGATGTTAAAGTCGCCCAGGAGGATAGTGGGGATGTCAACGGAGAGGAAATGAAGTAGCCAAGTGGTGAAGTGGTCAAAGAAAGTGGTGGTTGATCCTGGGGGCCGGTAAATGACAGCCAGTTGGAGGTTGGAGGGGTAGCAGATGCGCACGCAGTGCACTTCAAAAGAGGGGAGAGTAATTGAGGGCGACAGTGGGAAACGGGTGAAGGACCAGTTATCTTAGAGGAGGAAACCTTTTCCTTCACCGTGCTTGCTAGTGGGGCGAGGGGTATGGGAGAGGTGGAATCCGTCGTACAAAAGTTCAGCAGGAGAGGCAGTGTCAGAGGGGGTGAGCCAGGTTTCAGTGATGCCGAGGAAGGAAAGCTTGTTCGTGATGAAGAGGTCGTGAATGTAGGAAAGTTTGTTGCAGACGGAGCGAGCGTTCCATAGAGCTCCTGTTAGAGGGACTAGGGAAGCCGGGGCTGGACGGATGGGTATAAGGTTAGAAGGGTTACAAGAGTTTGAGATAGATCGTGGGTAGGAGGTGGAAGTGATTGCCGGGATGTGGAGAGATGTCTCCGGCAGTGAGGAGGAGCAGAGAAAGCGTTAGTAGGTGGGAGCAGGAGAGGGCATGAGGTGGCTGTCTGTGTTTGGAGACAAAGGATTGTATGTTGAGGAATAGCTCTGAGGAGGAGGTGAGATGGGTGGGCAGAATGGAGGGAGAGATGAAGAGTTCATTACTTGGTGTAGGGATTCGAGGTGGTTGGAAAAGGTGAAGGATTAAGGGGGTGAGAGTGAAAACCAAGGCAAACATTGTTTACTTTGACTTGGTATCCAGTTACCTTCAGCTCACTTCAGGTTCAATTCAGGATTATTCCATATTTCTCACACTTAAGCAATGGACACTTAAGATGATGGACACAGAAGCTGTAACTCTAGGACCCAGCGGCTACCTTCCTCTGGCTAATTAACACCCTGGCCTGGGTGTATAAATACCTGCTGTGTGCCAGAGGGAGGTGCAGGCGATATTGATGTTCCCAGGTTTGTCCCCCCTTGTTGTCTTTAGTGTTGAGTGGGGATCGACTAACCCCTTTCCCTAGAGTCTTTCCCACACCTTGCGTGACATTATCGCCGGCCGAGCACATTTTGAAAAAAAAAAACACCTGACACTTGTGTGTTTTTTTTTTTTTTTTGTTTGTTTTCTGTGTTTTTGGGCTTAAACCTTTTTTTCGGTCTCTGGAGGTGAATGACCTCCGCTGTGAGGTTCAGCGGCTACAGGTCGCCAATGTGGGGGTCTCTGCAGGAAGGCCTGTCCAGCCTGAACCCAAGGTTGCCCTTCCGGACAGTTTTTAAGGAGGTAGGGACAAGTTGTTTTTTTTGTTGTTTTCATGGAGGCCTGCAAACTGTATTTTAAACTTTGTCCTTACTCGGTAATGAGGAGAAACGGGTTGGTATTGTGATCTCTCTACTGCAGGGAGGTCCTCAGTCATGGGCGTTTTCTTAACCGCAGGTCTCGGTTTGTCTCCAGTGTGTGGAGAAGTTTTTTTGATCTCTGGCCCTCATCTATGATGACCCTGACCGAGTCGCCTTGGCTGAGTCTAGGCTACGCCGCCTTCTGCAGGGGAATCGGTCAGTGGAGACGTACAGTTCTGAATTCGGTACATGGGCGACAGATTCCAAATGGAAGGACTCAGCCCCTCACAAAATGGACTTCTAAGGGCTAACGGAAAGGTTGAAATATGCCTTGGCTGTATATGATACCCCTCAGTCCTTGGAGGCTGCCATGTCGTTGATAAAAGGTGTGAGACCACCGTCTCCGGGGCCTTCTTGTCTGGGTTATGTACCTCTGCCGGGGGGAGCGGTCTAACGGTGAACCAGTACTGGGGGAGGTGGAGGAACCCATGCAGTTTGGGGGTCTCTGCATCATATATCTCCCCGGAGATTCGCAAGAAAAAAGGCGTATGTTTTTTTTGTGGGAAAAAGGGACACTTTGTTGGGACCTGTCCTTCAATTTCTCAACAAAAGGAGTCTTGATTAACTCTTGATAATCTGGAGTTGGATAAACAAGGGGTGCATTTGTTACCAACCTGCAGTTCCCGCTTTGTCCTGTCAGCAGAGATGGTGCTAGAGAGCAAAACCGAGAACATTTCTGTGTTTGTTGACAGTGGAGCCGGGGTCAGCATGGTTGATGCTGAGTTTGTGAAAACTCATGGTCTTGCTTGCTGTGCTTTAGCTGAACCTATTCCCATCTTCGCCATCGACTTGGCGCCACTTGCACAGAAAGCATTTACTCAGATTGTACATAATGTAAAGCTGAGGGTGGGGTCAGTTCATTGTGAAATAATCCCTTGCTATGTTCTGGACAATCTTCCCACACCGATTGTTTTGGGTATTCCTTGGCTTGTTAAACATAATCCGTTGGTGAATTGACAAGCCGGGGAGATTACTGCCATGAGTACTGTTTAGATATTTCCCTTGCTACTGTCTCTACGGAAATATTACCTGCTTTTCTGTCTGGTTTTGAGGACGTTTTTTCTGAGAAGGGTGTCAGGATTTGCCTCCTCATCGTGCTTATGACTTTCCTATTAACCTGATCCCCGGAGATAAACTACCGAAGTCCAGACTGTATAATCTTTCTGGCCCTGAGAGACAAGGCATGAAGGATTTCATTGCGGAAAGTCTGGAGAAGGGACATATCAGACCCTCATCTTCACCCGTGGCTGCAGAGTTGTTCTTTGTGAAGAAAAAAGATGGCGGTCTACGTCCCTGTTTAGATTTCCGGGAATTAAATCAAATTACCATCCTTGATCCATACCCTCTTCCTCTGATTCCTGATTTGTTCAGCCAGGTTGTAGGAGCTAAGGTGTTCTCCAAGTTGGATTTAAGAGGAGTCTACAATCTGGTTAGAATCAGAGAAGGGGACGAATGGAAAACAGCGTTCAATACCCCGGAAGGACATTTTGAGTGTCTGGTTATGCCTTTCGGTTTGACCAATGCACCTGCGGTATTCCAGCATTTCATAAATGATATTTTCCATCATTTGTTGGGGAGGTTTGTGGTGGTCTATCTGGACGATATTTTGGTTTATTCATCTGATTTTGAGACTGATCGGGGGCATGTTAAGTAGGTGCTCCAGATATTAAGGGATAACAAACTTTATGCCAAACTGGAAAAATGTGTTTTCACTGTTCAGGAGGAGCAGTATTTGGGGTACTTGCTGTCATCTTCAGGTTTTTGGATGGATCCGGAGAAGATCTGTGCTGTACTTGATTGGGACTATCCCGAGAACCTGAAGGCTCTACAACGTTTTCTGGGCTTTGCTAATTTTTACTGGAAATTCATCCAAAATTACTCTTATTGTAAAACCCCTTACTGACATGACTAGGAAGTCTGATTTTTCCAAATGGTCGGATGCTTCTCTCCAGGCTTTTTCTTCTTTTAAAGGCTCAGTCAACCCGATGTTTCCCAACCCTTTATTGTGGAGGTTGATGCTTCGGATGTCGGGGTTGGGGCTGTGTTGTCTCAGGGTTCATCCCCTGGTAAATGGCGTCCGTGCGCCTTCTTTTCTAAAAAAATTGTCTTCGGCTGAGAGAAATTATGAGGTGGGTAATAGGGAACTTTTGGTGATCAAATTGGCGTTCGAGGAATGGCGACATTGGTTGGAGGGGGCTGTCCATCCTATTACTGTTATTACTGACCATAAGAACCTGTCATATCTCCAGTCAGCTAAACGTCTCAACCCTAGGCAAGCCAGATGGTCCCTGTTTTTTTTTACTAGGTTCAATTTTGTTGTCACTTTCCGTCCAGGGGTCAAAAATGTCAAGGCTGATGCTTTGTCTGGGAACTTCCCTGGTGGTGGTGATCATGAGAACCCTGCCCCAATATTACTGAGACTTCAGGAAAGTTATTTGTACCATCTAATCTGTGCCACAAAGTAATTAAGGAACATCATAACTCTGTGCTTCTTGGGCATCCAGGTGGTAAGGCAACCGCAGACCTCCTCTCTCATTGTTTTTGGTGACTGGAGTTGCATCGGGATGTGATTGAACATGTAGCTGCTTGTAGTATTTGTGCACGTTCTAAGGTTTCGCATACCCGTCCGTCTGGTACACTACTTCTGCTACTTATCCCTAGTAGGCCATGGACACATTTGTCCATGGATTTTATTACTGACCTACCGGTTTCTGCAGGCAAAACGGTGGTTTTGGTGGTTGTAGATAGGTTCAGTAAAATGGTTCACTTTGTTGCATTACCAGCACTTCCCAATGCCAAGACACTTGCTCAGGTGTTTATAAATGAGATCGTGAAGCTTCACGGGGTTCCCTCCGATGTGGTGTCAGATTGGGAGACCCAGTTTGTTTCCAACTTCTGGAAGGCATTCTGTTCTAGACTGGGGGTGCAGCTGTCCTTTTCCTCTGCCTTCCGCCCTCATTCGAATGGTCAGACCGAGCGTGTCAGTCAGAACTTGGAGACCTATCTCAGGTGTTTCGTCTCCGAAAATCAGGAGGATAGGGCATCCTACTTACCACTGGCAGAATTTGCTATTAATAATCATCGTCAAGAATCCACTGGCAGGTCACCGTTCTTCGGTGCATATGGTTTGCTTCGTCGCTCTCCTCAGTATGGCAGGGTGTTCTGAGTAATTTAAAGATCATGGGAGACAGGTATAAACATATGGCTGACAGAAAACGCTTGCCAAGTCCGGACCTGAATGTGAATGACTGTGTGGTTGTCTACAAGGAATATAAGATTGAAAGTTCCTTCTTGGAAGCTGGAACCTAGGTTTATTGGTCCCTATAAAATAACCGCCGTCATTAACCCAGTAGTGTTTCGTCTTGAACTTTCTCGGGCCCTTAAGGTCCACAATGTATGTGTAACCTCTTGAGCCCTCACCTCTACCACCGCCCCCAGTAATGGTTGATGGTAATCTGGTGTCCAGATTTCGAGGATTGTAGATTCTCGCCTCTGTTGTTCTCTACAATACTTGGTGCACTGGAAAGGCTATGGTCCGGAGGAGAGGATGTGGGTTTGAGCCTCACAGGTGAACGCTCCCAGGTTGGTTCATTCATTTCTCACCTCTTATCCTGAGAAACCCGGTCCTGAGTGTTCAGAGGCCACTCGTAGGTAGAGGGGGGGTTTCTGTCAGAAGTGACAGTCACCCTGCAGTTGGTTGCAGGAGATCTCTTCGTTTAGCATTACAGACAACTTCTTAGAAGCTGTATCTCTAGTAGTGTTGAGCCACCCCCGTAGTGTTCGAGTTCGGTTCGGTTCGTCGAACACCCGTGTGTTCGCCGAACTGTTCGTCGAACTGTTCGTCGAACACCTTCGAACACCGTTAAAACCAATGGCAGGCAAACAAAAACACATAGAAACATATAGAAAACACCTTCAAAGGTGTCCAAAAGCTGACAAACTGCTCAGAAGACACAACTAACACATGGAAAAGTGACAAGTACATATAGTCATGCGAAAAGAAAAGAGGTGGAGGAGTAAAAGGAGGGGGAGACACAGATATAGGCATGTCATGCCCTTCTAAAATCCAAAAAGTGAGAAGCCGAGACGGCCAGTCCGCTCCTGCCCGTGCCACCTCCGTGTCGCCGGGTTTGTGCCAGAGCCGCGGTGAACCCTGACGGCCAGCCCCCCTCTCCCAATACTGGTGCCTGTCCGCTGGTGGGTCGAGAGAGCCCCCCTGTGGTGGAGGCAGCTCTAAGCTTTTTAATTTAAATTGTCCCTCTAATTTGAATGAATACACTTTAAATCCATTTACAAGGATCTATTGGAGGGCAAGTCTCATGCCAGCAGCCGCGTAATTCCAGCTCCAGTAGCGTCCACTAAAGCTGCTGCAGTTAAAAAGCTTTTATAAGGATCGAGCTCGGCTGTCCACCGCAAGGCATCCTAGTGCCAGTCCCAGCCCCTATGCCTTGGGGTGCCTCCTGATGCTCTTCACTAAGTATCCCGTGGTCCCGAAGCATTTCCTTTGAAAAAATTAAGTGTCCAAACTACAGGTGGTGTAGCTTGCTTAACAGCCGGGATAATCCGCTGACTAGCAGACACTGCTACTAGGCACAAAGTATTTCCTGGGCTAGATGCAGTTAAAAATTTGTAAGTAGATACTCTCGTTGGATGCTGAGAAAGCATTCCATAGAGTCTCCTGGCACGCCATATATGATTCTCTTAAAAAGCTTGGGGTAGGGGTCTAGGGGACCCTTTTATAGCCAAAATCACGGCCCTGTATCACAATACGTCACCTAGGCTGAAGATAAATGGAACTGTAGCACCGAGGGCTCGGTTGCTACAGATGTATTGCACCTCACCCAGAGGTGTGATATCTCACTCTCAGATAAGGATGGAGTGTGGATCAGGACCCGACACCTGCATGCATTACACCACATTGCCGTGGGGCAGGGCGACCAATATGCCCCTGAGATGGGCACGACAGTCCCTGTCCCTGGCTGGAGTGGGGGGAGGGAACACTGAGGAAGGGAAACCCTGTAGTGCAGGAGCAGGGAGGAAGCAGTTCCTGGGTGCATTGAGAAGGGAGTATAAAAGGTGGGCACCATCTTAGTTCAGTGCAGAGAAGTCTGAGCAGAAGTGGCAGGGAGCAGGGGCTCTGCATGAGCTCTGCTCCGGAGGCGGGCCTAGTAACAGAGGCCCAGGCCTGCAAGAGGGAGAAGGAAGGAAGAGGAGCGGAGAAGGCTCCAGGAACGAGGAATGAAGGGATCCCAGGGGTGCGGACGGGCGAGTCGCCACCGCACGCCCGAATCCACCTGCGTGGAGGGGTCAGGCCAAAGGGGGAGACCGGTCCCCGAACTAGTGGAGGCAGGAAACGACCCTCAGCTAGAAACCGGAGGCTCTGACATTTTATGTGGCGCAGCCCCTTGCTCCACCCGCTAGGAAGGCACCACATAGGGTCAGGGAAACTGGCGCCAAGTTTACCAAGAGGAGGCCCGAGGCAGCCGGACAGAAGTGTTGGTAAGAAAGGCCAGACAAAGGACACACAAAGGGGGTCCTGTGAAGCGCTCCAAAGTTATCTGGGAGTTGTCTGAGCCCCTCACCTGGTGAGCACAGTACGACGTGGGCAGCCGTTACCTGCAGACGTGGTCTGGATAATAAGAACTGTGAGTAAAGGCCCTGAACTGCATCACTGACTCCGTGTCATTACTGCTGCTGCCCTGCACCATCACCCCCATCCTCCGCATACACTGCCCTGAGGCTATACTCCTCCCGTGGGGAGTTATGCTACGCTCTGCTGCACCCACAACACCAGCCTCAGTGGTCTGCCCTGTAGCGGCGGTTCACTCTGACCGCAATCCACGGGTGGCGTAGTCGGACATTTAAACATCAAAACCACATAAATAGTTCCGCCACTGGTTTGACCGCCCTGAGCCACGGAACCGGATTGCCGCCACGAAGACTACAACCACCAGCATCCACCAAAAAGGGTCCGGCTCCGGGTGTCCCAAGGCCCAGGGGGTGCGTCAGAACATTTTCATCACCTTTCACAATCACCAATGGGACAAGGCAGGGATGTCCTCTGTCCCCTCTCTTATACATCCTAGTGACGGAGCACCTGCTCTCATCAATTCGCCATAACCCCAATATTAGGTGGATTGAGGTGGGAGGCACCGAGTACAAGTGCTCTCTATTTGCTGATGATGTCCTAGTATATATCACTCAATCACATATATCCATCCCTGCTGTTATGGCTGAAATAGATCACTTTGTTACATGGTAAAATTTTAAAATCAATGCAGCGAAGTCTGAGGCCCTCGATGTCTCCCTCCCCAAATCCATATAGGATTCCATCCAGTCCAACTTTCCCTTTGCCTGGCCCTCACAGGGTATCAAATACTTAGGAATTCCTATTCATAGAGACCTCTCCCATCTATGTTATCTTAATTTTGGGCCCTTTATTGAACAATTCCATACAGACCACGGTTGGCAAGTTAGAACTGTGAGTTTCACTACGTGAACCACTGGTGTTTTGTGGAAAAGCACATGTAAGATTCTGCAACAGTCTCTGCTGATACTCCTGCATGCGTGCATCCCTTTCTATGGCAGGAATAATTTCTGCAAATTTACTTTTGTACCGGGGATCTAACAGTGTGGCAACCCAGTAGTCAGGATTATTTCTAATTCTCACAATTCGAGGGTCATGTTGCAGGTAGTGCAGCAAGAAGGCACTCATGTGTGTTGCGCATCCAGGAGCACCAAGTCCCTGTTGTGTTGGTGGCGAGGTAGCAATCATGCTTCCTTCCTCTGTCCTCTCCCCCCAACCTCGCACAACAGAAATGTGATCAAGGTCTCCCTCATCTGATGAGTCTTCCATCAGTTCGTCCTCCACTTCTTCCTGGGCTCCTGCACCTTCCTCACTAGTTTGGCTGCTACCATGCGCCCTGGTAAAACCATCTCCCCCACCCTCACATGCCTGCCGCCTTGGTGCTGCCGACCGTCTGGACCTTGCAGATGTTAGCCCTTCCGCATACAACTCCTCCTCCTCTACTTCCTCCACCTCCTCTTGTGCCACCACCTGACTCCGAATTCTGTTTAACATGTGCTCCAGCATGTAAATCACCGGAATAGTCATGCTGATAATGGCATCGTCAGCACTAAACATCTTCGTCGCCATTTCAAAACTGTGCAGAAGGGTGCATAGGTCCCTGATCTGAGACCACTCCTCCAGCGTGATTTGCCCCACTTCTGAATCTCGTTGGCCCAGGCTATACGTCAGAACGTATTGCACCAGGGCTTGTCGGTGCTGCCACAGTCGCTGCAACATGTGCAGAGTTGAATTCCACCGGGTAGGCACATCGCATTTTAGCCGGTGAAGTGGCATACCCAACGACTTCTGTAGAGATGTAAGTCGCTGAGCTGCGGGATGCGAACGGCGGAAGTGAGCACACAGCGACCGTGCCCTCTGCAGAAGGCCATCTAGTCTGGGATAGTGGGCTAAAAATTGCTGGACAACCAGGTTCAACACGTGAGCCATACAAGGCACGTGTGTGACATTGCCCCGGCGAAGGGCCGCACCCAGGTTTGCAGCATTGTCGCACACGGCCTTCCCTGGTTTCAGGTCCAGTGGAGACAACCATTCATGAAATTGGTTCTCCAGAGCTGACCACAACTCCTCAGCTGTGTGACTCACATTTCCCAGACATTTCAATGTAAAAACCGCCTGATGACGTTGAGCCCTACTGCCAGCATAGTAAGGAGGTGTGCAGGATCCCTTCTGCGCAGTTAGAAAGCTTGTGGCATGACCAGACAGGCTTTGGGTGCAGGTGCAAGACCGAGAGGAGGTTGAGGAGGCAGAAGCAGTGGAGGAAAAATGACATAAAGAGGATTGACGCACAACTCGTGGGGACGGCAAGACTTGGACAGCAGCCCCTTGTCCTGCTGTCACCATAGTTACCCAGTGCCCAGTCAGCGACATGTAACGCCCCTGTCCATGCCTACTCGTCCAAGTGTCTGTGGTGAAATGCACCCTGTCACACACAGAGTTTCTCAAAGAAGCGGTGATGTTGTGTGCGACATGCTGGTGGAGCGCAGGCACACCTTTCTTTGAGAAGTAGTGCCGACTGGGCATCTGGTACTGGGGCACTGCGACGGACATAAGGTCTCGAAAATCCTCTGTGTCCACCAGGCGGAAAGGCAGCATTTCTGTAGCCAAGAGCTTGCAGATGGTGAAATTCAACCTCTTAGCTTTCTCATGGCTAGGAGGAAATGGTCTTTTACTTGTCCACATCTGAGGGACCGAGGGCTGGCTATTGTGCTTAGACGGGGTTGATAAGGGTGTCCCCGGCAAACTGCGGGTCTGTGAGGAAGATGCAGGCGGACATGTTAGGTTGCCTTGATCCAAAGGTGGTGCTATCGATGTCGGACAGCGCTCAAGACCAGCTGGTGTTACCACTTCCAAAGAAAATGATGACCTGCCAATCACGCTGGCTGTTGCGGGTAAAGAGGTGGCAGGTCTGCGCCCCAAAACAGGTGTGACTGCTGTCCCCCCAGTCACAGAGGATGAAGAGGCCGCGGATGCACAAGATATGGCAGACGGTGGTTGGCCCGGCCGGCTAGACCGCATTGTAGCACACTGAGCTTCCCACTGCAACTTATGCTTCATGTCCATGTGCCGGTTCATGCATGAAGTACTCAAACTATGTATTTTTTGGCCTCTACTTAGCTTTTGCTGACAAATGTTACAGATAACACGAGTTGGGTCATCTTTATCGATCTGAAAAAATGCCCAGGCTATGCAAGGCTTAGCACCCATGCGACCTGAAGAGCCACCACGACTTGTGGTGAGAGGCAGAGTTGTGTTTGAGGATGCAGTTGTTGACGTGCTTCCAGTACTACGTCTCTGTCCAGGAAGGCGCAACCTGACCTAGTCGTCACTAGCATCTTCCTCCACCTCCTCTGCTGACCTCATCTCTTGGCTGACTGTGGGTTGACAGTAAGTGGGATCTCCGACCTCATCATCATCACCCTGTGCGTTATCACACCCGTCGTCCTCAGAGCCAACCTGTTCCTGCCCTGACAAAAAACTAAAGTTGTCGCTCCAATCAGGTATTTGAGTCTTATCATCGTCTTCCTCATTGTCTCCACCAACAGGAGTTAGTTTGGGAATGAGGGTCTACATTATGGTCAGAACCTTCTGCGTCTGGTCCTGGATCCGACTCATAAAGATTCTGGGCATCAGTGCAGATCATTTCCTCGTCTGGATTCACAGAAGCGCTGGAGTCGACCTCTGATTCCCAGGCTATAGTATGAGTAAACAGCTCTGCAGACTCAACCATCTGTTCTACCTCATACTCAGACGGGCAGCTGGAGATTTGGGAGCTGTGAGGAAGCAAGTGCGATTTGGGTGACACCTTTGAGGACTGGAGTATTTGTGATGTTGAAGTTGATGTGGAGGAGAGCCCACTTAAAGGAGCACTTGATATCCGTTGAAGCACCTGCTGTTTTTGTGCCTCATCTGGAATTTGTAGCGATTGGCGTGGCCGTAAGAAAGGGATCTTATCACATTGTCCGCTAAAAGAAGTAGACATTTTAGTTTGGCTGGAAGATGGTCTTTCTTCTGCACCTACCCCACGGACACAACCTTTTTTCCCCTTCCCAACACGCCTATTCCCCTTTCCACCAGCAGCAGGCCTTTTTCCACTCATTTTGGTGGTTAACTAATTCACAACTCTGGAGTTGTTTGCACAAAAAAACAATGGATGGTAACCGAGCAGAGCTGAGTGGCCAAACTGTGGTATTAGGCCAAAACTATTGGCTGGGTTAGATGCAGAAAAAAATTATATTCAATTTGCAACCTGATGGAGGTCAGTATAGATGGACTAATAGACCAAGTCCCACACACCGCTAGAAGCCCAAATATTTTTTCAGAGCTAGATGCAGAAAAAAATTATTTTTAATTTGCAACCTGA
Source organism: Phyllobates terribilis (assembly GCF_046119375.1). Taxonomy (NCBI): domain Eukaryota; kingdom Metazoa; phylum Chordata; class Amphibia; order Anura; family Dendrobatidae; genus Phyllobates; species Phyllobates terribilis. The sequence goes on along the minus strand of NW_027362772.1, from coordinate 322,673,760 downwards.
TGGAGGTCAGTATAGATGGACTAATAGACCAAGTCCCACACACAGCTAGAAGGCCAAATATTTTTTCAGAGCTAGATGCAGAAAAAAATTATATTCAGTTTGCAACCTGATGGAGGTCAGTATAGATGGACTAATAGAATGATGCTATGCCCAAAAGATTTTACTTCACTAGGTGCAGTAAAAAAATTGGTATTCTATACACAGGTGGTATATCTTGCAACACAGATAGGCTACTCCACTGACTAACACACTCTGCAATAGGCCAAAAAGGATTAGCTTTGCTAGATTCAGCCAAATGCTGTGAAAAAAACTTGCACAGCACTGGCACAGACCTGCCTGGCAAAAACTGATAGGAACTGATGTAACCTAGTCCTGAAAAGGACTCCAATTACAATTAGTCTTTACTCCCACAACCTATCTATTTAAGAGCACAGACCTGCCTGATAAAAGTCATAGGAAATGCTGTAACCTAGTCCTTAAAAGGACTGCAATCACAACTATTCCCTACTCCCAAGCTATCTGTAGATTTGTGCGAAAATTGGCTTGAAATTAACAAGGTATAGCGCACACAGCAACAGCGGTGCCGTCTAACACGCAGCTGCAGCAGTGAGAAAATGGTGGCGACGGGGAAAATGGCTTGGTCTTATAGGGCAAGGACATGTGACATACACTGCCAATGACACATGCCCTTGCTTGTGTGAAAAAAAGCACTTCGCTCCGTGTGTGCGCTGCTGATAGGCTGACAGATTGCACCTCCCCACTGCAAATGCGGGAAAGAGAAAAAAAAATGGAGATCTTCATTGTTCCTGCAGAGATCCATCCCCTGCCCCTCCCCCCGCCCCGCTGTACACTCAAACTGCGGATTAACATTAATTTTCATCATTACTGAGAAAAAATCCAGTTATGATTTTGGTGCACGAACAGTTATCGAACATAACCTCGAACAGCCGAATTTTTCTCAAATTGTTCGTGTTCGCCGACCGGCTCGAACACCGCCCAAAACAGCTCGAATTTGAGATTGGCGAACAGTTCGAGTAGAACAACGCTCATCTCTAATCTCTAGGACCCAGCGGCTATCTTCCTCTGGCTAATTAACACCCTGGCCTGGGTGTATAAATACCTGCTGTGTGCCAGAGGGACGTACCGGCGACATTCATTACCCCTTGTGAAGGCTTGAGCAAGAGCTGTACTTCTTCCTCTCTGGTGCTAGAGGATGTGTACGCATTTGTCTGGAGTCGACTAAAGCTAAGCGATTTTCCCTTCTTTGTCCCCCCTTGCTGTTTTTAGTGTTCAATGAGGATCAACTAGTGGTCATCCCCTCCCTAGCCTGAGCCCAACGCCAGTGAAAGACAGGGTGAGGTTCGCGTTCGGCGATTGGTGAAGATCAAATATAGGGACGTTAGTGGAGACAGGGTGACACTAGATCAGCCTAGAAGGTCTCCACTCGCCCCTTTCCCTAGAGTCTGGGCTCCCTTTCCCTCTTCCCTTTGTGTTGCAATTAGTCTTTCCCTCACCTTGCGTGACATAGATCCATGGCTATGCAATCAAATGGCACCTCAATGATTGGCAGGGGCTACGGAAGTGGGCCATCGGGGAGGTCAGTTGGCAGGTGCGACATGACCTGCAAAAATGTACAATTTCTCGTTGACAACCGAAACAATAGAACTTCTGGAGGATTCTTTCCTGGGTTTTCTCTACCCCCAGATGAGCACCCAACACATGTGCTTGGGCCATGTCTAACACCCTGCACCTGTACGGCCCTGGCACCAGTAACTGCTCGATTTATCTCCTCTGAGCTTGGTGACCCGATATAGTAACTCCTCATTTACGGCATAATACGGATATTGGGTGTCAGCCCCCGGCTCTTGAGCAACACCATTCAGGACCGTGGCATTATCAAACGCCCCTTTTAGAGTCAAGTCTCTGAGCTGGGCACTTCCAAAGTTTTCTCCGGACACACATTCAGTTGAAACTAGCGTGCCCCCTCTACATCCTACTCTGGGGCCCGCCAAGGATCCTGGGCCCAACAGGGAGTGCATCGGTGTCCCACAGGGCCAGTCCAACCCAAGAAGTGTATAATTGGTGTTATCAGCATAGAGATGGTACTGGAAACCTAATCTACTGATGGCTTGTCCAATAAGGGCAGTGTTTAAGAAGAAGAGGACCTAGCACTGAACCCTGACAGTAAGGCTGTGTGCCCACCATGCGTTTTTTAAGCGTTTCCGCAGCGGCAGAAATGCTTAAACGCTTGGTAGAAGGTCTGCCATGTTCCCCAATGATAATCCGCATGTGCTGTGCAGTTGCTGTGGAAATTTCCGCTGCGCATTATCATTCCGGAAAAATCCGCAGCATGTCTATTAATTTTGCGGACACGCGGCGTAATTGCTGCCATTGACTTGCATTAGAACGCATGGAATCCGCATCACTGCATCTGTACATGCAGAATCCAAGCATTCAATGTGCGGATGGTACCCGGGTGTGGAGGACAGGAGAGTCTCCTCCGTACCATAGAAACTGTAAAAAAAAGAATAAAATAAAAATTAAATATTATACTTACCTTCTGACAGCCCGCGCTGCGCTCGTCTTCACTTGCCGGCAGATCGCGGTGGACTGAAGGACCTGCACTGACGTCATAGTCATGTGACGGCAGGTCCTTCAGTGTGGTGCACCGCGAGCTGCCGGCAGCCAGGACGGAGCGAATAAAGACTCCGGGGGCCATCGGAAGGTAAGTATATAGTTACTTTTTACCATTCTTTTGGTCACACTATATATGCCGGTTGCCGGCTGCCGGTTACATGGATTTATATAGTGTGACCAAGTTGTCAAGCACTTTCCAAGTGATGCTAAAATCGCTTGTCAACCCGCACGTACAACCCGCACGTACAACCCGCACGCACCATCCGCTCGCGTTTTTCCTGCCAGGGAGATGCCGAAACGCTCAGGAAAAATCCTGAGCATTTCTGCATTGTGGGCTCATAGCCTAAGAGAAGGAGGCATAGGACTGAGCTATGAGAAAGCCCAACAGTGTGAGGGGGGACCTAGGACTGAGTCCTGGGCAAGCCCAACAGTGCAATGAGGAGACCTAGGACTGAGCCTTGAGGAACCCCGACAGTAAGAGGAGGAGGCTTAGGACTGAGCACAACAGTGCAGGTTTCATCCGTCCCTAGAATGAGCTCCAGGAACCCTGACCGTAAGAGGAGAAGAACCTCAGACCGAACCCCGAGGAACAATGACCGGAAGAAGATAGGAATATGAGCTGGCAATTAATTCAGTGGAGGACTTTCTCTTAGTTTTTTGCCCATAGCAGCCAATGACTCTCAGGTTTTCTTTGCAGTAGGAGATGGGGCATTGTCAGCATGAAGATGACTTTGCTGCGAACGGCGAGGTTCTTCTATTTGTGCCATGGAAGAAACTCTATATACCTTCTGAGGTCATTTTCAGGGACCTTAAAGGGGCTGCCAGCTCTCCCCTTAATTCCAGTCCAAAACAGGATTCTGACACCTCTTTACTAGTGTTGAGCGAGTATGTTCTGTTCTGAGTATGCTCAGGCCGAGCTCCGAGTATTTACAGCTGCTCGGTGATATGGTTGAATCGCTCCCGTGTGCATGATTTGCAACTATTTGACAGTTTTATTACATAGGAGGAATGAATGTCTATTTCTTACACATTCCTCACATGTAATAAAGCTGCCAAACCGTTGCAAATCATGCACACGGGAGGGATTCAACCATATCACCGAGCAGCTGTAAATACTCGGAGCTCGGCCTGAGCATACTCGGACAGAACATACTCGCTCATCACTACTCTTTACTGATGTCGCGGCCTTGTTGGGACATGGTGGCCATCCACTTCTCCATCCATCTGGACCATCCAGGGTTGCACGGCATCATCAGTACACAAGACTGTGTCACAATGAGTCTTCATGTATGTCGGGGCCACTACTGCCATTCCCGATTGTGCGCGCTGTTTAGAGGGCGCGGCAGAATAGTAGATTTATGCACAACTGCGGCCTCTGGAGGATCCCACACCTTGACCTTCGCAGACTCCAGAGGCTCCAGCAGCTTAACATACCTGTTGGCTGATCTGTAATGGGCTTTTAGCAGCTGTTCTCTTAATCCGATGAATTTCTCTGGCAGAAACCTTCCTCATTATGCCTTTATCTGCAGGAACCAGTCTGCTCTGTTTCAGCCACAAAATTCTACACTGTACGATGATCGCTCTTACGTTTCCGTGAGATATGAAATGTTTTCATATCTTGTCCCAGGCATTGCACTATGTGACGTTTTTCGGCAGCAGAGATCCTTTTCTTTCCCATATTACTTTAAACCTGCGGCTGCTTAAAAATGTGGAACGTCCTTCTTAAGGAGTTTACCTTTTAATTGGGCACCTGGCAACTAATTATCACTGGGGTCTGAGATTGACGTTCATGATCCAAAGACCCTGAGACACGACCGTCCATGAGTTTGTGACAAAACCGACAATTGCATCTTTATGCCACTTAGATCCAGTCTGCAGAGTAATGTGGAGCGCGGAGTGTTCTGCCATCGCGCTTTTTTCGATCATTTTGCCGTTCTCTCTGTTGATGACATGGATTTTTTTCTTTCTTTGGTTTTGTGCTGCAGACGTGTGGTGGTTGATCTGCTGCAACAATCGGCACAGGTCTATGCATGATAAAGTCGCAAAGAGATGGAGCAGAAGTGCGGTGGGGTTAACACGGACCCTCGAGATGCTGTGGGTGACTGTCCGCAGCCACTAATGTCTTGTTCTGTCCTTGGGGAGTTTGTCGCCTCTGCCAGTGAGGTGCGTGACTTCCGGAGAGTTGTTTTCTCTTCCTCCCTCGGGACCTTGTTGCATCAGCTCATGCTGTTCTTCTTCCCGTGGTCTATTCTTTCTCGCCCATCACTTGCAGCCCCTTTTGCGCCATCACGTGCCCCTTTTGTTGTGGGATTCCCGTTACTGCATTACTTTCTGGTATGTTTGCATAGTTTTGGACTTCTCCTCCTCTTGGGCACGTTCTTGTCCTTTTGCCGTGGTGGTAGGGGATAGCTCCTCTTGTTGTTGGAGCTCATCACAACGTTTGCTCTTTCTCTTCTGCCTCCGTTTCGGGAACGCTCTGAGCTCCTGTGTAAGGGGCGGCGGAGGCATCATTATCAGTATGGTGGGGGCTGTTTCTATGCAGTTATAATGGGGGCTCTTCCATCTCCTTGGATGCTGTTCTCACCAGTACTGACACAATCACCGGTGATGGCGGCTTTCGTGCTGCGGATGGCGGAGTCCTGCCGAGCTTTATGTTTCTCTTCCTTCACTATTAATAGGGACCTCTGCCAAAATCCTGTAATTGGCTTGTTCTAAATATATCCGCCGCTGGCAGCTCTGGAGAAAGCTCCGCAGTCTCATGGGGGGTCACAAGGCCGAATCCTGGAGGAAAACACATTTCCTTCCACCGGGAGGCATTCGACCCCCCTCCTCTGGGGACGCATTGCTCACTGCTCCCCCCCTGCTATCTCCGTGTAATGATGACTAATTCCTTTAATTAGATTTCTGTTAATAATCTGAACATTCACAGTTTGATGAGACTGATAATTGGGAGCCAGAAATCTGTGTGAGATTCTCATGGAGCAGAAGTTTGACCCCAAACATCAGCCTTTACCTTTGAATATTCGGACCCTCGGGTGGTTGAGGGAGATGGAGTCCTGGTGCCAACAGCCAGTCACATCTGCGCAGGGCCACACTGATATGGGGGGACGGGATGAGGACCTCGACACTTGGGGTGCGGGGTGTGAATGGCTCCTTACTCTGTCTTCTTTTTGAGGTGCGGTCCTCTCGCCTTCTTGCACTTTTTCTGGGTGGTTATACCCCTCTGTGCCGTCTGCTTCTTAACACAGCGTGTCCTCTTGTTTTACAGATGGTGGGCGGCAGCGTGTTTCCAGGATTTGTACGAGCTGACCATGATCAGAGATTGTCACCGCCTGGGTGGCGGGGTCTGGCTGGCGGGCCTGGGTGGGGGGCCCCGGGTGGCGGGCCCAGGGTGGGGGGCTCTTGCAGTCGTCTTTGTTGGTTCTCTCATTTGGAGTTGACTATTCCATGTGTGTTTCTGTCATGGGGTTGTTCGGGCTGTGGGGGGTCAATGAGTCATCTGGCGGGCAGAACCCCTCTGCCCCTGGCATGATGCCCGGCTTTGTTCTTTGACCCGGGGTGTGAGGGCCGGAGTAATTTTAATCCTTCTGCAATGATGCAGGGCGATGGGTTAAACGCTGCGCTCTATTCTGTCCATGGCTCCGAGCATCCGATAAACAGACGTAAGATATGAAGTCTCTGGATAATAAAGAACACAGTGAACCCCAGGGAGTCTGTCCTTTATATTGTCGCACTTGACTTTGCTAATCATGGTCTGCCGGTGAGGGGGAGCCATGATGTGTGACTGACACCCGTCTGGCTAGATGTGTGATTATGTTACTGATGGAGTGACGGCTTCTGCGGGGGCTCTGCTTCCTCTGCTGCAGAATAATACAAGCAAATGTACACAGGCAGCGTGTGAGCAGGGCTCCCATATGTACCAGCACAGCCAGGAGGATAGTGTACGGGAACAGGACCCTTCTATATGGGAGTCTCAGCCAAATAATGAGGGTGTGCTTCTGCAGGAGCCCCGTGTGTAGGAGCTCAGCCGGGTGAGGAGGGTGTGCGGCTGCAGGAGCCCCGTGTGTAGGAGCTCAGCCGGGTGAGGAGGGTGTGCGGCTGCAGGAGCCCCGTGTGTAGGAGCTCAGCCGGGTGAGGAGGGCGTGCGGCTGCAGGAGCCCCGTGTGTAGGAGCTCAGGAGGGTGAGGCGGGTGTGCGGCTGCAGGAGCCCCGTGGGTAGGAGCTCAGCCGGGTGAGGAGGGCGTGCGGCTGCAGGAGCCCCGTGTGTAGGAGCTCAGGAGGGTGAGGAGCGCGTGCGGCTGCAGGAGCCCCGTGTGTAGGTGCTCAGCCGGGTGAGGAGGGCGTGTGGCTGCAGGAGTCCCGTGTGTAGGAGCTCAGCCGGGTGAGGAGGGCGTGCGGCTGCAGGAGCCCCGTGTGTAGGAGCTCAGCCGGGTGAGGAGGGCGTGCGGCTGCAGGAGCCCCGTGTGTAGGAGCTCAGCCGGGTGAGGAGGGCGTGCGGCTGCAGGAGCCCCGTGTGTAGGAGCTCAGCCGGGTGAGGAGGGCGTGCGGCTGCAGGAGCCCCGTGTGTAGGAGCTCAGCCGGGTGAGGAGGGCGTGCGGCTGCAGGAGCCCAGCCGGGTGAGGAGGGCGTGCGGCTGCAGGAGCCCCGTGTGTAGGAGCTCAGCCGCGTGAGGAGGGCGTGCGACTGCAGGAGCCCCGTGTGTAGGAGCTCAGCCGCGTGAGGAGGGCGTGCGACTGCAGGAGCCCCGTGTGTAGGAGCTCAGCCGCGTGAGGAGGGCGTGCGACTGCAGGAGCCCCGTGTGTAGGAGCTCAGCCGCGTGAGGAGGGCGTGCGACTGCAGGAGCCCCGTGTGTAGGAGCTCAGCCGCGTGAGGAGGGCGTGCGACTGTAGGAGCTCAGCCGTGTGAGGAGGGCGTGCGGCTGCAGGAGCCCCGTGTGTAGGAGCTCAGCCACGTGAGGAGGGCGTGCGGCTGCAGGAGCCCCGTGTGTAGGAGCTCAGCCGCGTGAGGAGGGCGTGTGACTGCAGGAGCCCCGTGTGTAGGAGCTCAGCCGCGTGAGGAGGGCGTGCGACTGCAGGAGCCCCGTGTGTAGGAGCTCAGCCGCGTGAGGAGGGCGTGCGACTGCAGGAGCCCCGTGTGTAGGAGCTCAGCCGCGTGAGGAGGGCGTGCGACTGTAGGAGCTCAGCCGCGTGAGGAGGGCGTGCGACTGCAGGAGCCCCGTGTGTAGGAGCTCAGCCGCGTGAGGAGGGCGTGCGACTGTAGGAGCTCAGCCGCGTGAGGAGGGCGTGCGACTGCAGGAGCCCCGTGTGTAGGAGCTCAGCCGCGTGAGGATGGCGTGCGACTGCAGGAGCCCCGTGTGTAGGAGCTCAGCCGCGTGAGGAGGGCGTGCGACTGCAGGAGCCCCGTGTGTAGGAGCTCAGCCGCGTGAGGAGGGCGTGCGACTGTAGGAGCTCAGCCGCGTGAGGAGGGCGTGCGACTGCAGGAGCCCCGTGTGTAGGAGCTCAGCCGCGTGAGGAGGGCGTGCGACTGTAGGAGCTCAGCCGCGTGAGGAGGGCGTGCGACTGCAGGAGCCCCGTGTGTAGGAGCTCAGCCGCGTGAGGAGGGCGTGCGACTGCAGGAGCCCCGTGTGTAGGAGCTCAGCCGCGTGAGGAGGGCGTGCGACTGCAGGAGCCCCGCGTGAGGAGGGCGTGCGACTGCAGGAGCCCCGTGTGTAGGAGCTCAGCCGCGTGAGGAGGGCGTGCGACTGCAGGAGCCCCGTGTGTAGGAGCTCAGCCGCGTGAGGAGGGCGTGCGACTGCAGGAGCCCCGTGTGTAGGAGCTCAGCCGCGTGAGGAGGGCGTGCGACTGCAGGAGCCCCGTGTGTAGGAGCTCAGCCGCGTGAGGAGGGCGTGCGACTGCAGGAGCCCCGTGTGTAGGAGCTCAGCCGCGTGAGGAGGGCGTGCGACTGCAGGAGCCCCGTGTGTAGGAGCTCAGCCGCGTGAGGAGGGCGTGCGACTGCAGGAGCCCCGTGTGTAGGAGCTCAGCCGCGTGAGGAGGGCGTGCGACTGCAGGAGCCCCGTGTGTAGGAGCTCAGCCGCGTGAGGAGGGCGTGCGACTGCAGGAGCCCCGTGTGTAGGAGCTCAGCCGCGTGAGGAGGGCGTGCGACTGCAGGAGCCCCGTGTGTAGGAGCTCAGCCGCGTGAGGAGGGCGTGCGGCTGCAGGAGCCCCGTGTGTAGGAGCTCAGCCGCGTGAGGCGGGCGTGCGGCTGCAGGAGCCCCGTGTGTAGGAGCTCAGCCGCGTGAGGAGGGCGTGCTGCTGCAGGAGCCCCGTGTGTAGGAGCTCAGCCGCGTGAGGAGGGCGTGCGGCTGCAGGAGCCCCGTGTGTAGGAGCTCAGCCGCGTGAGGAGGGCGTGCGGCTGCAGGAGCCCCGTGTGTAGGAGCTCAGCCGCGTGAGGAGGGCGTGCGGCTGCAGGAGCCCCGTGTGTAGGAGCTCAGCCGCGTGAGGAGGGCGTGCGGCTGCAGGAGCCCCGTGTGTAGGAGCTCAGCCGCGTGAGGAGGGCGTGCGGCTGCAGGAGCCCCGTGTGTAGGAGCTCAGCCGCGTGAGGAGGGCGTGCGGCTGCAGGAGCCCCGTGTGTAGGAGCTCAGCCGCGTGAGGAGGGCGTGCGGCTGCAGGAGCTCAGCCGCGTGAGGAGGGCGTGCGGCTGCAGGAGCTCAGCCGCGTGAGGAGGGCGTGCGGCTGCAGGAGCTCAGCCGCGTGAGGAGGGCGTGCGGCTGCAGGAGCTCAGCCGCGTGAGGAGGGCGTGCGGCTGCAGGAGCCCCGTGTGTAGGAGCTCAGCCGCGTGAGGAGGGCGTGCGGCTGCAGGAGCCCCGTGTGTAGGAGCTCAGCCGCGTGAGGAGGGCGTGCGGCTGCAGGAGCCCCGTGTGTAGGAGCTCAGCCGCGTGAGGAGGGCGTGCGGCTGCAGGAGCCCCGTGTGTCGGAGCTCAGCCGCGTGAGGAGGGCGTGCGGCTGCAGGAGCCCCGTGTGTCGGAGCTCAGCCGCGTGAGGAGGGCGTGCGGCTGCAGGAGCCCCGTGTGTCGGAGCTCAGCCGGGTGAGGAGGGCGTGCGGCTGCAGGAGCCCCGTGGGTAGGAGCTCAGCCGGGTGAGGAGGGCGTGCGGCTGCAGGAGCCCCGTGGGTAGGAGCTCAGCCGGGTGAGGAGGGCGTGCGGCTGCAGGAGCCCCGTGGGTAGGAGCTCAGCCGGGTGAGGAGGGCGTGCGGCTGCAGGAGCCCCGTGGGTAGGAGCTCAGCCGGGTGAGGAGGGCGTGCGGCTGCAGGAGCCCCGTGGGTAGGAGCTCAGCCGGGTGAGGAGGGCGTGCGGCTGCAGGAGCCCCGTGGGTAGGAGCTCAGCCGGGTGAGGAGGGCGTGCGGCTGCAGGAGCTCAGCCGGGTGAGGAGGGCGTGCGGCTGCAGGAGCCCCGTGGGTAGGAGCTCAGCCGGGTGAGGAGGGCGTGCGGCTGCAGGAGCCCCGTGGGTAGGAGCTCAGCCGGGTGAGGAGGGCGTGCGGCTGCAGGAGCCCCTTGTGTAGGAGCTCAGGAGGGTGAGGAGGGCGTGCGGCTGCAGGAGCCCCGTGTGTAGGAGCTCAGCCGGGTGAGGAGGGCGTGCGGCTGCAGGAGCCCCGTGTGTAGGAGCTCAGCCGGGTGAGGAGGGCGTGCGGCTGCAGGAGCCCCGTGTGTAGGAGCTCAGCCGGGTGAGGAGGGCGTGCGGCTGCAGGAGCCCCGTGTGTAGGAGCTCAGCCGGGTGAGGAGGGCGTGCGGCTGCAGGAGCCCCGTGGATAGGAGCCAGGTAGATTTGAATAGATCTTGAACATGAATGATCATCTCTCCCACATTAATCTTTATTACAGAGCACTTGAAACTATTATGGTTTGTGGAGATTGATTGTCCTTGTTGCGCCGGCGCCTGGGTTATCGGAGGTTGTGGCTCACGTTCCAGCCTGTGACTCTTGATGGCGCTATCATTAGCTGTCTCCTGCTCGCTGTTCTTCCATTTCAAATGTGATTGTGTCATTACAATAGAAGTCAATGTATACTACAACGCTTTGCGGCAGTGTAAATTGCTGTTTATTGGCTCATATCTGGAATTTTTCAGTTAATGTTCTATTAAAGCAGCACTTTGAGGCTGCAGACTTCAGTAGATGCAGGAAACTTCCAAGTATCTAAGCCTCTGTATATGTTGTGGAGTTAAAAGGTCGTTGCTTTTGACGGGGACGTGTGGAAGAAGCACCGTGGAACCTTTTACATTGACAATGTGACAAGCCTAAACGAGATGGGTGCAGTGACAACCCAAAATGCAAAGCGCATACTGTAACTGCCCTTTAAGAGACTTTGTAATGGAGACACATTAGCAGGATGCCTAAAGCGAAAAAGGTGTTTCCACTATTCTGCCACATGACTAGTTCCGCTCCACTGTTGTCTTCAAAGGTTTACCTGGAAATTGTGTTGTCAGCCATTTGGAACCATCTGTGGAACTATTGCCCTGCTAGGAAGGCCACATGGAACCATCTGTGGAACCGGCGGCCTGCTAGGAAGGCCACATGGAACCATCTGTGGAACCGCCGGCCTGCTAGGAAGGCCACATGGAACCATCTGTGGAACCGGCGGCCTGCTAGGAAGGCCACATGGAACAATCTGTGGAACCGGCAGCCTGCTAGGAAGGCCACATGGAACCATCTGTGGAACCGGCGGCCTGCTAGGAAGGCCACATGGAACCATCTGTGGAACCTGCGGCCTGCTAGGAAGGCCACATGGAACCATCTGTGGAACCTGCGGCCTGCTAGGAAGGCCACATGGAACCATCTGTGGAACAGACGGCCTGCTAGGAAGGCCACATGGAACCATCTGTGGAACAGACGGCCTGCTAGGAAGGCCACATGGAACCATCTGTGGAACCGGCGGCCTGCTAGGAAGGCCACATGGAACCATCTGTGGAACCGGCGGCCTGCTAGGAAGGCCACATGGAACCATCTGTGGAACCGGCGTCCTGCTAGGAAGGCCACATGGAACCATCTGTGGAACTATTGCCCTGCTAGGAAGGCCACATGGAACCATCTGTGGAACTATTGCCCTGCTAGGAAGGCCACATGGAACCATCTGTGGAACTATTGCCCTGCTAGGAAGGCCACATGGAACCATCTGTGGAACTATTGCCCTGCTAGGAAGGCCACATGGAACCATCTGTGGAACTATTGCCCTGCTAGGAAGGCCACATGGAACCATCTGTGGAACTATTGCCCTGCTAGGAAGGCCGCATGGAACCATCTGTGGAACTATTGCCCTGCTAGGAAGGCCGCATGGAACCATCTGTGGAACTATTGCCCTGCTAGGAAGGCCGCATGGAACCATCTGTGGAACTATTGCCCTGCTAGGAAGGCCGCATGGAACCATCTGTGGAACTATTGCCCTGCTAGGAAGGCCGCATGGAACCATCTGTGGAACTATTGCCCTGCTAGGAAGGCCACATGGAACCATCTCGGGGATGCAGGCATCCTTGTAGGAAGGCCATATGGAACTACAGTAGTGTTCAAAATACTAGCAGTCCAATATGACAAACCAAATGAATCACTATTTTTGGTATAAATTACTGTATATCACCACATGTCAAACAATTTACCAGTTGGTTCAGTAGTAGATTGTAAGAAAACCATCAGACTCTGTATTCATGATCTGCAGGTTTCTGACTCTGTGTATCTGAATAATTAATTGTACGGGGAGTGTTCACAATAATAGCAGTTTGGAGGTCAATCAGTGAGGTCCATCATTCTGTGAAGAAACAGGTGGGAATCAGGTGGCCCTTATATAAGGGTGAAGCTGGCACATGTTGTACATGCATTTCTCCTTGAAAGCCTGAGAATTATGGGTCGTTCCAGACATTGTTCAGAAGAACAGCGGACTTTGATTAAACAGTTGATTGGAGAGGGTAAAACTTATAAAGAAGTGCAGACAATGATAGGCTTCAGATAAAATGATCTCCAATGCTTTATAATGGAAAGCAAAACCAGAGAGACGTGGAAGAAAACGGAAGACTACTATTCGAATGGATGAAAGAATAGCCAGAATGGCAAAGGCTCAGCCATTGATCAGCTCCAGGATGATCACCTACAGTCTCCAGTTACCTGTGTGGACTGTGACAGTCAGAAGACGCCTGTGTGAATCTAATCTCTGAGCAAGAAGTCCCCGCAAAGTCCCACTGTTTAAAAAAAAAAAAAAAAAAAAAAAAGACGTACTGAAGCGAATACAATTTGCCAAAGAACACATCAACTACTCTAAAGAGAATGGAGAAACATTTTGTGGACTGATGAAAGTCAAATTATTTTTTTTTGGGTCCAAGAGCCGCAGACAGTTCATCAGACGACACCCAAACTCTGCATTCAGCCACAGTATACCCTACAGACAGTGAAGCATGGTGGTGAAGCATCATGATATGGGCATGTTTCTCTTACTTTGGTGCCAGACCTATTTACCGCATACCAGGGATCATGGACGAGTTTGCAGATATTAAAATACTTGAAGAGGTCATATTGCCTTACGTTGAGGATATGTTCTTGAAATGGGAGTTAAAACAAGACAACGACCCTAAACACACCAGTAAACCAGCAAAATCTTGGCTCCAGTCCAACAAAATTGAGGTTATGGAGATTTCAGCCCAATACCCGGACCTTAATCCTATAGGACACTTGTGGGGGGACATCAAAAATGCAGTTTCTGAGGCAAAGCCAACAAATGCCAAAAAATTGTGGGATGTAGTCAAAGCATCCTGGGCTGGAATAACAGCTGACAGGAGCCAGAAGTTGGTTGACTCTATGCAACATAGATGTGAAGCAGTTCTAAAAAAAAAAACCTGTGGGTAACAACTAAATATTAGGTTAGTGATTCACAGGAATGCTAAATCCTCAAAAAGACATATTGTGAGTTTGTAAAGGCAAATGCAGACACTGCTAATTTTTTTACAACAGCCCAATGTTCATTTTTTGTTATTTTCTGTGAAGTCGTTAAAAATTATCTACATTTCTCTTCTAGAATTAGAAACAGTGTGCAATGTTCTCAATGCTGGTAATAAGAATTATCAAGCACGCTGCTGTTAATTTTGACACTCCTGTATCTGGGAGGAGCCGGTATCCTCGTAGGCAGGCTACATTGAACATTTGGTAGAGCCGGTATCCTCGTAGGCAGGCTACATTGAACATTTGGTAGAGCCGGTATCCTCGTAGGCAGGCTACATTGAACATTTGGTAGAGCCGGTATCCTCGTAGGCAGGCTACATTGAACATTTGGTAGAGCCGGTATCCTCGTAGGCAGGCTACATTGAACATTTGGTAGAGCCGGTATCCTCGTAGGCAGGCTACATTGAACATTTGGTAGAGCCGGTATTCTCGTAGGCAGGCTACATTGAACATTTGGTAGAGCCGGTATCCTCGTAGGCAGGCTACATTGAACATTTGGTAGAGCCGGTATTCTCGTAGGTAGGCTACATTGAACATTTGGTAGAGCCGGTATCCTCGTAGGCAGGCTACATTGAACATTTGGTAGAGCCGGTATCCTCGTAGGCAGGCTACATTGAACATTTGGTAGAGCCGGTATCCTCGTAGGCAGGCTACATTGAACATTTGGTAGAGCCGGTATCCTCGTAGGCTGGCTACATTGAACATTTGGTAGAGCCGGTATCCTCGTAGGCAGGCTACATTGAACATTTGGTAGAGCCGGTATCCTCGTAGGCAGGCTACAATGAACATTTGGTAGAGCCGGTATCCTCGTAGGCAGGCTACATTGAACATTTGGTAGAGCCGGTATCCTCGTAGGCAGGCTACATTGAACATTTGGTAGAGCCAGTATCCTCGTAGGCAGGCTACATTGAACATTTGGTAGAGCCTGTATCCTCGTAGGCTGGCTACATTGAACATTTGGTAGAGCCGGTATCCTCGTAGGCTGGCTACATTGAACATTTGGTAGAGCCGGTATCCTCGTAGGTAGGCTACATTGAACATTTGGTAGAGCCGGTATCCTCGTAGGCAGGCTACATTGAACATTTGGTAGAGCCGGTATCCTCGTAGGCTGGCTACATTGAACATTTGGTAGAGCCGGTATCCTCGTAGGCTGGCTACATTGAACATTTGGTAGAGCCGGTATCCTCGTAGGCTGGCTACATTGAACATTTGGTAGAGCCGGTATCCTCGTAGGCTGGCTACATTGAACATTTGGTAGAGCCGGTATCCTCGTAGGCTGGCTACATTGAACATTTGGTAGAGCCGGTATCCTCGTAGGCAGGCTACATTGAACATTTGGTAGAGCCGGTATCCTCGTAAGCAGGCTACATTGAACCTTTGGTAGAGACTGTATCCTCGTAGGCAGGCTACATTGAACATTTGGTAGAGCCGGTATCCTCGTAGGCAGGCTACATTGAACATTTGGTAGAGCCGGTATCCTCGTAGGTAGGCTACATTGAACATTTGGTAGAGCCGGTATCCTCGTAAGCAGGCTACATTGAACATTTGGTAGAGACTGTATCCTCGTAGGCAGGCTACATTGAACATTTGGTAGAGCCGGCGTGCTGCTACATAAGGCCTGATAGAATCCTGTTTGGGGAGCCGGCATCCTCGCAGGAAGGCCACATGGAGCCATGCGGGGATCTGTCATCCTGTAGGAAGAAGTCTGGCATTGAACGAGTTGATATCATTGAATTCCATCTCTCCGTCTCTTGTTCCGTTCTATTTTATTCTTGTTTCCATGGACACAGGAGATTGGGGGGGGGTGTGAAGGAGTAGGAATCGGGAAAAAAAAAAGAAGCGCGTGACAGGATGTGGAGAGTGTAGAATCAGGCGTGAGCCTTTATGGGCCTGTGTACTGGGGAGAAGAAAGAAGGGTCATTATGTGCCCCTGTCCTATGGCCTAAAGTGGTCAGTGGGAGCAGAGGTGTAATGGGATTGAGGGAAATCTATTCTTCAATATTCTCTGAGGACCAGGATTGATGGAGCTGCGGCCAAAGTACCCTGGGAATAGAGCATGCACCACAGACCTTTATAAACTCTCCGCCATCATTTATGGAATTAATTCATAAAAATCCCTCTGGTATCAAGTCAAAATGGAAATGATCCTTGTGAAGGAATGGCACCAGGGGGGCCCCGCAGAGTCGGTGATGGAGATCCCGAGCACCTCCTCCCTGCAGGCTGTACATGTGTACAGTGAGGCCTTCTGCCAGTGATGGAGATCCCGAGCACCTCCTCCCTGCAGGCTGTACATGTGTACAGTGAGGCCTTCTGCCTGTGATGGAGATCCCGAGCACCTCCTCCCTGCAGGCTGTACATGTGTACAGTGAGGCCTTCTGCCTGTGATGGAGATCCCGAGCACCTCCTCCCTGCAGGCTGTACATGTGTACAGTGAGGCCTTCTGCCGGTGATGGAGATCCCGAGCACCTCCTCCCTGCAGGCTGTACATGTGTACAGTGAGGCCTTCTGCCGGTGATGGAGATCCCGAGCACCTCCTCCCTGCAGGCTGTACATGTGTACAGTGAGGCCTTCTGCCGGTGATGGAGATCCCGAGCACCTCCTCCCTGCAGGCTGTACATGTGTACAGTGAGGCCTTCTGCCGGTGATGGAGATCCCGAGCACCTCCTCCCTGCAGGCTGTACATGTGTACAGTGAGGCCTTCTGCCGGTGATGGAGATCCCGAGCACCTCCTCCCTGCAGGCTGTACATGTGTACAGTGAGGCCTTCTGCCGGTGATGGAGATCCCGAGCACCTCCTCCCTGCAGGCTGTACATGTGTACAGTGAGGCCTTCTGCCGGTGATACAGTTCCTCTGTGGCTCCTCTGTAACATAAGATGGTTACATTTTATCTAATATGAACCTGTGATGATCATTGTTGATGGGATCCACCTCCCCGTACACTTTGCCTTTGGCTGTGCATGGTACACTCTAGGATTTTTGGGGTTGGGCCGGATCACTATGGTCGTTGCTGCGCCTCCGTAGGCTGTGCACCCTTTCTATTCTGCACTCTTTGTTTTTATTGTTTTATTGCCACTTACTTACAAAGAAACAAACCTGCATTTTATTCCGGAGCACATTACAATCAGCGGAAAGTGATGGGTAGACACAAAACAACAGTCAATCGATATCTGAGTCTGGAAGCCGCTAATGTTCGGATTGCTGGATTTAAGGGAGCGCACATCTCCGGCAGTCTGCATGGCTTTGGATTCAGGAGCTCCGGTGCAGGGGCCACACTTATCCCCTCTGTGGGAACTGCACTTCCTATTAGGAATAACACATGGCGATCATGTCCGTCGAGGGCAGACTTGTCAGTATGGAGGCCTGGACCCCGCATCATTCAAGGTTTTGTAGGGTCACCACTAGTTCATCCCCTCTCTATTCCTTCTAGCTCAGTAGGACATTTTCACTAGCAAGTTCCTTCCATCCCTGGTAATGTAACCTGTGATGAGCAGCTGGGGCCCCCCACTGGGGCCGATATTAGACCCCCAGCTGCTGTGGTCACTACATTGAATGCCTGGACTGGCAGACTGTTGGCCACCATTTCCATTGTGGGGTGAGTGGAGACTGTGCCCCATGAGTCCTGTGTTAGGAGTTCTGTTGCTCAGAAGTTCCTGAATTGGTTGTAACTTTGAGGAAGCGCTCACGGCGCCATGTTGTGCCATAAATAAGTGGGACAATGAGGTGATGCGCCACCATAGTGATGTGCTGCGGGTTACTTATGGGGGACGACCTCTGACAAATTACTTCACATCTTCACTATCAGTCCTTCAATCTCGACTCCATATAGTGAGTAAATGGGGGGATCATACCCTGAGCCCCCGAGACGGCCCTGGCTGCTGCCTCCCTCCCTGTGCCTGCGTCTGGGGAACACTCCGTGGGGGGGACGTTACATGCTTCCAATTAGCTTATGAAGGCAATCTCCCGCCAGGATCGGCACATTTACATCAGGAACAATTAAAGCCGTTTATTCTCCCATCGGCCTCAGACAAGAAGACGAAGACAAGAAGCTGAGAGAGCGGGAAGAAGGCGGAGGTCGGGAGTCAGTCACCAAACACCAGAAGGAAGATGGAGCAGAACAAAAATATCTGTCCCCACCGGAGTCCCCGGCCCCTCGTATCCCCGGTGTCTATTATATTGTATCAGCAAATCCGTATTGTCCTCTGTCACCAAGAGCAACAGTATTGTAGCAGTTCTATTCCTGCACACTGGGTGTGGATTGTGCACTCTGTGTATATGATATAGTATATGGGTTCACTCTCTCTGGTAGGCATCATTAGGCCTTAGGTAGTATTCACACTGGCAATGCAGTTTTGGTTAGAACGTGCAGTTTTTATTGCTTTCCACAGGTTGCGCAGCACCAAAAAAACGCATAAATCCTGACCTTGTCCAGGTGCTAAGTAAACCGAACAGACCCCGGCTACTCGCACACGGCTGAGCTAGCCCCGGCTCGGTCACACGTACAGCTATAACCAGTGATACTTAACGTTCTCTGCACACGGCCTCTGCAGACTCTTCTCTGAGAGGGATTGTGACTTCTATTTATCGCCAAGACACATCCAGTCTGGTCAGCTTCCCAAGCACACTGACTAAGGAGAACAGCTAGCCTGGCTATATGCCGAGCTAACCAGGTGCACTAATCAATGCCTGAAGAGCTAAGACCGTGTATATCACTACTATATATACCCCTGTATACACCGTGTATACCACTACTATCTATACCCCTGTATACAGCGTGTATATCACTACTATATATACCCCTGTATACGCCATGTATGTCACTACTATATATACCCCTGTATACGCCGTGTATATCACTACTATATATACCCCTGTATACGCCGTGTGTATCACTACTATATATACCCCTGTATACGCCGTGTGTATCACTACTATATATACCCCTGTATACGCCGTGTGTATCACTACTATATATACCCCTGTATACACTGTGTATACCACTACTATATATAGCCCTGTATACTCCATGTATATCACTACTATATATACCCCTGTATACTCCGTGTGTATCACTACTATATATACCCCTGTATACGCCGTGTATGTCACTACTATATATACCCCTGTATACACTGTGTGTATCACTACTATATATACCCCTGTATACTCCGTGTGTATCACTACTATATATACCCCTGTATACTTCGTGTGTATCACTACTATATATACCCCTGTATACTCCGTGTGTATCACTACTATATATACCCCTGTATACTTCGTGTGTATCACTACTATATATACCCCTGTATACGCTGTATATCACTACTATATATACCCCTGTATACGCTGTGTGTATCACTACTATATATACCCCTGTATGCGCCGTGTATATCACTACTATATATACTCCTGTATACACCGTGTGTATCACTACTATATATACCCCTGTATACGCTGTATATCACTACTATATATACCCCTGTATACTTCGTGTGTATCACTACTATATATACCCCTGTATACTTCGTGTGTATCACTACTATATATACCCCTGTATACTCCGTGTGTATCACTACTTTATATACTCCTGTATAACCCGTGTATATCACTACTATATATACCCCTGTATACTCTGTGTGTATCACTACTATATATACCCCTGTATACTTCGTGTGTATCACTACTATATATACCCCTGTATACTCCGTGTGTATCACTACTATATATACCCCTGTATACGCCGTGTGTATCACTACTATATATACCCCTGTATACTCCGTGTATATCACTACTATATATACCCCTGTATGCGCCGTGTATATCACTACTATATATACCCCTGTATGCGCCGTGTATATCACTACTATATATACCCCTGTATAACCCGTGTATATCACTACTATATATACCCCTGTATGCGCCGTGTATATCACTACTATATATACCCCTGTATGCGCCGTGTATATCACTACTATATATACCCCCGTATACTTCGTGTGTATCACTACTATATATACCCCTGTATACTCCGTGTGTATCACTACTTTATATACTCCTGTATAACCCGTGTATATCACTACTATATATACCCCTGTATACTTCGTGTGTATCACTACTATATATACCCCTGTATACTCTGTGTGTATCACTACTATATATACCCCTGTATACGCCGTGTATATCACTACTATATATACCCCTGTATACTCCGTGTGTATCACTACTATATATACTCCTGTATACTCCGTGTGTATCACTACTATATATACCCCTTGTATACCACTACTATATATACTCCTGTATACGCCGTGTGTATCACTACTATATATACCCCTTGTATACCACTACTATATATACTCCTGTATACGCCGTGTGTATCACTACTATATATACTCCTGTATACGCCGTGTGTATCACTACTATATATACTCCTGTATACACCGTGTATATCACTACTATATATACCCCTGTATACTCCGTGTATCACTACTATATATACCCCTGTATACACCGTGTGTATCACTACTATATATACCCCTGTATACGCCGTGTGTATCACTACTATATATACCCCTGTATACTCCGTGTATATCACTACTATATATACCCCTGTATACTCCGTGTATATCACTACTATATATACCCCTGTATACGCCGTGTGTATCACTACTATATATACCCCTGTATACGCCGTGTATATCACTACTATATATACTCCTGTATACACCGTGTGTATCACTACTATATATACCCCTGTATACGCCGTGTGTATCACTACTATATATACCCCTGTATGCGCCGTGTATATCACTACTATATATACTCCTGTATACGCCGTGTATATCACTACTATATATACCCCTGTATACGCCGTGTGTATCACTACTATATATACCCCTGTATACACAGTGTATACCACTACTATATATACTCCTGTATACACAGTGTATATCACTACTATATATACCCCTGTATACGCCGTGTATATCACTACTATATATACCCCTGTATACACCGTGTATACCACTACTATATATACTCCTGTATACACCGTGTGTATCACTACTATATATACCCCCGTATACACCGTGTATACCACTACTATATATAGCCCTGTATACTCCATGTATATCACTACTATATATACCCCTGTATACGCTGTGTGTATCACTACTATATATACCCCTGTATACTCCGTGTATATCACTACTATATATACCCCTGTATACACCGTGTGTATCACTACTATATATACCCCCGTATACACCGTGTATACCACTACTATATATAGCCCTGTATACTCCATGTATATCACTACTATATATACCCCTGTATACTTCGTGTGTATCACTACTATATATACCCCTGTATACTTCGTGTGTATCACTACTATATATACCCCTGTATACTCCGTGTGTATCACTACTTTATATACTCCTGTATAACCCGTGTATATCACTACTATATATACCCCTGTATACTCTGTGTGTATCACTACTATATATACCCCTGTATACTCCGTGTGTATCACTACTATATATACCCCTGTATACGCTTTGTATACCACTACTATATATACCCCTGTATAACCCGTGTATATCACTACTATATATACCCCTGTATGCGCCGTGTATATCACTACTATATATACCCCTGTATGCGCCGTGTATATCACTACTATATATACCCCCGTATACTTCGTGTGTATCACTACTATATATACCCCTGTATACTCCGTGTGTATCACTACTTTATATACTCCTGTATAACCCGTGTATATCACTACTATATATACCCCTGTATACTCTGTGTGTATCACTACTATATATACCCCTGTATACGCCGTGTATATCACTACTATATATACCCCTGTATACTCCGTGTGTATCACTACTATATATACTCCTGTATACTCCGTGTGTATCACTACTATATATACCCCTTGTATACCACTACTATATATACTCCTGTATACGCCGTGTGTATCACTACTATATATACCCCTTGTATACCACTACTATATATACTCCTGTATACGCCGTGTGTATCACTAATATATATACTCCTGTATACGCCGTGTGTATCACTACTATATATACTCCTGTATACACCGTGTATATCACTACTATATATACCCCTGTATACTCCGTGTATCACTACTATATATACCCCTGTATACACCGTGTGTATCACTACTATATATACCCCTGTATACGCCGTGTGTATCACTACTATATATACCCCTGTATACTCCGTGTATATCACTACTATATATACCCCTGTATACTCCGTGTATATCACTACTATATATACCCCTGTATACGCCGTGTGTATCACTACTATATATACCCCTGTATACGCCGTGTATATCACTACTATATATACTCCTGTATACACCGTGTGTATCACTACTATATATACCCCTGTATACGCCGTGTGTATCACTACTATATATACCCCTGTATGCGCCGTGTATATCACTACTATATATACTCCTGTATACGCCGTGTATATCACTACTATATATACCCCTGTATACGCCGTGTATATCACTACTATATATACCCCTGTATACACCGTGTATACCACTACTATATATACTCCTGTATACACCGTGTGTATCACTACTATATATACCCCTGTATACACCGTGTGTATCACTACTATATATACCCCTGTATACACCGTGTGTATCACTACTATATATACTCCTGTATACACCGTGTATATCACTACTATATATACTCCTGTATACGCCGTGTATATCACTACTATATATACCCCTGTATACACCGTGTGTATCACTACTATATATACCCCTGTATACTCCGTGTGTATCACTACTATATATACTCCTGTATACACCGTGTGTATCACTACTATATATACCCCTGTATACTCCGTGTGTATCACTACTATATATACCCCTGTATACGCCGTGTGTATCACTACTATATATACCCCTGTATACGCCGTGTATATCACTACTATATATACCCCTGTATGCGCCGTGTGTATCACTACTATATATACTCCTGTATACACCGTGTATCACTACTATATATACCCCTGTATACTCCGTGTGTATCACTACTATATATACCCCTGTATACGCCGTGTGTATCACTACTATATATACCCCTGTATACGCCGTGTGTATCACTACTATATATACCCCTGTATACTCCGTGTGTATCACTACTATATATACCCCTGTATACACCGTGTGTATCACTACTATATATACCCCTGTATACTCCGTGTGTATCACTACTATATATACTCCTGTATACGCCGTGTATATCACTACTATATATACCCCTGTATACTCCGTGTGTATCACTACTATATATACCCCTGTATACACTGTGTGTATCACTACTATATATACCCCTGTATACTCCGTGTGTATCACTACTATATATACCCCTGTATACGCCGTGTGTATCACTACTATATATACCCCTGTATACGCCGTGTGTATCACTACTATATATACCCCTGTATACACCGTGTGTATCACTACTATATATACCCCTGTATACTCCGTGTGTATCACTACTATATATACCCCTGTATACACCGTGTGTATCACTACTATATATACCCCTGTATACTCCGTGTGTATCACTACTATATATACCCCTGTATGCGCCGTGTGTATCACTACTATATATACCCCTGTATACACCGTGTGTATCACTACTATATATACCCCTGTATACTCCGTGTGTATCACTACTATATATACTCCTGTATACACCGTGTATATCACTACTATATATACTCCTGTATACGCCGTGTATATCACTACTATATATACCCCTGTATACACCGTGTGTATCACTACTATATATACCCCTGTATACTCCGTGTGTATCACTACTATATATACTCCTGTATACACCGTGTGTATCACTACTATATATACCCCTGTATACTCCGTGTGTATCACTACTATATATACCCCTGTATACGCCGTGTGTATCACTACTATATATACCCCTGTATACGCCGTGTGTATCACTACTATATATACCCCTGTATACGCCGTGTGTATCACTACTATATATACCCCTGTATACATGTATATATGATCTGGAGCCGCTCCAAGCCTTCTCCAGACTTTCTTCTTCCATCATTATGGCACAGGTTGATCTTTTGGCTTCTTCAGATGTTTTTTTCTTTGGCAATGTCTAATCCGGCCTTTTTATTTTCCGGATGATTAATGGTTTGCACCTTGTGGTGACCCCTCGGTATTTGCTCTCATGAAGTCTTCTCTTTATGGTGGACTTGGATACTGTGACACCGACTTCTTGGAGAGTGGTCTTCACTTGGGGGATGTTGTGAAGGGTTTTTTTTCACCAAGGGACGGATTCTGCGATCATCCACCACTGCTCTTTCCCCAGGACGTCCAGGCCTTTTTGACTTCCATTGGTCACCAGGGCGCTCTTCTTGTTTTATTTTTTTTTTTGTTTGTTTTTTTGCGAAATGTACCATACTTTGATTTAGCCTCTCCTAACCTTTCTGCTAAATCTGATGTATTATTATTTTTTTTAACCTAATGTTAGTCCGTTTCTCTAACTTTGTCCGCATGTTGTGGGTTTACAGCAACAGCTTTCAAATGCAAATGCTGCACCTGGAATAAGCTCCAGACCCTTTACCTACTTAATTGATGATGGTTTAATAAGGGAAAAGCCCATGCCGCCCATTAAAGAGCTTCTGACATAATTGTCCAATTACTTTTGGTCCCTTGAAATCAAGGCAGCTCCATATTAAACTCTTCCTCCAGTTAGGATGTGAATTGCCTTAAATTGAAGCTGAGTCGTCACTTAAAGCCCAGATTGATTTATAGAACTGGATCTGGAATATGTTTTGGTAAAAGACTAAAATACAAAAACCTGTGTCACTATTCAATATGATTCTGGACCTAACTGTATATTCATGTACATAGGGGGCAGTATTATAGTAGTTATATTCTTGTACATAGGGGGCAGTATTATAGTAGTTATATTCATGTACGTAGGGGGCAGTATTATAGTAGTTATATTCTTGTACATAGGAGGCAGTATTATAGTAGTTATATTCTTGTACATAGGAGCAGTATTATAGTAGTTATATTCTTGTACATAGGAGCAGTATTATAGTAGTTATATTCTTGTACATAGGGGGCAGTATTATAGTAGTTATATTCTTGTACATAGGGAGCAGTATTATAGTAGTTATATTCTTGTATATAGGGGCAGTATTATAGTAGTTATATTCTTGTACATAGGAGGCAGTATTATAGTAGTTATATTCTTGTACATAGGAGCAGTATGATAGTAGTTATATTCTTGTACATAGGAGCAGTATTATAGTAGTTATATTCTTGTACATAGGGGGCAGTATGATAGTAGTTATATTCTTGTACATAGGGAGCAGTATTATAGTAGTTATATTCTTGTATATAGGGGGCAGTATGATAGTAGTTATATTCTTGTACATAGGGAGCAGTATTATAGTAGTTATATTCTTGTACATAGGAGCAGTATTATAGTAGTTATATTCTTGTACATAGGAGCAGTATTATAGTAGTTATATTCTTGTACATAGGGGGCAGTATGATAGTAGTTATATTCTTGTACATAGGGAGCAGTATTATAGTAGTTATATTCTTGTACATAGGGGGCAGTATGATAGTAGTTATATTCTTGTACATAGGAGCAGTATTATAGTAGTTATATTCTTGTACATAGGGGGCAGTATGATAGTAGTTATATTCTTGTACATAGGGGGCAGTATTACAGTAGTTATATTCTTGTACATAGGGAGCAGTATTATAGTAGTTATATTCATGTACATAGGGGGCAGTATTATAGTAGTTATATTCTTGTACATAGGAACAGTATTATAGTAGTTATATTCTTGTACATAGGAGCAGTATTATAGTAGTTATATTCTTGTACATAGGAGCAGTATTATAGTAGTTATATTCTTGTACATAGGAGCAGTATTATAGTAGTTATATTCTTGTACATAGGGGGCAGTATTATAGTAGTTATATTCTTGTACATAGGGGGCAGTATTATAGTAGTTATATTCTTGTAAATAGGGAGCAGTATTATAGTAGTTATATTCTTGTACATAGGAGGCAGTATTATAGTAGTTATATTCTTGTACATAGGAGCAGTATTATAGTAGTTATATTCTTGTACATAGCAGCAGTATTATAGTAGTTATATTCTTGTACATAGGAGCAGTATTATAGTAGTTATATTCTTGTACAGAGGAGCAGTATTATAGTAGTTATATTCTTGTACAGAGGAGCAGAATTATAGTAGTTATATCCTTGTACATAGGGGACAGTATTATAGTAGTTATATTCTTGTAAATAGGGGACAGTATTATAGTAGTTATATTCTTGTACATAGGAGGCAGTATTATAGTAGTTATATTCTTGTACATAGGAGGCAGTATTATAGTAGTTATATTCTTGTACATAGGAGGCAGTATTATAGTAGTTATATTCTTGTACATATGAGGCAGTATTATAGTAGTTATATTCTTGTACATAGGGGGCAGTATTATAGTAGTTATATTCTTGTACATAGGGGGCAGTATTATAGTAGTTATATTCTTGTACATAGGGGGCAGTATTATAGTAGTTATATTCTTGTACATAGGAGCAGTATTATAGTAGTTATATTCTTGTACATAGGGGCAGTATTATAGTAGTTATATTCTTGTACATAGAAGCAGCATTATAGTAGTTATTTTCTTGTACATAGGAGCAGTATTATAGCAGTTATATTCTTGTATATAGGGGGCAGTATTATAGTATTTATATTCTTGTACATAGGGGGCAGTATTATAGTAGTTATATTCTTGTACATAGCAGCAGTATTATAGTAGTTATATTCTTGTACATAGGAGCAGTATTATAGTAGTTATATTCTTGTACAGAGGAGCAGTATTATAGTAGTTATATTCTTGTACAGAGGAGCAGAATTATAGTAGTTATATCCTTGTACATAGGGGACAGTATTATAGTAGTTATATTCTTGTAAATAGGGGACAGTATTATAGTAGTTATATTCTTGTACATAGGAGGCAGTATTATAGTAGTTATATTCTTGTACATAGGAGGCAGTATTATAGTAGTTATATTCTTGTACATAGGAGGCAGTATTATAGTAGTTATATTCTTGTACATAGGAGGCAGTATTATAGTAGTTATATTCTTGTACATATGAGGCAGTATTATAGTAGTTATATTCTTGTACATAGGGGGCAGTATTATAGTAGTTATATTCTTGTACATAGGGGGCAGTATTATAGTAGTTATATTCTTGTACATAGGGGGCAGTATTATAGTAGTTATATTCTTGTACATAGGAGCAGTATTATAGTAGTTATATTCTTGTACATAGGGGCAGTATTATAGTAGTTATATTCTTGTACATAGAAGCAGCATTATAGTAGTTATTTTCTTGTACATAGGAGCAGTATTATAGCAGTTATATTCTTGTATATAGGGGGCAGTATTATAGTATTTATATTCTTGTACATAGGGGGCAGTATTATAGTAGTTATATTCTTGTACATAGGGGCAGTATTATAGTAGTTATCTTCTTGTACATAGGGGCAGCATTATAGTAGTTATATTCTTGTACATAGGGGGCAGTATTATAGTAGTTATATTCTTGTATACAGCGAGCAGTATTGTAGTAGTTATATTCTTGTAAATAGGGAGCAGTATTATAGTAGTTATATTCTTGTACATAGGAGGCAGTATTATAGTAGTTATATTCTTGTACATAGGAGGCAGTATTATAGTAGTTATATTCTTGTATACAGCGAGCAGTATTGTAGTAGTTATATTCTTGTAAATAGGGAGCAGTATTATAGTAGTTATATTCTTGTACATAGGAGGCAGTATTATAGTAGTTATATTCTTGTACATAGGAGGCAGTATTATAGTAGTTATATTCTTGTATACAGCGAGCAGTATTGTAGTAGTTATATTCTTGTAAATAGGGAGCAGTATTATAGTAGTTATATTCTTGTACATAGGGGGCAGTATTATAGTAGTTATATTCTTGTACATAGGAGCAGTATTATAGTATTTATATTCTTGTACATAGGGGGCAGTATTATAGTAGTTATCTTCTTGTACATAGGGGGCAGTATTATAGTAGTTATATTCTTGTATATAGGGGGCAGTATTATAGTAGTTATATACTTGTACATAGGGAGCAGTATTATAGTAGTTATATTCTTGTACATAGGGGGCAGTATTATAGTAGTTATATTCTTGTATACAGCGAGCAGTATTGTAGTAGTTATATTCTTGTATATAGGTAGCAGTATTATAGTAGTTATATTCTTGTATATAGGGGCAGTGTTATAGCAGTTATATTCTTGTACATAGGGGGCAGTATTATAGTAGTTATATTCTTGTACATAGGGGGCAGTATTATAGTTGTTATATTCTTGTACATGGGAGCAGTATTATAGTAGTTATATTCTTGTATATAGGGGGCAGTATTATAGTAGTTATATTCTTGTACATAGGAGCAGTATTATAGTAGTTATATTCTTGTACATAGGGGCAGTATTATAGTGGTTATATTCTTATACATAGGAGCAGTATTATAGTAGTTATATTCTTGTACATAGGGGGCAGTATTATAGTAGTTATATTCTTGTACATAGGAGCAGTATTATAGTAGTTATATTCTTGTACATAGGAGCAGTATTATAGTAGTTATATTCTTGTACATAGGGAGCAGTATTATAGTAGTTATATTCTTGTACATAGGGAGCAGTATTATAGTAGTTATATTCTTGTACATAGGGGCAGTATTATAGTAGTTATATTCTTGCCCATAGGGGGCAGTATTATACAGTCATGGCCAAAAGTTTTGAGAATGACACCAAAATGATATTTTCCCATGATCTGCTGGCCTCTGGTTTTTATTAGTGTTTGTCTGATGTTTATATCACATACAGAAATATAATTGCAATCATATTATGAGGACCAATAGGTTATATTGCCAGCTAGAATGAGTCAATATTTGCAGTGTTGCCCCTTCTTCTTCAAGACCTCTGTAATTCTCCCTGGCATGCTCTCAATCAACTTTTGGACCAAATCCTGACTGATAGCAGTCCATTCTTGCATAATCAATGCTTGCATTTTGCCAGAATTTGTTGGTTTTTGTTTGTCCACCCGTCTCTTGATGATTGACCACAAGTTCTCAATGGGATTAAGATCTGGGAAGTTTCCAGGCCATGGACCCAAAATCTCTATGTTTTGTTCCATGAGCCATTTAGTTATCACCTTTGCTTTATGGCAAGGTGCTCCATCATGCTTGAAAAGGCATTGTTGGGCGCCAAACTGCTCTTGGACGGTTGGGAGAAGTTGCTCTTGGAGGACATTCTGGTACCATTCTTTATTCATGGCTGTGTTTTTAGGCAAGACTGTGAGTGAGCCGATTCCCTTGGCTGAGAAGCAACCCCACACATGAATGGTTTCAGGATGCTTTACAGTTGGCATGAGACAAGACTGGTGGTAGCGCTCACCTCTTCTTCTCCGAATAAGCTGTTTTCCAGATGTCCCAAACAGTCGAAAAGAGGATTCATCAGAGAAAATGACTTTGCCCCAGTCCTCAGCAGTCCACTCCCTGTACCTTTTGCAGAATATCAGTCGGTCCCTGATGTTTTTTCTGGAGAGAAGTGGCTTCTTTGCTGCCCTCCTTGAAACCAGCCCTTGCTCAAAGAGTCTCCGCCTCACAGTGCGTGCAGAAGCACTCACACCAGCCTGCTGCCATTCCTGAGCAAGCTCAGCTCTGCTGGTAGTCCGATCCCACAGCTGAAACAGTTTTAAGATACGGTCCTGGCGCTTGCTGGTCTTTCTTGGGCGCCCTGGAGCCTTTTTGACAACAATGGAAGCTCTCTCCTTGAAGTTCTTGATGAGGCGATAGATTGTTGACTGAGGTGCAATCTTTGTAGCTGCGATACTCTTCCCTGTTAGGCCATTTTTGTGCAGTGCAATGATGGCTGCTCGTGTTTCTTTAGAGATAACCATGGTTAACTGAAGAGAAACAATGATACCAAGAACCAGCCTCCTTTTAAAGTGTCCAGTGATGTCATTCTTACTTAATCATGACTGATTGATCGCCAGCCCTGTCCTCATCAACACCCACACCTGTGTTAATGGATCAATCACTAAAACGATGTTAGCTGCTCCTTTTAAGGCAGGACTGCAATGATGTTGAAATGTGTTTTGAGGTTAAAGTTCATTTTCTGGGCAAATATTGACTTTGCAAGTACAGTAATTGCTGTTAAGCTGATCACTCTTTGACATTCAGGAGTATATGCAAATTGCCATTACAAAAAATGAAGCAGTAAACTTTGGAAAAATTACTATTTGTCTCAATACTTTTGGCCATGACTGTAGTAGTTATATTCTTGTACATAGGGGGCAGTATTATAGTAGTTATATTCTTGTACATAGGAGGCAGTATTATAGTAGTTATATTCTTGTACATAGGAGCAGTATTATAGTAGTTATATTCTTGTACATAGGGGACAGTAATATAGTAGTTATATTCTTGTACATAGGAGCAGTAATATAGTAGTTATATTCTTGTACATAGGAGCAGTATTATAGCAGTTATATTCTTGTATATAGGGGCAGTATTATAGTAGTTATATTCTTGTACATAGGGGGCAGTATTATAGCAGTTATATTCTTGTACATAGGGGGCAGTATTATAGTAGTTATATTCTTGTATATAGGAGCAGTATTATAGTAGTTATATTCTTGTACATAGGGGCAGTATTATAGTAGTTATATTCTTGTACATAGGGGGCAGTATTATAGTAGTTATATTCTTGTACATAGGAGCAGTATTATAGTAGTTATATTCTTGTACATAGGAGCAGTATTATAGTAGTTATATTCTTGTACATACGAGGCAGTATTATAGTAGTTATATTCTTGTACATAGGGAGCAGTATTATAGTAGTTATATTCTTGTACATAGGGGGCAGTATTATAGTAGTTATATTCTTGTACATAGGAGCAGTATTATAGTAGTTATATTCTTGTATATAGGGGACAGTATTATAGTAGTTATATTCTTGTACATACGAGGCAGTATTATAGTAGTTATATTCTTGTACATAGGAGCTGTATTATAGTGGTTATATTCTTGTACATAGGAGCAGTATTATAGTAGTTATATTCTTGTACATAGGAGCAGTATTATAGTAGTTATATTCTTGTACATAGGGGGCAGTATTATAGTAGTTATATTCTTGTACATAGGAGCAGTAATATAGTAGTTATATTCTTGTTTATAGGAGCAGTATTATAGTAGTTATATTCTTGTACCTAGGGGCAGTATTATAGTAGTTATATTGTATATAGGGGACAGTATTATAGTAGTTATATTCTTGTACATACGAGGCAGTATTATAGTAGTTATATTCTTGTACATAGGGGCAGTATTATAGTAGTTATATTCTTGTACATAGGAGCAGTATTATAGTAGTTATATTCTTGTACATACGAGGCAGTATTATAGTAGTTATATTCTTGTATATAGGAGCAGTATTATAGTAGTTATATTCTTATACATAGGGAGCAGTATTATAGTAGTTATATTCTTGTACATAGGAGCAGTATTATAGTAGTTATATTCTTGTACATAGGAGCAGTATTATAGTAGTTATATTCTTGTACATAGGAGCAGTATTATAGTAGTTATATTCTTGTGCATACGAGGCAGTATTATGGTAGTTATATTCTTGTACATAGGGGGCAGTATTATAGTAGTTATATTCTTGTACATAGGGGGCAGTATTATAGTAGTTATATTCTTGTACATAGGAGCAGAATTATAGTAGTTATATTCTTGTACATAGGGGGCAGTATTATAGTAGTTATATTCTTGTACATAGGGAGCAGTATTATAGTAGCTATATTCTTGTACATAGGGGCAGTATTATAGTAGTTATATTCTTGTACATAGGAGCAGTATTATAGTAGTTATATTCTTGTACATAGGAGCAGTATTATAGTAGTTATTTTCTTGTACATAGGAGCAGTATTATAGCAGTTATATTCTTGTATATAGGGGGCAGCATTATAGTAGTTATTTTCTTGTACATAGGAGCAGTATTATAGCAGTTATATTCTTGTATACAGCAGTATTATAGTAGTTATATTCTTGTACATAGGGGGCAGTATTATAGTAGTTATATTCTTGTACATAGGAGCAGTATTATAGTAGTTATATTCTTTTATATAGG
Organism: Phyllobates terribilis; assembly: GCF_046119375.1. Classification (NCBI taxonomy): domain Eukaryota; kingdom Metazoa; phylum Chordata; class Amphibia; order Anura; family Dendrobatidae; genus Phyllobates; species Phyllobates terribilis. The sequence goes on along the minus strand of NW_027362772.1, from coordinate 322,641,877 downwards.
GGCAGTATTATAGTAGTTATATTCTTGTACATAGGAGCTGTATTATAGTAGTTATATTCTTGTACATAGGGAGCAGTATTATAGTAGTTATATTCTTGTACATAGGAGCTGTATTATAGTAGTTATATTCTTGTACATAGGAGCAGTATTATAGTAGTTATATTCTTGTACATAGGGGGCAGTATTATAGTAGTTATATTCTTGTACATAGGGGGCAGTATTATAGTAGTTATATTCTTGTACATAGGAGGCAGTATTATAGCAGTTATATTCTTGTACATAGGGGCAGTATTATAGCAGTTATATTCTTGTACATAGGAGCTGTATTATAGTAGTTATATTCTTGTACATAGGGAGCAGTATTATAGTAGTTATATTCTTGTACATAGGAGCTGTATTATAGTAGTTATATTCTTGTACATAGGAGCAGTATTATAGTAGTTATATTCTTGTACATAGGGGGCAGTATTATAGTAGTTATATTCTTGTACATAGGAGGCAGTATTATAGCAGTTATATTCTTGTACATAGGGGCAGTATTATAGCAGTTATATTCTTGTACATAGGAGCAGTATTATAGTGGTTATATTCTTGTACATAGGGGCAGTATTATAGTAGTTATATTCTTGTACATAGGGGCAGTTTTATAGTATTTATATTCTTGCACATAGGGGGCAGTATTATAGTAGTTATATTCTTGTACATAGGGGGCAGTATTATAGTGGTTATATTCTTGTACATAGGGGGCAGTATTATAGTGGTTATATTCTTGTACATAGGGGCAGTATTATAGTAGTTATATTCTTGTACATAGGGGGCAGTAATATAGTAGTTATATTCTTGCACATAGGGGGCAGTATTATAGTAGTTATATTCTTGTACATAGGGGGCAGTATTATAGTGGTTATATTCTTGTACATATTGGCAGTATTATAGTAGTTATATTCTTGTACATAGGGGGCAGTATTATAGTAGTTATATTCTTGTACATAGGAGCAGTATTATAGTAGTTATATTCTTGTACATAGGGGCAGTATTATAGTAGTTATATTCTTGTACATAGGAGCAGTATTATAGTAGTTATATTCTTGTACATAGGAGCAGTATTATGGTAGTTATATTCTTGTACGTAGGGGGCAGTATTATAGTAGTTATATTCTTGTACATAGGAGCAGTATTATAGTAGTTATATTCTTGTACATAGGAGTTAGTATTATAGTAGTTATATTGTTTATAGGGGCAGTATTATAGTAGTTATATTCTTGTTTATAGGAGCAGTATTATAGTAGTTATATTCTTGTATATAGGGGCAGTATTATAGTAGTTATATTCTTGTATATAGGGGCAGTATTATAGTAGTTATATTCTTGTACATACGAGGCAGTATTATAGTAGTTATATTCTTGTACATAGGGGGCAGTATTATAGTAGTTATATTCTTGTATATAGGGGCAGTATTATAGTAGTTATATTCTTGTACATAGGGGGCAGTATTATAGTGGTTATATTCTTGTATATAGGGGCAGTATTATAGTAGTTATATTCTTGTACATAGGGGGCAGTAATATAGTAGTTATATTCTTGCACATAGGGGGCAGTATTATAGTAGTTATATTCTTGTACATAGGGGGCAGTATTATAGTGGTTATATTCTTGTACATATTGGCAGTATTATAGTAGTTATATTCTTGTACATAGGGGGCAGTATTATAGTAGTTATATTCTTGTACATAGGAGCAGTATTATAGTAGTTATATTCTTGTACATAGGGGCAGTATTATAGTAGTTATATTCTTGTACATAGGAGCAGTATTATAGTAGTTATATTCTTGTACATAGGAGCAGTATTATGGTAGTTATATTCTTGTACGTAGGGGGCAGTATTATAGTAGTTATATTCTTGTACATAGGAGCAGTATTATAGTAGTTATATTCTTGTACATAGGGGTTAGTATTATAGTAGTTATATTGTTTATAGGGGCAGTATTATAGTAGTTATATTCTTGTTTATAGGAGCAGTATTATAGTAGTTATATTCTTGTATATAGGGGCAGTATTATAGTAGTTATATTCTTGTATATAGGGGCAGTATTATAGTAGTTATATTCTTGTACATACGAGGCAGTATTATAGTAGTTATATTCTTGTACATAGGGGGCAGTATTATAGTAGTTATATTCTTGTATATAGGGGCAGTATTATAGTAGTTATATTCTTGTACATAGGAGCTGTATTATAGTAGTTATATTCTTGTACATAGGGGCAGTATTATAGTAGTTATATTCTTGTACATACGAGGCAGTATTATAGTAGTTATATTCTTGTACATAGGGGGCAGTATTATAGTAGTTATATTCTTGTACATAGGAGCAGTATTATAGTAGTTATATTCTTTTATATAGGGGCAGTATTATAGTAGTTATATTCTTGTACATAGGAGCTGTATTATAGTAGTTATATTCTTGTACATAGGGAGCAGTATTATAGTAGTTATATTCTTGTACATAGGGGGCAGTATTATAGTAGTTATATTCTTGTACATAGGGGGCAGTATTATAGTAGTTATATTCTTGTACATAGGGGGCAGTATTATAGTAGTTATATTCTTGTACATAGGGGGCAGTATTATAGTAGTTATATTCTTGTATATAGGGGCAGTATTATAGTAGTTATATTCTTGTACATACGAGGCAGTATTATAGTAGTTATATTCTTGTACATAGGGGGCAGTATTATAGTAGTTATATTCTTGTACATAGGAGCAGTATTATAGTAGTTATATTCTTTTATATAGGGGCAGTATTATAGTAGTTATATTCTTGTACATAGGAGCAGTATTATAGTAGGTATATTCTTTTATATAGGGGCAGTATTATAGTAGTTATATTCTTGTACATAGTAGCTGTATTATAGTAGTTATATTCTTGTACATAGGGAGCAGTATTATAGTAGTTATATTCTTGTACATAGGGGGCAGTATTATAGTAGTTATATTCTTGTACATAGGGGGCAGTATTATAGTAGTTATATTCTTGTACATAGGGGCAGTATTATAGTAGTTATATTCTTGTACATAGGGGGCAGTATTATAGTAGTTATATTCTTGTACATAGGGGCAGTATTATAGTAGTTATATTCTTGTACATAGGGGGCAGTATTATAGTAGTTATATTCTTGTATATAGGGGGCAGTATTATAGTAGTTATATTCTTGTACATAGGAGCAGTATTATAGTAGTTATATTCTTGTATATAGGAGCAGTATTATAGTAGTTATATTCTTGTACATAGGGGCAGTATTATAGTAGTTATATTCTTGTACATAGGGGGCAGTATTATAGCACTTATATTCTTGTACATAGGAGCAGTATTATAGTAGTTATATTCTTGTACATAGGGGTTAGTATTATAGTAGTTATATTGTTTATAGGGGCAGTATTATAGTAGTTATATTTTTGTATATTGGGGCAGTGTTATAGTAGTTATATTCTTGTACATAGGGGGCAGTATTATAGTAGTTATATTCTTGTACATAGGAGCAGTATTATAGTAGTTATATTCTTGTACATAGGAGCAGTATTCTAGTAGTTATATTCTTGTACATAGGGGCAGTATTATAGTAGTTATATTCTAGTACATAGGAGCAGTATTATAGTGGGTATATTCTTGTACATAGGGGCAGTATTATAGTAGTTATATTCTTGTACATAGGAGCAGTATTATAGTAGTTATATTCTTGTACATAGGGGTTAGTATTATAGTAGTTATATTGTTTATAGGGGCAGTATTATAGTAGTTATATTTTTGTATATTGGGGCAGTGTTATAGTAGTTATATTCTTGTACATAGGGGGCAGTATTATAGCACTTATATTCTTGTACATAGGAGCAGTATTATAGTAGTTATATTCTAGTACATAGGAGCAGTATTATAGTGGGTATATTCTTGTACATAGGGGCAGTATTATAGTGGTTATATTCTTGTACATAGGAGCAGTATTATAGTAGTTATATTCTTGTATATAGGGAGCAGTATTATAGTAGTTATATCCTTGTACATAGGAGCTGTATTATAGTAGTTATATTCTTATACATAGGAGCAGTATTATAGTAGTTATATTCTTGTACATAGGGGCTAGTATTATAGTAGTTATATTCTTGTACGTAGGAGCAGTATTATAGTTGTTATATTCTTGTACGTAGGAGCAGTATTATAGTTATATTCTTGTACATAGGAACAGTATTATAGTAGTTATATTCTTGTACATAGGAGCAGTATTATAGCAGTTATATTCTTGTACATAGGCGGCAGTATTATAGTAGTTATATTCTTGTACATAGGAGAAGTATTATAGTAGTTATATTCTTGTACATACTAGGCAGTATTATAGTAGTTATATTCTTGTACACAGGAGCAGTATTATAGTAGTTATATTCTTGTACATAGGGGGCAGTATTATAGTAGTTATATTCTTGTACATAGGGGCAGTATTATAGTAGTTATATTATTGTACATAGGAGCAGTATTATAGTAGTTATATTCTTGTACATAGGGGGCAGTATTATAGTAGTTATATTCTTGTACATAGGGGGTAGTATTATAGTAGTTATATTCTTGTACATAGGGGGCAGTATTGTAGTTATATTCTTGTACATAGGAGCAGTATTATAGTAGTTATATTCTTGTATATAGGGGCAGTATTATAGTAGTTATATTCCTGTACATAGGAGCTGTATTATAGTAGTTATATTCTTGTATATAGGGAGCAGTATTATAGTAGTTATATTCTTGTACATAGGAGCTGTATTATAGTAGTTATATTCTTGTACATAGGGGACAGTATTATAGTAGTTATATTGTTTATAGGGGCAGTAATATAGTAGTTATATTCTTGTTTATAGGAGCAGTATTATAGTAGTAATATTCTTGTACATAGGTGGCAGTATTATAGTACTTATATTCTTTTACATAGGGGGCAGTATTATAGTAGTTATATTCTTGTACGTAGGAGCAGTATAATAGTAGTTATATTTTTGTATATAGGGGGCAGTATTATAGTAGATATATTCTTGTACGTAGGGGCAGTATTATAGTAGTTATATTCTTGTACATAGGGGGCAGTATTATAGTACTTATATTCTTTTACATAGGGGGCAGTATTATAGTAGTTATATTCTTGTACGTAGGAGCAGTATTATAGTAGTTATATACTTGTACATAGGGAGCAGTATTATAGTAGTTATATTCTTGTACATAGGGGCAGTATTATAATAGTTATATTCTTGTACATAGGAGCAGTATTATAGTAGTTATATTCTTGTACATAGGGGGCAGTATTATAGTAGTTATATTCTTGTATATAGAGGCAGTATTATAGCAGTTATATTCTTGTATATAGGGGGCAGTATTATAGTAGTTATATTCTTGTACATAGGGAACAGTGTTATAGTAGTTATATTCTTGTACATAGTAGCAGTATTATAGTAGTTATATTCTTGTACATAGGGGGCAGTATTATAGCAGTTATATTCCTGTACGTAGGGTCAGTATTATAGTAGTTATATTCTAGTACATAGGAGCAGTATTATAGTAGTTATATTCTTGTACATAGGAGCAGTATTATAGTAGTTATATTCTTGTAGATAGGGAGCAGTATTATAGTAGTTATATTCTTGTACATAGGAGCAGTATTATAGTAGTTATATTCTTGTACATAGGAGCAGTGTTATAGTAGTTATCTTCTTGTACATAGGGGGCAGTATTATAGTAGTTATATTCTTGTACATAGGAGCAGTATTATAGTAGTTATATTCTCATACATAGGAGCAGTATTATAGTAGTTATATTCTTGTACATAGGAGCAGTATTATAGTAGTTATATTCTCATACATAGGAGCAGTATTATAGTAGTTATCTTCTTGTACTTAGGAGCAGTGTTATAGTAGTTATATTCTAGTACATAGGAGCAGTATTATAGTAGTTATATTCTTGTACATAGGAGCAGTATTATAGTAGTTATATTCTCATACATAGGAGCAGTATTATAGTAGTTATATTCTTGTACATAGGAGCAGTATTATAGTAGTTATATTCTTGTAGATAGGGAGCAGTATTATAGTAGTTATATTCTTGTACATAGGAGCAGTATTATAGTAGTTATCTTCTTGTACTTAGGAGCAGTGTTATAGTAGTTATATTCTAGTACATAGGAGCAGTGTTATAGTAGTTATATTCTAGTACATAGGAGCAGTATTATAGTAGTTATCTTCTTGTACATAGGAGCAGTATTATAGTAGTTATCTTCTTGTACTTAGGAGCAGTGTTATAGTAGTTATATTCTAGTACATAGGAGCAGTATTATAGTAGTTATATTCTAGTACATAGGAGCAGTATTATAGTAGTTATCTTCTTGTACATAGGAGCAGTATTATAGTAGTTATCTTCTTGTACTTAGGAGCAGTGTTATAGTAGTTATATTCTAGTACATAGGAGCAGTATTATAGTAGTTATATTCTTGTACATAGGAGCAGTATTATAGTAGTTATATCCTTGTACATAGGAGCAGTATTATAGTAGTTATATTCTTGTACATAGGAGCAGTATTATAGTAGTTATATCCTTGTACATAGGAGCAGTATTATAGTAGTTATATTCTTGTACAGAGGAGCAGTATTATAGTAGTTATATTCTTGTACATAGGAGCAGTATTATAGTAGTTATATTCTTGTACATAGGGAGCAGTATTATAGTAGTTATATTCTTGTATATAGGAGCAGTATTATAGTAGTTATATTCTTGTACATAGGGAGCAGTATTATAGCAGTTATCTTCTTGTACTTAGGAGCAGTGTTATAGTAGTTATTTTCTTGTACATAGGGGCGGTGTTTTTATATTCCTCGCTTATGTAGAAAATTAGTGATAATTATTTCGGTAAGTTTTTCGTTCTTGTGTCCACAGTTTGTTTATTGTAAAAAAAACAAAACAAATCGTGCTTTCTTCAGCCTCCCCAGGTCCAGTGCTGAGTTTCGCTGCTTTTCAGTGCCTGTTGTGTGCAGCGTATCGGCAGCGCTGCAGCTAATCAGTGAGCTCAGCTTCTAAGGCCATTTATGTAAGCAGAGCTGTTGATCTCACCGATTGGCTGCAGTGATGTTGGCGCTGCAGGCAGTAACAGGCATGGGGTCCGCAGCAGAGACCCTGCGCTCGACCCAGCGATGGGAGTGAACCTCAGATTGTGTTTAGCACGCTCCTGGCTGCTGAACTTGCCCCTGATTGGGAAACTTTTTGGTAACTTTCCTCCCATCCCCCGCCTGTCGTCGCTGCTCTGCCTCTGCTTGTTGATCCCTGGCTATTGGCTGCCATTACTCATATATATATATATATATATATATATATATATATATATATATATATATATATATATATATATATATATATATATATATATATATATATATATATATATATATATATATATACTGTCATACTTCGTCTCTCGCGCTGTGAGTTGCTGATTTCCTTTATGAATTCGAGGTGTTTGGGATGAAACAAGGATTTGTCTAGGGAGATGGCGGAGTAACCGCAGATTTGGGCTTTGGCGCGTGGTGCTGCCCGGGGCCGACTCCTCCGGGAGCGGTTGATGAGATTTGCTCTGGCTGATGATGTAGTAATCAGTAGAGGGCTCTTCTGTCTGCTGCCATCAATCATGGCTGTGATCCCTTGCGTCTTCCTCTGCGCGGTGCGCTCGGCTCGGGAGTATAATAGCGTCTGATGTGCGGCGGTTTTGTATTTGTGTGACTTGATGTTTATGCAGTTTAATCAGATTTTCCGTAGAGGTTGCGGGGAGGAATAATGGCGGCTCATGTTCCCGCACGTAATCCGCTGTTACGTGTGATCGTATAATTAGGATATTCTGTGATACTGAGGAATAATTACGGATCGGGCCCCTGTATTAGACGCATGATGCTCTTCTCCTGGCGAGCTCGTCCTGTTCACACAATCTGCGTCATCCTCACATTTCTCATGGCTATGTGATCATAGACCATACGTAGCAGGTAGTGGCGACGTGATCATAGATTGTACGGAACGGCGATGTGATCGTAGACTGTACGTAGCAGGGAGTGGCGACGTGATCATAGACCGTACGTAGCGGGTAGTGGCGACGTGATCATAGATTGTACGGAGCGGGGAGTGGTGACGTGATCATAGACCGTACGGAGCGGGCAATGGCGCCTTGATCAAAGACTGTACGTAGCGGGGAACGGCGACCTGATCATACACTGTACATAGCGGGGAGTGGTGACGTCATCGTAGACCGTACGTAGCGGGGAGTGGTGATGTGATCGTAGACCATACGTAGCGGGGAGTGGCGACGTGATCATAGACCGTACGTAGCGGGGAACGGCGACGTGATCATAGACCTTACGGAGCAGGGAGTGGCGACGTGATCATAGACCATACGTAGCGGGGAGTGGTGACGTGATCATAGACCGTACGGAGCGGGCAATGGCGCCTTGATCAAAGACTGTACGTAGCGGGGAACGGCGACCTGATCATACACTGTACATAGCGGGGAGTGGTGACGTCATCGTAGACCGTACGTAGCGGGGAGTGGCGACGTGATCATAGACCGTACGTAGCGGGGAACGGCGACGTGATCATAGACCTTACGGAGCAGGGAGTGGCGACGTGATCGTAGACCGTACGTAGCGGGGAACGGCGACGTGATCGTAGACCGTACGGAGCGGGGAACGGCGACGTGATCGTAGACTGTACGGGGCGGGGAGTGGCGACGGGATCGTAGACCGTACGGAGCGGGGAGTGGCGACAGGATCGTAGACCGTACGGAGCGGGGAGTGGCGACGGGATCGTAGACCGTACGGAGCGGGGAACGGCGACGTGATCGTAGACCCTACGTAGCGGGGAGTGGCGACGTGATCTTAGACCCTACGTAGCGGGGAGTGGCGACGCGATCGTAGACTGTACGGAGCGGGGAATGGCGACAAGTTCAAAAAGAATTCTAAAGTAAAAAATGAAAAAAAATATTCATATAGTCACCTCTCAGGCGGTCTTCGGTCTCCTCCCGGCCGCATCCTCTCTTCGGCGTCCCCTCTCTTCGGCCTCCCGCGGTGTACTAGCAGGACCTGCGGTGTCGTCCTTTAGTCAGCCATTGGTCACGCGACGGCTGACTTCAGATGTCAGGTGATGGTCGCGTGACCATCAGCGGACTAAATGACACCGCAGGTCCTGCTAGTACACCGCGGGACGCCGAAGAGAGAGGATGCGGCCGGGAGGAGACCGGGGACCACCTGAGAGGTGACTATATGAATATTGTTTTTCATTTTTTACTTTATAATTCTTTTTGAACTTGCAGGTACCATGGTTGGAGGAGAGTCTCCCCTTCTCCAGACCCGGGTACCATCCACGCATTGAACTGCATAACATCCTCATATATACATGCGGATATTATGCTGTTCAATGCAAGTCAATGGGCGCGATTTTGCAGCGAAATCGCGCCCAAATTGGTAGTGCGGTGGATTTTTCTGCAATGATAATGCGCAGCGCATGCGGATTATCATTGGGATACATCCCAGACCTCTTAACAAGTGATTGTAATGCACTCTACATGACCCTGATGCAGCTGGCACCTCCCTGCTGTCAACAGATTAATTAAAGTGGGTTATCTGATGGATCGCACTGCGCATGACCAAAGTAACGTCCTGCCTCCTGGTGATGACAACATCCGGAAGCCGCTGCAGACATCGCTGGACGCCGGCAGGAGAGGTGAGTATAACTATCACCTCCCCCCTTGCCACCGCAATGCTGCGATCGACTTTGATCGCTGCATTGTGAGGGTTAATGTGCAGGGAGCTGTGCGGGACCGCTGCCTGCACATTGTCACAGCTGACACCAGGTGCTATCAGCTGACACCTGGCGGCGATTGCCCCGCACTGCTTGTGTACGGGCGTGATCACAGCGCGCTTAATAGTACGTAGCTGGTCCATAAGGCCCAGGGCATAGATACGTACTATTACTGACAAGGTCGGAAAGGGGTTAATATCTCCCGCCTGGGACCTCCAGCGGCGAAGATATCCTGGAAGTTGGGGATCTCTTAATTTTTGGGACCCTAGCCACATCCTATGACTAACCCCCATATGATCTCACCCAGGAGAGGTGTGGGGGCATGTTTTTTTTTCTAATAAAAATCTGAGTTAGTTTTTGCCATTGTCAGTCCTGGAAGACACAGTTCACTGTGGTGCTGTACCATTTCATTTAAAAGGAGTGCTTCCATCCACATCTGCGCCATTTCCGTGACACAGGTTTTAATATTTTTTTCTTTTGTTCCTTTTTATTTTATGTGGTTGTATATAATGTATTTGAAACACTGCCTACTTTTTAAATTAAATATATAAAATGTAATAGCTTTGTTACTTTTGCTCTATAAACCGCATCCCTGAAGCCATATTATACATGGTACCTTATGTCTAATCGACCTGTATAAACGATTGGTGGTGGCAGCTAACGTGATGGAACCACAGGTGTATATACTATTCGCTCACTGTTAGTTCCCCAATAACCGGCCTAGTAGTGGAAGCAGCCGTGGCCTCGTCCATCACTCGTTAGTTAATTGCATAGTTGTCTGACGATTGGAGGCAGCGGAGTGTTAGCTCTTGACCAACCATTGGTACCAGCCTAGAGATCTGCCTGATTCCCCTGTATTCTCTGGACTAATTGATGGCAGCAGTGGGATATGTGCGTGATCTCCCTGCTAGTCTCTAACGACTGGTGGCAGTGGTGGGATCTAGAGCAATAGTGATTTGGTTTAGGTGTCATTCTGGTCACTAAACACTTGCTCGTCCCTGTGTGGATTCTGTGCAGAGTTTTGAGGATCGGACTCGGTGTTTAACTACTCTTGAGACAATACTGTAGGGGTAGCTGTTACAACCCTTCCCCCCTCTCTTGTTTCTTTCGTTTCGCAATCGTGGCTGCAGTTAGGGAGGCCTGGTACCAACAGCCGAAGAAGAAGGCTCGGATTAACTGCCAAAGATATGAGAAACATCAGAGGTGATGCCAACCGTGTTGCCATATTCCAGGACTGCGGCCTCCCTGGAGTCCAGAAGTGTATAAGGTGATAAGTGCTTAAAGGCACGACCGAATTGAGGAGGCCGAGCCCGACCACCACTGAGCAAGACACAGAAGTGAAACGTCAGGACTAGGCCAAGAAATATCTGATACAGATTGTTTTGTTGCTTTCTTCTGTCTTTGGTATTCTTGGGGGTGCAGTGAGGACCTTTTCCCCTCCAGCCTATTGTACATCTCTGATGAGTTTTGAGCCGTTCTTCTGGTCGTCACTTCTGTCATTGATCAAAGTAAATGTGATTATAACATTTCGGGACCGAGCGTCCCCAACCCGGACTCGCCCATAACCAGTATCTGCGACCTGTAGATGAGATTTATGAGGGGCAGGATTTTCAGGAAATGCAGATACAATACTCTGATGTCTGATAGGAGGATGAGACCACGGCCGGGCAAGAAGGAGCATCCTGATGTGGCCACGTGGTCGTGTTTTGTGTTTATCTGACAACTTCCATGCTGAAGAATAGTGGAGATGAGACTTTGCTGGTCCTCTCTGCCGCGCCTGTCCTGCCGGCATGTTGTGCGCAGTGTGACTACATGTGGTGTAGTTTGGTATAATTCTGCACAGTGACTGGCGCGTAGTTTGCCCAGGGCGGCTGACTGGCGCGTAGTTTGCCCAGGGCGGCTGACTGGCGCGTAGTTTGCCCCGGGCGGCTGACTGGCGCGTAGTTTGCCCCGGGCGGCTGACTGGCGCGTAGTTTGCCCCGGGCGGCTGACTGGCGCGTAGTTTGCCCCGGGCGGCTGACTGGCGCGTAGTTTGCCCCGGGCGGCTGACTGGCGCGTAGTTTGCCCCGGGCGGCTGACTGGCGCGTAGTTTGCCCCGGGCGGCTGACTGGCACATATTCTGCTTTCTGAACTCCCCTACTTTGCACCTTCCCATTCCACACACGCAGCTTCTCGTACATGACGTGACCTCCAGGTCTGATCTGTCGCCCTCCCCTTGTTACAATCCATAGTTGTCCGGTTATCCTGTAGTTACTGCAGCTGCGTCCTGCTCTTTATCAGCTCCATTAGCAGACCCTCTGCGCATCACTTTCCAGACCATTAGACGGGCTCTTTATTGTTCCATTTCTAGATGTCCTGGAAGAGACGCCGCGGCCAAATCTTTGTGTCTGAGCCCCGTGAGCCGGCAGATCGGGTGCCTCGTCCCTGTCCGCCGGTATCACAACCTTTACTTATGAACATGCTGTGAGCTTTCATTGAATGTCTGCCCCGAGGAAATGTAGTTCAATTACTGAGGAGTTTGTCACCATTGATCTGGAGCCTCGGCCTGGTCTAGTCTTCTGATGTCCTCACGACACTGCAGGAAGGAGCTGTCAGGACTGCTGCGCTATCCCTTGATTTATTATGTATCCATTATCCGGGAACATTTGTGTCATGGCCATATACATATAGCGATAAATCTATATACTCTATATAGAGAAAAGTAGTGCTCCCTGCCTCTAAGCCACTGAATTTGAGTTTCTCACTCAGTACCGATGCCTTCAGTGTGTGACGTCCGCGACTCGTCAGCCTCCCCGGTGTGTGACACGTCCGCGACTCGTCAGCCTCCCCGGTGTGTGACACGTCCGCGACTCGTCAGCCTCCCCGGTGTGTGACTCGTCCGCGACTCGTCAGCCTCCCCGGTGTGTGACACGTCCGCGACTCGTCACCCTCCCCGGTGTGTGACACGTCCGCGACTCGTCAGCCTCCCCGGTGTGTGACACGGCCGCGACTCGTCAGCCTCCCCGGTGTGTGACACGTCCGCGACTCGTCAGCCTCCCCGGTGTGTGACACGTCCGCGACTCGTCAGCCTCCCCAGTGTGTGACACGTCCGCGATTCATCGGAGTAGTGGAAATTTCACATAGTGGAGACTCCATAACATAACAAAGTGGGGGGGCCGAGTGGTGAGGAGCAGAGGGCAGACTTTGCTGGCCCCATAACTGCAAAGTCCAGACCTCGTTTGGTATAAACACTGCCCCCCCGCCAGAAGCTTCATGGCCGAGCAGCTGCATGCCCGCTGTACATCACCAAGCACAATGCTGAGCGTCGGATGGAGTGGTGTAAAGCCGCCACCACTGGACTCTGGAGGAGACGTGTAATGTGCAGTGACAGATCGCACCTCTCTGATGGAGGAGGCTGGTGATTCCAGGAGGGCTTTACCCCCTGACTGCATTGTGCCCCCAGTACAGATGGTGGAGGAGGATAATAATGCTAATGATAATAATGATGATAACGCTATAGGCTGTTATCAGGGGGCGGTCGTGGACCCTCGGCTCCAGGGAAAGTAATCTTCATCTTCAGCACAAGACGTTGTGGACAATTGTAGCTTCAGCTTTGTGGGAACAGTTTGGGGAAGACCCTTATCTGTTCTCCGTGACTGAGCCCAGTGCACAAGCTCCATGCAGACATGGAGGGGGGACATGACGGCCACTAAGAGCCCGGATCCCAACCCCATCCAACACCACGAAGATGGTGAGACCATACTTTAATCCACATTAATGTCTTTGGATGTAGATGAGGACAGAGAAGCCCCTGGAGGTGGATGTGGTGGGCTGTGAAAACCTGGGGTCTCCCGTAGGCGTAACGCTACTCGGACAACACAGAGTGATGGTAGAACAGCGTGGCAATACTTTAAGGAACAAAGCGGAAAATAAACATATAGAACAGTCCCAGCAAATACCTAAGATGGTGGAACATCACACAGCCTCACCCTTCCTCCTCCGCCCGCTTGGGATAGAACAGCTGCGAGTTTGGAGACTTCCAGGGCCGACTACCTCAACCAGTGCCCCCTCCCCCCCGCTTCTGGCGGGCCCCCTAGAGTGGAGGTAGCGGCAAGCTTAGGAAGCTAGCAGTCCATTGAGGTACAAGGCCATGAGATCGGAGGGTCCCAATCTGACTAATCCAAATGTCTCCATGGGTTCCAGGCGAATGAACGGTCCCTCCTGGCAACCCCAAACAACATACCCATGGGACCAGGTGACTTCATTGTCCCAACCTGGTCTCCCCAACTGTATCCATGGTCTCTCTGATGGTCAATGGAGCAGATTTGTATCTTTCCAGTCAGGGCCGATACCCTTAGGCCGGAATCATGTAGAATACAAATCTGTGTCTGTTTGGATAAAGCCGTCCTACCACGCTGAAGAGTCTGATATTGGATTCTCCTTGTAAATTCTCTTTTCAATCTCTGTCCCTAGTCTCCCTCTGCTACAGAACCACATGTCCTTTTTAAGTCCACATCCACAGGTTGGGAGGAAAGGGCAGCCTCAGGTCTCATTGTTTGAACATTTAATGAATTTGCTTAGTTTGTCCTCCTGTGTTGTGAGTCAATAAGCCACAGGGTCCACAAAGGTTAATCAACATAATTAGCAAACATTCATTGTTCCGGAATTAGAGGAGACAACAATCAGGGTTATACAAATACTGGTCTGTTCTTCTTCACCAGGCACATAAATACACATACATTCACAAGTCAACACAAAGATAATAGTGAATTTCTCTTGGATTAACAAATCGAAACGTCTGGCTGATAAAGATTTTAAACTGTATTGTCACAGGGGCACATACTTTCTCCATATTAATGTCTATGGATGAGGACAGAGAAGCCCCTGGAGGTGGATGTGGGGGGCACATACTTTTCTCCATATTAATGTCTATAGATGTAGATGAGGACAGAGAAGCCCCCGGAGGTGGATGTGGGGGGCACATACTTTTTCCATATTAATGTCTATGGATGTAGATGAGGACAGAGAATCCCCCGGAGGTGGATGTGGGGGGCACATACTTTCCTCCATATTAATGTCTATGGATGTAGATGAGGACACAGAAGCCCCTGGAGGTGGATGTGGGGGGCACATACTTTCCTCCATATTAATGTCTATGGATGTAGACGAGGACAGAGAAGCCCCCGGAGGTGGATGTGGGGGGGCACATACTTTCTCCATATTAATGTCTATGGATGTAGATGAGGACAGAGAAGCCCCTGGAGGTGGATGTGGGGGGCACATACTTTCTCCATATTAATGTCTATGGATGTAGATGAGGACAGAGAAGCCCCCGGAGGTGGATGTAGGGGGCACATACTTTTCCCCATATTAATGTCTATGGATGAAGACAGAGAAGCCCCTGGAGGTGGATGTGGGGGGCACATACTTTTCTCCATATTAATGTCTATGGATGTAGATGAGGACAGAGAAGCCCCTGGAGGTGGATGTGGGGGGCACATACTTTCCTCCATATTAATGTCTATGGATGTAGATGAGGACAGAGAAGCCCCTGGAGGTGGATGTAGGGGGCACATACTTTTCCCCATATTAATGTCTATGGATGAGGACAGAGAAGCCCCCTGGAGGTGGATGTGGGGGGCACATACTTTCCTCCATATTAATGTCTATGGATGTAGATGAGGACAGAGAAGCCCCCGGAGGTGGATGTGGGGGGCACATACTTTCTCCATATTAATGGCTATGGATGTAGATGAGTACAGAGAAGCCCCTGGAGGTGGATGTGGGGTGCACATACTTTCTCCATATTAATGTCTATGGATGTAGATGAGGACAGAGAAGCCCCCGGAGGTGGATGTGGGGGGCACATACTTTCTCTATATTAATGTCTATGGATGTAGATGAGGACAGAGAAGCCCCTGGAGGTGGATGTGGGGGGCACATACTTTCCTCCATATTAATGTCTATGGATGTAGATGAGGACAGAGAAGCCCCCGGAGGTGGATGTGGGGGGCACATACTTTTCTCCATATTAATGTCTATGGATGTAGATGAGGACAGAGAAGCCCCCGGAGGTGGATGTGGGGGGCACATACTTTTCTCCATATTAATGTCTATGGATGTAGATGAGGACAAGGAAGCCCCTGGAGGTGGATGTGGGAGGCACATACTTTTCTCCATATTAATGTCTATGGATGTAGATGAGGACAGAGAAGCCCCTGGAGGTGGATGTGGGGGGGGCACATACTTTTCTCCATATTAATGTCTATGGATGTAGATGAGGACAGAGAAGCCCCCGGAGGTGGATGTGGGGGGCACATACTTTCTCCATATTAATGTCTATGGATGTAGATGAGGACAGAGAAGCCCCTGGAGGTGGATGTGGGGGGCACATACTTTCTCCATATTAATGTCTATGGATGTAGATGAGGACAGAGAAGCCCCTGGAGGTGGATGTGGGGGGGGCACATACTTTTCTCCATATTAATGTCTATGGATGTAGATGAGGACAGAGAAGCCCCTGGAGGTGGATGTAGGGGGCACATACTTTTCCCCATATTAATGTCTATGGATGAGGACAGAGAAGCCCCTGGAGGTGGATGTGGGGGGCACATACTTTCCTCCATATTAATGTCTATGGATGTAGATGAGGACAGAGAAGCCCCTGGAGGTGGATGTGGGGGGGGCACATACTTTTCTCCATATTAATGTCTATGGATGTAGATGAGGACAGAGAAGCCCCCGGAGGTGGATGTGGGGGGCACATACTTTCTCCATATTAATGTCTATGGATGTAGATGAGGACAGAGAAGCCCCTGGAGGTGGATGTGGGGGGCACATACTTTCCTCCATATTAATGTCTATGGATGTAGATGAGGACAGAGAAGCCCCCGGAGGTGGATGTGGGGGGCACATACTTTCCTCCATATTAATGTCTATGGATGTAGATGAGGACAGAGAAGCCCCCGGAGGTGGATGTGGGGGGCACATACTTTATCCATATTAATGTCTATGGATGTAGATGAGGACAGAGAAGCCCCCGGAGGTGGATGTGGGGGGCACATACTTTCTCCATATTAATGTCTATGGATGTAGATGAGGACAGAGAAGCCCCTGGAGGTGGATGTGGGGGGCACATACTTTTCCCCATATTAATGTCTATGGATGAGGACAGAGAAGCCCCTGGAGGTGGATGTGGGGGGCACATACTTTTCTCCATATTAATGTCTATGGATGTAGATGAGGACAGAGAAGCCCCCGGAGGTGGATGTGGGGGGCACATACTTTCCTCCATATTATTGTCTATGGATGTAGATGAGGACAGAGAAGCCCCCGGAGGTGGATGTGGGGGGCACATACTTTCCTCCATATTAATGTCTATGGATGTAGATGAGGACAGAGAAGCCCCCGGAGGTGGATGTGGGGGGCACATACTTTTCTCCATATTAATGTCTATGGATGTAGATGAGGACAGAGAAGCCCCCGGAGGTGGATGTGGGGGGCACATACTTTCCTCCATATTAATGTCTATGGATGTAGATGAGGACAGAGAAGCCCCCGGAGGTGGATGTGGGGGGCACATACTTTCTCCATATTAATGTCTATAGATGTAGATGAGGACAGAGAAGCCCCCGGAGGTGGATGTGGGGGCACATACTTTCCTCCATATTAATGTCTATGGATGTAGATGAGGACAGAGAAGCCCCCGGAGGTGGATGTGGGGGGCACATACTTTTCTCCATATTAATGTCTATGGATGTAGATGAGGATAGAGAAGCCCCCGGAGGTGGATGTGGGGGGGCACATACTTTTCTCCATATTAATGTCTATGGATGTTGAGGAGGACAGAGAAGCCCCCGGAGGTGGATGTGGGGGGCACATACTTTTCTCCATATTAATGTCTATGGATGTAGATGAGGACAGAGAAGCCCCTGGAGGTGGATGTGGGGGGCACATACTTTCTCCATATTAATGTCTATGGATGTAGATGAGGACAGAGAAGCCCCCGGAGGTGGATGTGGGGGGCACATACTTTTCTCCATATTAATGTCTATGGATGTAGATGAGGACAGAGAAGCCCCCGGAGGTGGATGTGGGGGGCACATACTTTTCTCCATATTAATGTCTATGGATGTAGAGGAAGACACAGAAGCCCCCGGAGGTGGATGTGGGGGGCACATACTTTCTCCATATTAATGTCTATAGATGTAGATGAGGACAGAGAAGCCCCCGGAGGTGGATGTGGGGGGCACATACTTTCTCCATATTAATGTCTATGGATGTAGATGAGGACAGAGAAGCCCCCGGAGGTGGATGTGGGGGGCACATACTTTCTCCATATTAATGTCTATGGATGTAGATGAGGACAGAGAAGCCCCTGGAGGTGGATGTGGGGGGCACATACTTTCCTCCATATTAATGTCTATGGATGTAGATGAGGACAGAGAAGCCCCCGGAGGTGGATGTGGGGGGCACATACTTTCCTCCATATTAATGTCTATGGATGTAGATGAGGACAGAGAAGCCCCCGGAGGTGGATGTGGGGGGCACATACTTTCCTCCATATTAATGTCTATGGATGTAGATGAGGACAGAGAAGCCCCTGGAGGTGGATGTGGGGGGCACATACTTTCTCCATATTAATGTCTATGGATGTAGATGAGGACAGAGAAGCCCCCGGAGGTGGATGTGGGGGGCACATACTTTCTCCATATTAATGTCTATGGATGTTGATGAGGACAGAGAAGCCCCCGGAGGTGGATGTGGGGGGCACATACTTTTCTCTGTATACTGCATGTATACCCCACTCCAGGTAATGAGGCTTTGATCCCCGCGGTTCTGGTGGGGGTCGGTGAGCGCTGCCCAGGAGGCAGAGGGGTTACGTCGGTGCGCTGCCGGAGTGAGCAGCTTGGTGAATATTCGGGGAGGTGGGAGCGGCCATTGTTATACATTACCCGAGCTTCAATGAAGGAAGTGAGAGCAGGTGATCGGTTCTGAAATTGGATTCAGAGTTTTTCTGGGCAGGAACCTGAGCCTGAGTAATACACCCCTTCAGTGCCGCAGTCCGGACCTGTGTTGTGAAGGGGTTAATAGTGAGGAAAGCACCAAGAGCCTCAATCCTGACTATTGTCTATATTCAGTGGGTCTGTTTTATAGGGCCAGGGGGGCACTGTGATCACTGATAATAATAATGCCCATGTGTCTCCTCATACTGCTCCTGTGTGGCCGGGGGTCACTGTGATCACTGATGATAATAATGCCCATGTGTCTCCTCATACTGCTCCTGTGTGGCCGGGGGGCACTGTGATCACTGATGATGATAATGCCCATGTGTCTCCTCATACTGCTCCTGTGTGGCCGGGGGCACTGTGATCACTGATGATCTTAATGCCCATGTGTCTCCTCATACTGCTCCTGTGTGGTCGGGGGGCACTGTGATCACTGATAATAATAATGCCCATGTTTCTCCTCATACTGCTCCTGTGTGGCCGTGGGGGCACTGTGATCACTGATGATAATAATACCCATGTGTCTCCTCATACTGCTCCTGTGTGGCCGGGGGGCACTGTGATCAGTAATAATAATAATGCCCATGTGTCTCCTCATACTGCTCCTGTGTGGCCGTGGGGGCACTGTGATCACTGATGATAATAATACCCATGTGTCTCCTCATACTGCTCCTGTGTGGCTGGGGGGCACTGTGATCAGTAATAATAATAATGCCCATGTGTCTCCTCATACTGCTCCTGTGTGGCTGGGGGGCACTGTGATCAGTAATAATAATAATGCCCATGTGTCTCCTCATACTGCTCCTGTGTGGCTGGGGGGCACTGTGATCACTGATGATAATAATGCCCATGTGTCTCCTCATACTGCTTCTGTGTGGCCGGGGGGCACTGTGATCAGTAATAATAATAATGCCCATGTGTCTCCTCATCCTGCTTCTGTGTGGCCGGGGGGCACTGTGATCAGTAATAATAATGCCCATGTGTCTCCTCATACTGCTCCTGTGTGGCCGGGGGGCACTGTGATCACTGATTAATAATAATGCCCATGTGTCTCCTCATACTGCTCCTGTGTGGCCAGGGGGACACTGTGATCACTAATAATAATAATGGGGCGGCAGCTCTGATGACTCGGGTTCTGCGGATGCGTCTGATCTGGTGACTCGGGTTCTGCGGATGCGTCTGATCTGGTGACTCGGGTTCTGCAGATGCGTCAGATCTGGTGACTCGGGTTCTGCGGATGCGTCAGATCTGGTGACTCTGGTTCTTTGGATTCGGCAGATCTGGTGACTGGTTCTTTTGGATTCGGCAGATCTGGTGACTGGTTCTTTTGGATTCGGCAGATCTGGTGACTGGTTCTTTTGGATTCGGCAGATCTGGTGACTCTGGTTCTGTGGGTTTGGCAGATCTGGCGGCTCGGGATCTCTGGGTTCGGCAGATCTGGCGGCTCGGGATCTGTGGGTTTGGCGGATCTGGCGGCTCGGGATCTGTGGGTTTGGCGGCTCGGGATCTGTGGGTTTGGCGGATCTGGCGGCTCGGGATCTGTGGGTTTGGCGGATCTGGCGGCTCGGGATCTGTGGGTTTGGCGGATCTGGCGGCTCGGGATCTGTGGGTTTGGCGGATCTGGTGGCTCGGGATCTGTGGGTTCGGCGGATCTGGTGGCCCCGGGATCAATGATCAGCTTGTTGGGAAGTTGGTCTCAGAACTCGACCTGTATGGCCTTGGAGGCCTTCACACATTCCTCGCGTCTGTCCCGGCATTGTGGTTCCGGTCCTCGGCCGTCGTCTGCTCCTCAGTCTTTGCCGCAGCTTCCCGGCTCCTCATCTTTGCCGCAGCTTCCCGGCTCCTCATCTTTGCCGCAGCTTCCCGGCTCCTCATCTTTGCCGCAGCTTCCCGGCTCCTCATCTTTGCCGCAGCTTCCCGGCTCCTCATCTTTGCCGCAGCTTCCCGGCTCCTCATCTTTGCCGCAGCTTCCCGGCTCCTCATCTTTGCCGCAGCTTCCCGGCTCCTCATCTTTGCCGCAGCTTCCCGGCTCCTCATCTTTGCCGCAGCTTCCCGGCTCCTCATCTTTGCCGCAGCTTCCCGGCTCCTCTTCTTTGCCGCAGCTTCCCGGCTCCTCTTCTTTGCTGCCTCCTTGTTGTTAATAATATTAGAGTCGTCTGACAGGATTTGTGTAGGTTTGGTGTCAGTGTGCAGATAGATCCGGAGCGCGCGCCTCTCCCCTCTGCCGCTCCATGAAGTGAAATGTCCTCGTAATTTCGGGGAGGTCACAGCCTCTGGATTTTGCCCTTTGTGTGTTGTTTTTGTGCGCGGCGTCTGAATGCGCCACAGATGCAGACTTCTTTGATCAGCCATTGTCTCAGGGCTTAATAGTTATGCAAATGAAGCGAGCGGAAGTTGGCAGAGAAGCGGGCACCGAGCGGGCAATGGGGAATCCATATTCCCTTCCCTTATTTCTGTGACAAATACAAGCTGAGCCTGTTTTTGTTTACTGACGTCTTTCCAGAAGGAGAGATTATCTGCAGCCTCCAGCCGGGGTCTCGGGGGGCGCGGGGCGATGATACCAGTGCTTAGATCTGGACGACATTCGCTGAAAAATAAAGTGTTTCTCTGATAATTATAACTGGGTCCAGGGGCCACGAGGGCGGCGGGAGAAACCGAGACCACGGCTAGAAGTGGACGTCTCTCCAACCCCAGGGGGCACCGCTCATTCTTCATCTCCACAATGTCCAGTGGGGGCTACGTGTCTATTACATTAGTCGCTGAGAGAAAGGAGCACATGTATTATTTTCCTTTCATCAGCTGGATTATCGCCCTGCGGGCTCCACCACATAGATGCCACAATGATGCCCCAGGGCTGCGCATGTCACATTGTTACTGTAGGAAAGGCATGGGCAGGATGAGCTGACAGACTGCTGGATGGCACCACTTATCGCCGGCCCCTCTCCGCCACTCTCTCGCCCGCCGGCCCCTCTCCGCCGCTCTCTCTCGCCCGCCGGCCCCTCTCCGCCGCTCTCTCTCGCCCGCCGGCCCCTCTCCGCCGCTCTCTCTCGCCCGCCGGCCCCTCTCCGCCGCTCTCTCTCGCCCGCCGGCCCCTCTCCGCCGCTCTCTCTCGCCCGCCGGCCCCTCTCCGCCGCTCTCTCTCGCCCGCCGGCCCCTCTCCGCCGCTCTCTCTCGCCCGCCGGCCCCTCTCCGCCGCTCTCTCTCGCCCGCCGGCCCCTCTCCGCCGCTCTCTCTCGCCCGCCGGCCCCTCTCCGCCGCTCTCTCTCGCCCGCCGGCCCCTCTCCGCCGCTCTCTCTCGCCCGCCGGCCCCTCTCCGCCGCTCTCTCTCGCCCGCCGGCCCCTCTCCGCCGCTCTCTCTCGCCCGCCGGCCCCTCTCCGCCGCTCTCTCTCGCCCGCCGGCCCCTCTCCGCCGCTCTCTCTCGCCCGCCGGCCCCTCTCCGCCGCTCTCTCTCGCCCGCCGGCCCCTCTCCGCCGCTCTCTCTCGCCCGCCGGCCGCTCTCTCTCGCCCGCCGGCCGCTCTCTCTCGCCCGCCGGCCCCTCTCCGCCGCTCTCTCTCGCCCGCCGGCCCCTCTCCGCCCCTCTCTCTCTCGCCCGCCGGCCCCTCTCCGCCACTCTCTCTCGCCCGCCGGCCCCTCTCCGCCGCTCTCTCTCGCCCGCCGGCCCCTCTCCGCCGCTCTCTCTCGCCCGCCGGCCCCTCTCCGCCGCTCTCTCTCGCCCGCCGGCCCCTCTCCGCCGCTCTCTCTCGCCCGCCGGCCCCTCTCCGCCGCTCTCTCTCGCCCGCCGGCCCCTCTCCGCCGCTCTCTCTCGCCCGCCGGCCCCTCTCCGCCGCTCTCTCTCGCCCGCCGGCCCCTCTCCGCCGCTCTCTCTCGCCCGCCGGCCGCTCTCTCTCGCCCGCCGGCCGCTCTCTCTCGCCCGCCGGCCCCTCTCCGCCGCTCTCTCTCGCCCGCCGGCCCCTCTCCGCCCCTCTCTCTCTCGCCCGCCGGCCCCTCTCCGCCCCTCTCTCTCTCGCCCGCCGGCCCCTCTCCGCCCCTCTCTCTCTCGCCCGCCGGCCCCTCTCCGCCCCTCTCTCTCTCGCCCGCCGGCCCCTCTCCGCCCCTCTCTCTCTCGCCCGCCGGCCCCTCTCCGCCCCTCTCTCTCTCTCGCCCGCCGGCCCCTCTCCGCCCCTCTCTCTCTCTCGCCCGCCGGCCCCTCTCCGCCCCTCTCTCTCTCTCGCCCGCCGGCCCCTCTCCGCCCCTCTCTCTCTCTCGCCCGCCGGCCCCTCTCCGCCCCTCTCTCTCTCTCGCCCGCCGGCCCCTCTCCGCCCCTCTCTCTCTCTCGCCCGCCGGCCCCTCTCCGCCCCTCTCTCTCTCGCCCGCCGGCGCCTCTCCGCCCCTCTCTCTCTCTCGCCCGCCGGCCCCTCTCCGCCCCTCTCTCTCTCTCGCCCGCCGGCCCCTCTCCGCCCCTCTCTCTCTCTCGCCCGCCGGCCCCTCTCCGCCCCTCTCTCTCTCTCGCCCGCCGGCCCCTCTCCGCCCCTCTCTCTCTCTCGCCCGCCGGCCCCTCTCTGCCCCTCTCTCTCTCGCCCGCCGGCCCCTCTCTGCCCCTCTCTCTCTCGCCCACCTCACGGGGTCGGGGCTGTGACCTCACGGGGTCGGGGCTGTGACCTCACGGGTCGTGGCTGTGATGTGAGATGCAACTGGCGGTTTGTGCTGTTTTTGCTTACATGCCTCTTTTTTCCTTTACAGGTGCGCGGTGGATAACAGAGTGACCCGCGTGGCCTGGCTGAACCGCAGCACCATTTTATACACCGGCAATGACAAGTGGTCCATAGACCCCCGGGTAGTACTTGTAGCCAACACCAAGACCCAGTACAGCATTGAGATCCAGAATGTGGGCGTTTATGACGAGGGACCCTATACCTGCTCCATACAGACAGACAATCACCCCAAAACCTCCCGTGTGCACCTCATTGTACAAGGTAAGTGTCACAACCATCAGGTCACTATTGCCGTTTCCTGCAGGCTCTGGAGGGTGGTCAGGACCGGTGCAATATTCTGCAGGCTCCGGAGGGTGGTCAGGACCGGTCCAATATTCTGCAGGCTCCGGAGGGTGGTCAGGACCGGTCCAATATTCTGCAGGCTCCGGAGGGTGGTCAGGACCGGTCCAATATTCTGCAGGCTCTGGAGGGTGGTCAGGACCAGTGCAGTGTTCTGCAGGCTCTGGAGGGTGGTCGGGACCGGTGCAATGTTCTGCAGACTCTGGAGGGTGGTTAGGACTTGTGCAATGTTCTGCAGGCTCTGGAGGTTTGTTAGGACTTGTGCAATGTTCTGCAGGCTCTGGAGGGTGGTTAGGACTTGTGCAATGTTCTGGAGGATGATCAGGACCGGTGCAATGTTCTGCAGACTCTGGAGGGTAGTTAGGACTTGTGCAATGTTCTGGAGGATGATCAGGACAGGTGCAGTGCTCTGCAGGCTCTGGAGGGTGGACAGTGCCGGTGCAATGTTCTGCAGGCTCTAGAGGGTGATCAGGGCTGGTGTAAACCTCTGCAGGCTGTGGAGAGTGGTCAGGACTGGTGCAATGCTTTGCAGGCTCTGGAGTTTGGTCAGGACTTGTGCAATGCTCTGCAGGCTCGGAAGGGTGGTCGGGGCTGGTCCAATGCTCTGCAGGCTCTCTGCAGAGTATGGCACTGTGTTTTGCCACTGTTTCCTCTATCTGCCTTGCTGCTTTGTGCGACCTTAATCTCCGTTTCCCGACCATTGTTAGCGGCTTAATTGCTTGGGCATGGCCGCTGTACATCTACGCTGCGGAGGTGGAGGGTCTGTGAGGGGAGTCAGACGTTCAGGATTCAGGGGGGGTTGCACTGATCCTCCGCTGTGTCACACGTAGATAAGGGGAGATGGGGGGCATTTCTACACATCCCGCAGAGGCAAAATTTTCTCAGTTCATTGAAGATTTAATCTGCAGTTTCCTCTGGGAAACTGAGAGAATTATTCCAGAAAAGCAACAGAAGCTGCGATGCGACACCGCACATGAGTAATATGTATGTTCTATACCGCAGGTCGGGGGATTATATGACATACCGCAGGTCGAGGTGTCAGGGACGCCAGTGGCATGACACCGGGGAGATCACACACTATCCCACCACTGCCGTCACTTTGTCAGGATTGAGTAGGGATTCGCGCACACATGATCCCGATTACTCCCTACGTAGTTATCCGCAAGCGACCAGTGAGCATATGGCGTGCATACCTCCGGATCCCAACACATGGAATATGTGTATAGTCCCCCGTACGACCACTGGCAGCTTCACGATAGCCAAATTATTATTATTCGCTGCCACCACCGACCAGCTTTTAAAATATAATGCATGCCTGATAGGACGCCTGCTTTCTGGTAGCGTATATGGCTTCGGGGGAGGAACGATTACAGAACAAAAGAATCAGGACGATTAAATTTTAGATTTAATCCAAAAGGGTGGCAGAGTTTATGAAAAATATACAAAGATTTTACAAACTGAGACAATACAGTATAGAATATACAGTTACACAAATAAAAAAATGGGGTTACAGAAGAACTTAATAAAGAGATCGCAGAGACTATTCAGTTTAGCTGGAGGGGAGGCATTCCAATGACCGGTCAGTGAACGTGACCCTTTGCTTATAGAATCTGTAATGCACACGCCCGGACTGACTGGCGTGTGCGTGTTTAGTGGTTCCACTGTGCCATGAACCGGAGAGTGCCTGGAGGGGCGTAACTAAGTATCTGCCCGATCCGACCAAGGTCGCACGACGGCATACGACGCCAGTGCACCAGGGAGGAACCGAGCAGAGGAACCAGGGTCTACTCCAGGTCAGACTCCGAACACGGCTGTTGACCCACACCGGGGAATACAGGAACAGGCAGACTAGAGCGCAGGCTGGGTAGGGTCCAGTACAGACTGGAAGGCAAAATTCAGAGCCGCAGATGCTGTCAACAAACAGAGTAAAGCGAAACCGCAGGTGCGGTAGACAAGGCAGAGTAGAGCGAAACCGCAGACGCGGTAGATAAGGCTGAGCAGAGCGAAACCGCAGACGCGGTGGACAGGGCTGAGCAGAGCGAAACCGCAGACGCGGTGGACAGGGCTGAGCAGAGCGAAACCGCAGACGCGGTGGACAGGGCTGAGCAAAGCGAAACCGCAGACGCGGTGGACAGGGCTCAGCAGAGCGAAACCGCAGACGCGGTGGACGGGGCTGAGCAGAGCGAAACCGCAGACGCGGTGGACGGGGCTGAGCAGAGCGAAACCGCAGACGCGGTGGACGGGGCTGAGCAGAGCGAAACCGCAGACGCGGTGGACGGGGCTGAGCAGAGCGAAACCGCAGACGCGGTGGACGGGGCTGAGCAGAGCGAAACCGCAGACGCGGTGGACGGGGCTGAGCAGAGCGAAACCGCAGACGCGGTGGACGGGGCTGAGCAGAGCGAAACCCCAGACGCGGTGGACGGGGCTGAGCAGAGCGGACAGGGCTCTGTTCACACGGAACAGACTAGAAGGGAAAGGCAGAACCAGATACCCACAGGGTACTTGCAGTGAAGTAGCGAGTGGACCACAAACGGAAGTACAGTGACAACGAACAGGAGTAGGTACGAGTTCAGACTCTGCAGAAAAAGGAAAGGTACGGACATAGAGAAAAACAGGAAACAGGCTAGAAGAGTATTCAGACAAGAACAGACACAGTAGCAAGATACAGGAGCGGGTCTAGGTATGCAGCCCCTAGAAGGCGGGAGGAACAGGCTTGGAGCGTGTTCAGACAGGCCTGGAAATACAGCCTCCAGGAAAGGCAGGCAAGCAAACACAGAAAGGGACCTGGCACATTCAGAGTGAAAGAGCACACTGAATGAAACACAATGCTCAGGCAGGGATTCATTGGAGCAGCTGGGTTAAATACCAGGTGACAGACAGCAATAGGCTGAGTACGCACAAGGGGTGTGCCCGCAGCAGGTACAAGAAACAGGAAGTGATCGGGCGCCGCCCTTAAGCAGCAGAAACAGAGGCAAGCAGACAGCATGGAGGGAAGCCAGGCTAGCAGACTGGACTGGAGATCAAGTGCGCGCTCTTGCACAGTGGGAGATGGACCACTATGCAAGGACGCCGCCAGGTATGTTACAGAATCTATACCTCCCGGCAACGAGTACTAACCTACCTTCGGCTGGGTCTTTTATGTCGAAGGGGGGAACTCGCTCACACACTCCCCTATGATGACATCACGTGGGCTGGGCTCCAGCCTTCATATTTTTATTAAAAATATCTGGCTTCTTCGATAACTTCTCGCTGGTTGATCGCAGAAGCCCGAAAGTGATACCATATTTTCCATTATGAATTTTCCTTTCTTAGGGACTACACATGGCATAGCTGTGGTCCGTCATTCTGGTACTTTTGCGCCACAGCTCACTGAAGGGGCTCATAGCTACGGAAAATAAGCGTATTGTTCCTTAGCTGACCCTGCCGCTAAAAATACGTGTCCCATTATTATCGGAGTCATGGAACTTCCAATATTCAATATTTCGTGTCGGTTCCTGCCAGACTGAAGATTGCTGTTCAGCAAAAGGGGGAGGCCCCGGGGGTGAGAGGGAATTCTTTTGAAGCCCGGGAGTACATGCTTCTCACCTAGATGTAAATTTATCACAAGCCTGTGTCACTGGAAAACACTCACATGTTAATTGTTAGTCACTCCATTTGTGCTAGCATTTGTCTACAAGCCACTTCTCCTGTGTGTGCTAATTTGCATACAGACAGCTGTTTAGATTGTCAGCTTTTCTCCTCTGACAAATGGTATAGGGCAGGGCTCGACAAACCCAGGCGCCTGGTCGCCAGTGGCGCCTAGAAAATGTTGCCTGGTGCTTGAGGAGTTGAGAAGAAAAAAAAATTACTCTCAATCCAATCCCACCTCCTGCACGGAGTCATCCAATCGGAGGAAGCAGGGACAGTATCGCTCAGGCCCCCTTATGCTCCGGGACTGGACAGGGAGAATTGGGTTACGGGGGAAGGATCGCTGTGGCCGGGGGCCCGTTCTCATCTCCCGCTACCTGTGTAAGTACATACAAAGGCCGTGCTCCCCGGGGAGACGCCGTGTGTGAGGGGGTCTAGATGTAGACAAGTTTGCTTAAAAAAAATTCTGGCTCCTAAATTTTTTGGCTGGCTCCTAGATTCTGAACAACTTTGTCGACCCCTGGTATAAGGGAGGAGGGAAGAAGGGTTTGGGAGAGAGAAGAGAGCTTTTCAATCGGTCTATGACAGAGGATATGACGTATTGCAAGTCGTGGGGATTATATGACGTGTCGCAGGTGGGGGGGATTATATATGACGTGTCGCAGGTCGGGGGATTATATATGACATGTCGCAGGTCGGGGGATTATATATGACGTGTCGCAGGTGGGGGGGATTATATATGACGTGTCGCAGGTCGGGGGATTATATATGACATGTCGCAGGTCGGGGGGATTATATATGACGTGTCGCAGGTCGGGGGATTATATATGACATGTCGCAGGTCGGGGGATTATATATGACGTGTCGCAGGTGGGGGGGATTATATATGACGTGTTGCAGGTCGTGGGGATTCTATATGACGTGTCGCAGGTCGGGGGATTATATATGACGTGTCGCAGGTCGGGGGGATTATATATGACTAGATGGTGGCCCGATTCTAACGCATCGGGTATTCTGGAATATGTATGCGGCCGACCGGGCGCGACTAATCAGCGAAGCAGTGTTTAAATGGGTTGTGCACTACTTTAAATTAACCCCCCCCCAATGTATCCCCCTGGGGCCCCTAATAAATGTTGTAATTACGTCATGTCAATACTGCTTGTGACAACATCGCTGACCACGTGGCAAGTGTGAAGGGAGGACCGATGAGCGAGGCCGCCGGTCGGGGTTCTTCAGCTGCGAGCAGCCGGGAGATGAGCCGCTAACGGCCACCATCTTGTTCTGAAATCCCGCGTCGCTGATTGGCCGTGGCCGGACCAGCGACTCGGGATTTCCTGGATGGACAGACAGACGGGGATTATATATGCTGTATCGCAGGTTGTGGGGATTATATATGATGTATCGCAGGTCGGGGGATTATATATGATGTGTCGCAGGTCGTGGGGATTATATATGACATGTCGCAGGTCGTGGGGATTATATATGACGTGTCGCAGGTCGGGGGATTATATATGACGTGTCGCAGGTCGGGGGATTATATTTGACATGTCGCAGGTCGGGGGATTATATATGACATGTCGCAGGTCGGGGGATTATATATGACGTGTCGCAGGTCGTGGGGATTATATATGACGTGTCGCAGGTCGGGGGATTATATATGACGTGTCGCAGGTCGGGGGATTATATATGACGTGTCGCAGGTCGGGGGATTATATATGACATGTCGCAGGTCGGGGGATTATATATGACGTGTCGCAGGTCGTGGGGATTATATATGACGTGTCGCAGGTCGTGGGGATTATATATGATATATCGCAGGTCGGGGGGATTATATATGACGTGTCGGGGGGATTATATATGACGTGTCGGGGGGATTATATATGACGTGTCGGGGTATTATATATGACGTGTCGCAGGTCATGGGGATTATATATGACGTGCCGCAGGTCGTGGGGATTATATATGATATATCGCAGGTCGGGGGGATTATACATGACGTGTCGGGGGGATTATACATGACGTGTCGGGGGGATTATGCATGACGTGTCGGGGGGATTATACATGACGTGTCGTGGGGATTATATATGACGTGTCGCAGGTCGGGGGATTATATATGACGTGTCGCAGGTCGGGGGATTATATATGACGTGTCGCAGGTCGGGGGATTATACATGACGTGTCGGGGGGATTATACATGACGTGTCGGGGGGATTATACATGACGTGTCGGGGGGATTATACATGACGTGTCGGGGGGGATTATACATGACATGTCGCAGGTCGGGGGGATTATATATGACGTGTCGCAGGTCGTGGGGATTATATATGACGTGTCGCAGGTCGGGGGATTATATATGGCGTGTCGCAGGTCGGGGGGATTATACATGACGTGTCGGGGGGATTATACATGACGTGTCGGGGGGATTATATATGACGTGTCGGGGGGGATTATACATGACGTGTCGCAGGTCGGGGGGATTATATATGACGTGTCGCAGGTCGTGGGGATTATATATGACGTGTCGCAGGTCGGGGGATTATATATGGCGTGTCGCAGGTCGGGGGATTATATATGACGTGTCGCAGGTCGGGGGATTATATATGGCGTGTCACAGGTCGTGGGGATTATACATGACGTGTCGGGGGGATTATACATGACGTGTCGGGGGGATTATACATGACGTGTCGGGGGGATTATATATGACGTGTCGCAGGTCGGGGGGATTATATATGGCGTGTCGCAGGTCGGGGGATTATATATGACGTGTCGCAGGTCGTGGGGATTATATATGGCGTGTCGCAGGTCGGGGGATTATATATGGCGTGTCGCAGGTCGTGGGGATTATATATGACGTGTCGCAGGTCGTGGGGATTATATATGACGTGTCGGGGGATTATATATGACTTGTCGCAGGTCGGGGGATTATATATGACGTGTCGCAGGTCGGGGGATTATATATGACGTGTCGCAGGTCGGGGGATTATATATGACGTGTCGCAGGTCGGGGGATTATATATGACGTGTCGCAGGTCGGGGGATTATATATGACGTGTCGCAGGTCGGGGGATTATATATGGCGTGTCGCAGGTCGGGGGATTATATATGGCGTGTCGCAGGTCGTGGGGATTATATATGACGTGTCGTGGGGATTATATATGACGTGTCGGGGGGATTATACATGACGTGTCGGGGGGATTATACATGACGTGTCGGGTGGATTATACATGACGTGTCGGGGGGATTATATAGGACGTGTCGCAGGTCGTGGGGATTATATATGGCGTGTCGCAGGTCGGGGGATTATATATGACGTGTCGCAGGTCGTGGGGATTATATATGACGTGTCGCAGGTCGTGGGGATTATATATGACGTGTCGGGGGATTATATATGACGTGTCGCAGGTCGGGGGATTATATATGACGTGTCGCAGGTCGGGGGATTATATATGACGTGTCGCAGGTCGGGGGATTATATATGACGTGTCGCAGGTCGGGGGATTATATATGATGTGTCGCAGGTCGGGTGATTATATATGATGTATTCACTATTCACCCTCTTGGCATTTTTCGTGTTTTGGAATTTCACTGATTTTTGAGGGTTTGCATTAGTTGATGTACAGAACGTGCCGACAACTGTGAACATTTGGTTTCTTTTTATTGTGAAGCAAACAACAAATAGGACAAAATAACTGAAAGCTTCAGTGTGCATAAGTAATCACCCCCCTAAAGTCAGTACTTTGTAGAGCCTCCTTTTGCTGCAATTACAGCTGCAGGTCACTTTGGATGAGTCTCTGAGCTTTCCACATCTGGCCACTGGGATTTTTGCCTGTTCCTCAAGGCAAAACTGCTCCAGCTCCTTCAGGTTAGATGTTTCCTCTGGTGAACAGCGATCTTCACGTCTGACCACAGATTCTCATTGGATTAAGGTCTGGGCTGTGACTCTGCCGCTCAAGAACAGTTACACGTTTCCCTTTATACCACTCGGGTGATGATTTAGCAGTATGCTTTGGGTCATTGTCTTGTTGGAAGTTGAACCTCCGTCCCAGTCTCAAATCATTGACAGACGGAAACAGGTTTTGCTCAAGAATATCCCTGTATTTCCACCATCCATCTTCCCCTTTACTTGGAAAATTTTCCCTGTTCCTAATG
Source organism: Phyllobates terribilis (assembly GCF_046119375.1). NCBI lineage: Eukaryota > Metazoa > Chordata > Amphibia > Anura > Dendrobatidae > Phyllobates > Phyllobates terribilis. The sequence goes on along the minus strand of NW_027362772.1, from coordinate 322,610,225 downwards.
CAAAAAAACATCCGCACAGCATGATGCTGCCACCACCATGTTTCACACTGGGGGTGGTGTTCTTGGGGTGATTAACTGTGTTGGTTTGGCACCAGACATAGCGTTTACCTTGTGGCCAAAAAGTAAAATTTTGGTCTCATCTGACCCCAGCACTTTCCTCCATACATTTGTGGAGTCTCCCGCATGTCTGTTGGAAAACTAAAAACGAGCCTTACAATTTTTGTGTGTATGTAAAGGCTTTTTTTCTGTCCACTCTTCCATAAAGGTCACCTCTATGGAGTGTACGGCTTATTGTGGTTGTATGGACAGATACTCCAGTCTCTGCTTGGGAACTCTGCAGCTCCTTCAGGGTTACCTGTGGCCTCTGTGCTGCCTCTCTGATTAATGCCCTCCTTGCCCGGGCTGAGAGTTTTGGTGGGCGCCCTCTCTTGGCAGGTTTGTTGTGGTACCATGGTCTTTCCATTTGATAATAATGAATTTGATGGTGCTTCGGGGGATCTCCGAGATTGGGATAATTTTTTATAACCCAACACTGACATGTACTTCTCAACAACTTTATCCCTGGCTTGTTTGGATATCTTCTTGGTCTTCATGGTATTTATAGTAATATGGCCGTCCTTCTCCTCAGTGTGATATAGTAATATATATAGTAATATGGTCGCCCTTCTCCTCAGTGTGATATAGTAATATGGTCGCCCTTCTCCTCAGTGTGATATAGTAATATATATAGTAATATGGTCGCCCTTCTCCTCAGTGTGATATAGTAATATATATAGTAATATGGCCGCCCTTCTCCTCAGTGTGATATAGTAATATATATATAGTAATATGGCCGCCCTTCTCCTCAGTGTGATATAGTAATATATATATAGTAATATGGCCGCCCTCCTCCTCAGTGTGATATAGTAATATATATAGTAATATGGCCGCCCTCCTCCTCAGTGTGATATAGTAATATGGCAGCCCTTCTCCTCAGTGTGATATAGTAATATGGCCGCCCTTCTCAGTGTGATATAGTAATATGGCCGCCCTTCTCCTCAGTGTGATATAGTAATATATATAGTAATATGGCCTCCCTTCTTCCCAGTGTGATATAGTAATATATATTGTAATATGGCCGCCCTCCTCCTCAGTGTGATATAGTAATATATATAGTAATATGGCCTCCCTTCTCCTCAGTGTGATATAGTAATATGGCCACCCTTCTCCTCAGTGTGATATAGTAATATATATAGTAATATGACCGCCCTTCTCCTCAGTGTGATATACTAATATATATATATATAGTAATGTGGTCGCCCTTCTCCGCAGAGTGATATAGTAATATATATAGTAATATGGCCGTCATTCTTCTCAGTGTGATATAGTAATATGGCCGTCATTCTTCTCAGTGTGATATAGTAATATGACCGCCCTTCTCCTCAATGTGATATAGTAATATGGCCACCCTTCTCCTCGGTGTGATATAGTAATATGGCCGCCCTTCTCCTCAGTGTGATATAGTAATATATATAGTAATATGGCCGTCCTTCACCTCAGTGTGATATAGTAATATATATAGTAATATGGCCGCCCTTCTCCTCAGTGTGATATAGTAATATATATAGTAATATGGCCGTCCTTCACCTCAGTGTGATATAGTAATATATATAGTAATATGGCCGCCCTTCTCCTCAGTGTGATATAGTAATATATATAGTAATATGGCCGCCCTTCTCCTCAGTGTGATATAGTAATATGGCCGCCCTTCTCCTCAGTGTGATATAGTAATATATATAGTAATATGGCCGCCCTCCTCCTCAGTGTGATATAGTAATATATATATAGTAATATGGCTGCCCTTCTCCTCACTGTGATATAGTAATATGGCCTCCCTTCTCCTCAGTGTGATATAGTAATATATATATAGTAATATGGCCGCTCTTCTCCTCAGTGTGATATAGTAATATATATAGTAATATGGCCGCCCTTCTCCTCAGTGTGATATAGTAATATATATATATATATATATATATATATATATATATATATATATATATATATATATATATATATATATATATATATATATATATATATATATATATATATAGTAATATGGCCGCCCTTCTCCTCAGTGTGATATAGTAATATATATAGTAATATGGCCGCCCTTCTCCTCAGTGTGATATAGTAATATATATAGTAATATGGCCGCCCTTCTCCTCAGTGTGATATAGTAATATATATAGTAATATGGCCGCCCTTCTCCTCAGTGTGATATAGTAATATATATAGTAATATGGCCGCCCTCCTCCTCAGTGTGATATAGTAATATGGCCGCCCTTCTCATCAGTGTGATATAGTAATATATATAGTAATATGGCCGCCCTCCTCCTCAGTGTGATATAGTAATATATATATAGTAATATGGCTGCCCTTCTTCTCACTGTGATATAGTAATATGGCCTCCCTTCTCCTCAGTGTGATATAGTAATATATATATAGTAATATGGCCGCTCTTCTCCTCAGTGTGATATAGTAATATATATAGTAATATGGCCGCCCTCCTCAGTGTGATATAGTAATATATATATATAGTAATATGGCCGCCCTCCTCCTCAGTGTGATATAGTAATATGGCCTCCCTTCTCCTGAGTGTGATATAGTAATATATATATAGTAATATGGCCGCTCTTCTCCTCAGTGTGATATAGTAATATGGCCTCCCTTCTCCTCAGTGTGATATAGTAATATATATAGTAATATGGCCGCCCTTCTCCTCAGTGTGATATAGTAATATATATAGTAATATGGCCTCCCTTCTCCTCAGTGTGATATAGTAATATATATAGTAATATGGCCGCCCTTCTCCTCAGTGTGATATAGTAATATATATAGTAATATGGCCGCCCTTCTCCTCAGTGTGATATAGTAATATATATAGTAATATGGCCGCCCTTCTCCTCAGTGTGATATAGTAATATATATAGTAATATGGCCGCCCTTCTCCTCAGTGTGATATAGTAATATATATAGTAATATGGCCGCCCTTCTCCTCAGTGTGATATAGTAATATATATAGTAATATGGCCGCCCTTCTCCTCAGTGTGATATAGTAATATATATTGTAATATGGCCGCTCTTCTCCTCAGTGTGATATAGTAATATGGCTGACCTTCTCCTCAGTGTGATATAGTAATATATATAGTAATATGGCCGCCCTTCTCCTCAGTGTGATATAGTAATATATATATAGTAATATGGCCGCCCTTCTCCTCAGTGTGATATAGTAATATATATAGTAATATGGCCGCCCTTCTCCTCAGTGTGATATAGTAATATATATATATAGTAATATGGCCGCCCTCCTCAGTGTGATATAGTAATATATATAGTAATATGGCCGCCCTTCTCCTCAGTGTGATATAGTAATATATATATAGTAATATGGCCGCCCTCCTCCTCAGTGTGATATAGTAATATATATAGTAATATGGCCGCCCTTCTCCTCAGTGTGATATAGTAATATATATAGTAATATGGCCGCTCTTCTCCTCAGTGTGATATAGTAATATGGCTGACCTTCTCCTCAGTGTGATATAGTAATATATATATAGTAATATGGCCGTCCTTCTCCTCAGTGTGATATAGTAATATATATAGTAATATGACCGCCCTTTTCCTCAGTGTGATATAGTAATATATATAGTAATATGGCCGCCCTCCTCCTCAGTGTGATATAGTAATATATATATATATATATAGTAATATGGCCGCCCTTCTCCTCAGTGTGATATAGTAATATGGCCGCCCTTCTCCTCAGTGTGATATAGTAATATATATAATATGGCCGCCCTTCTCCTCAGTGTGATATAGTAATATGGCTGACCTTCTCCTCAGTGTGATATAGTAATATATATAGTAATATGGCCGCCCTTCTCCTCAGTGTGATATAGTAATATATATAGTAATATGGCCGCCCTTCTCCTCAGTGTGATATAGTAATATATATATAATATGGCCGCCCTTCTCCTCAGTGTGATATAGGAATATATATATAGTAATATGGCCGCCCTTCTCCTCAGTGTGATATAGTAATATATATTTAGTAATATGGCCGCTCTTCTCAGTGTGATATAGTAATATATATAGTAATATGGCCGTCCTTCTCCTCAGTGATGATATAGTAATATGGTCGCCCTTCTCCTCAGTGTGATAAAGTAATATATATAGTAATATGACCGCCCTTCTCCTCAGTGTGATATAGTAATATATATATAGTAATATGGCCGTCCTTCTCCTCAGTGTGATATAGTAATATGGTCGCCCTTCTCCTCAGTGTGATATAGTAATATATATAGTAATATGGCAGCCCTTCTCCTCAGTGTGATATAGTAATATGGCCGCCCTTCTCAGTGTGATATAGTAATATGGCCGCTCTTCTCAGTGTGATATAGTAATATATATAGTAATATGGCCGTCCTTCTCCTCAGTGATGATATAGTAATATGGTCGCCCTTCTCCTCAGTGTGATATAGTAATATATATAGTAATATGGCCTCCCTTCTTCCCAGTGTGATATAGTAATATATATTGTAATATGGCCGCCCTTCTCCTCAGTGTGATATAGTAATATGGCCACCCTTCTCCTCAGTGTGATATAGTATTATATATAGTAATATGACCGCCCTTCTCCTCAGTGTGATATAGTAATATATATATATATAGTAATGTGGTCGCCCTTCTCCGCAGAGTGATATAGTAATATATATAGTAATATGGCCGTCATTCTTCTCAGTGTGATATAGTAATATGACCGCCCTTCTCCTCAATGTGATATAGTAATATATATAGTAATATGGCCACCCTTCTCCTCGGTGTGATATAGTAATATGGCCGCCCTTCTCCTCAGTGTGATATAGTAATATATATAGTAATATGGCCGTCCATCACCTCAGTGTGATATAGTAATATATATAGTAATATGGCCGCCCTTCTCCTCAGTGTGATATAGTAATATATATAGTAATATGGCCGTCCTTCACCTCAGTGTGATATAGTAATATATATAGTAATATGGCCGCTCTTCTCCTCAGTGTGATATAGTAATATATATAGTAATATGGCCGCTCTTCTCCTCAGTGTGATATAGTAATATGGCCGCCCTTCTCCTCAGTGTGATATAGTAATATATATAGTAATATGGCCGCCCTTCTCCTCAGTGTGATATAGTAATATATATAGTAATATGGCCGCTCTTCTCCTCAGTGTGATATAGTAATATGGCCGCCCTCCTCGTCAGTGTGATATAGTAATATATATAGTAATATGGCCGCCCTTCTCCTCAGTGTGATATAGTAATATATATAGTAATATGGCCGCTCTTCTCCTCAGTGTGATATAGTAATATGGCCGCCCTTCTCCTCAGTGTGATATAGTAATATATATAGTAATATGGCCTCCCTTCTTCCCAGTGTGATATAGTAATATATATTGTAATATGGCCGCCCTCCTCCTCAGTGTGATATAGTAATATATATAGTAATATGGCCTCCCTTCTCCTCAGTGTGATATAGTAATATGGCCACCCTTCTCCTCAGTGTGATATAGTAATATATATAGTAATATGACCGCCCTTCTCCTCAGTGTGATATAGTAATATATATATATATATATAGTAATGTGGTCGCCCTTCTCCGCAGAGTGATATAGTAATATATATAGTAATATGGCCGCCCTTCTCCTCAGTGTGATATAGTAATATATATATATAGTAATATGGCCACCCTTCTCCTCGGTGTGATATAGTAATATGGCCGCCCTTCTCCTCAGTGTGATATAGTAATATATATAGTAATATGGCCGCCCTTCTCCTCAGTGTGATATAGTAATATGGCCGCCCTTCTCCTCAGTGTGATATAGTAATATATATAGTAATATGGCCGCCCTTCTCCTCAGTGTGATATAGTAATATATATAGTAATATGGCCGCCCTTCTCCTCAGTGTGATATAGTAATATATATAGTAATATGGCCGTCATTCTTCTCAGTGTGATATAGTAATATGGCCGCCCTTCTCCTCAGTGTGATATAGTAATATATATAGTAATATGGCCGCCCTTCTCAGTATGATATAGTGATATAGTAATATATATATATATATATATATATAGTAATATGGCCGCCCTTCTCCTCAGTATGATATAGTAATATATATATATATATATATAGTAATATGGCCGCCCTTTTCCTCAGTGTGATATAGTAATATATATAGTAATATGACCGCCCTTCTCCTCAGTGTGATATAGTAATATATATAGTAATATGGCCGCCCTTCTCCTCAGTGTGATATAGTAATATATATAGTAATATGGCCGCCATTCTTCTCAGTGACGGTCATAAGCTTCATCCATGGATTCTGCCAGCTCTTTACGTCACATCCCTAGACATGGCTCATAGGGGCGACTGTTCTCTGTCACCTTAAATCTCATTTATAAGAGGGGCTACAGGGTCTCTTTAAGGTTAAGCCCTGGTGAGGACGGAGCCGTGTCATTGTTCTCCATCTTTGTGGCCTTTCCTTTTCCTGAGCAGTGGAGACCTCGATGTTGAGGTGGACTTTTTCCTGCTCCTCTACTGGAAGATAAGTGTCTCTTAATCATCTGCAGGAGGATTGGGAGGAGATTTTGATCCATCTGTAACCCGAGAAGGTTCAACAAGCTCCACTGTATTAATCCCACCGATGGTCAGCGCTCACCTCCACCTCGCTCCCATCTGAAGGTCCACTGTATTAATCCCACCGATGGTCAGCGCTCACCTCCACCTCGCTCCCATCTGAAGGTCCACTGTAAAAATCCCACTGATGGGCAGCGCTCACCTCCACCTCGCTCCCATCTGAAGGTCCACTGTATTAATCCCACCGATGGGCAGCGCTAAGCTCCACCTCGCTCCCGTCTGAGGGTCCACTGTATTAATCCCACTGATGGGCCGCGCTCACCTCCACCTCGCTCCCGTCTGAGGGTCCACTGTATTAATCCCACCGATGGGCCGCGCTCACCTCCACTTCGCTCCGGTCTGAGGGTCCACTGTATTAATCCCACCGATGGGCAGTGCTCACCTCCATCTCGCTCCCGTCTGAGGGTCCACTGTATTAATCCCACCGATGGGCCGCGCTCACCTCCACCTCGCTCCCGTCTGAGGGTCCACTGTATTAATCCCACCGATGGGCAGCGCTCACCTCCACCTCGCTCACGTCTGAGGGTCCACTGTATTAATCCCACCGATGGGCAGCGCTCACCTCCACTTCGCTCCCGTCTGAGGGTCCACTGTATTAATCCCACCGATGGGCAGCGCTCACCTCCACCTCGCTCACGTCTGAGGGTCCACTGTATTGATCCCACCGATGGGCCGCGCTCACCTCCACCTCGCTCCCGTCTGAGAGGAAGTGGAGGTTTTTGCTTCATACTGATCCAGCCACTGCTCGTCCATCTGCTCCATCCACAGAAGTCTCATCTCATTAGTCCATAAAATCTGGGAACAATATGGATCAGATATTTCTTGGCCCAATCCTGACGCCTTCACTTGTGTATTTTGGTCAGTGGTGTATGGGTTCGGGTCACCTCGGGCGTGTTTCGGAGCACTGAACACCTTGTAGTTCTGGAGAGCGCACAGAATAACCCAGCAAATGATATTTAAACATGAGGTGACACCGTTTCATAGCAGAGAGCTGCCAAAATTGCACAGTTGGCAGTTAAAAATAACCACATGAAACAGTTTAGGCTGTGGGACTGAGGAGCCTCCCGACGGCCGACTGTGGGACTGAGGAGCCTCCCGACGGCCGACTGTGGGACTGAGGAGCCTCCCGACGGCCGACTGTGGGACTGAGGAGCCTCCCGACGGCCGACTGTGGGACTGAGGAGCCTCCCGACGGCCGACTGTGGGACTGAGGAGCCTCCCGACGGCCGACTGTGGGACTGAGGAGCCTCCCGACGGCCGACTGTGGGACTGAGGAGCCTCCCGACGGCCGACTGTGGGACTGAGGAGCCTCCCGACGGCCGACACTGTGGGACTGAGGAGCCTCCCGACGGCCGACACTGTGGGACTGGGGAGCCTCCCGACGGCCGACACTGTGGGCCATGGGGAGCCTCCCGACGGCCGACACTGTGGGCCATGGGGAGCCTCCCGACGGCCGACACTGTGGGCCATGGGGAGCCTCCCGACGGCCGACACTGTGGGCCATGGGGAGCCTCCCGACGGCCGACACTGTGGGCCATGGGGAGCCTCCCGACGGCCGACACTGTGGGCCATGGGGAGCCTCCCGACGGCCGACACTGTGGGCCATGGGGAGCCTCCCGACGGCCGACACTGTGGGCCATGGGGAGCCTCCCGACGGCCGACACTGTGGGCCATGGGGAGCCTCCCGACGGCCGACACTGTGGGCCATGGGGAGCCTCCCGACGGCCGACACTGTGGGCCATGGGGAGCCTCCCGACGGCCGACACTGTGGGCCATGGGGAGCCTCCCGACGGCCGACACTGTGGGCCATGGGGAGCCTCCCGACGGCCGACACTGTGGGCCATGGGGAGCCTCCCGACGGCCGACACTGTGGGCCATGGGGAGCCTCCCGACGGCCGACACTGTGGGCCATGGGGAGCCTCCCGACGGCCGACACTGTGGGCCATGGGGAGCCTCCCGACGGCCGACACTGTGGGCCATGGGGAGCCTCCCGACGGCCGACACTGTGGGCCATGGGGAGCCTCCCGACGGCCGACACTGTGGGCCATGGGGAGCCTCCCGACGGCCGACACTGTGGGCCATGGGGAGCCTCCCGACGGCCGACACTGTGGGCCATGGGGAGCCTCCCGACGGCCGACACTGTGGGCCATGGGGAGCCTCCCGACGGCCGACTGTGACCTAGTATATACAGGGTGGCTAAATAGTAGGTATACAGTTGAATCAATGAAATTGATCACTCTAGATCATATGGGATTGCGTGCACTAACAGATAGTAAAACAAGTTTTTTTTTTCTCGAGGTATTTTCCTTCATTGTTATCCTATTCCAACTTTTGGGCCGCCCTGTTTAAGTTTAATTCTAGAACATGTGGTATTGCGGGGCTATGTGAAGGACACCCTTCCTTGGGTCCGGTGAAGCCAGAATGCATACTCCAGCAATGAGTGTTGTCCGACCTGGCCGTCCGTGCCTGTGGCCGTCACATTGTGTGGGTTACGGTGCTGCCTGGATGTGCACCATCCCCCCTAGAACACTCGTGCGTTAGTTGGCGTCCCATTGTCTTTCTTGCTCATTAATGACTATTATTGTGCTGTGGACCCAGCGCATCGCTCTCCTATGACTGCCAGGAACATGGGGGCTCTGCTGACCACACTACAGATGGCGATATCCCGTCCAGGAGTAATGCTCTGCTCACCGCTAATCCTGATTGGGTGAGGTGATATTAGCGTGATGACCTCACAACAGGCGGCTGACAGATTGTACCGTACATGAGATCAATCTCCTCTGTTGTAGCCGCAGCAGCCGTTCTGTGATTTACACAGTGCATCACTCCCATCATCCCTGACCACAATCTAATCTCCGCATCTCAACAGTTCCTAAACGGAAAGCGGCTGGCAATGTAAAAGAGGGGAAACCGCCTCCATGTTGTGGACTACTGGATCAAGTCCAGCCAGCAGATATGGAGCATGAGGCCGCTCGCCCAGGGATGAACGCGCTATTCGCCCAGGGATGAACGCGCTATTCGCCCAGGGATGAACGCGCTATTCGCCCAGGGATGAACGCGCTATTCGCCCAGGGATGAACGCGCTATTCGCCCAGGGATGAACGCGCTATTCGCCCAGGGATGAACGCGCTATTCGCCCAGGGATGAACGCGCTATTCGCCCAGGGATGAACGCGCTATTCGCCCAGGGATGAACGCGCTATTCGCCCAGGGATGAACGCGCTATTCGCCCAGGGATGAACGCGCTATTCGCCCAGGGATGAACGCGCTATTTGTCCAGCGGTGACCCCGCTATCCGCCCAGCGATGAACGCTCTGTCCGCCCAGCGGTGAGCGCGCTGTCCGCCCAGCGGTGAGCGCGCTGTCCGCCCAGCGGTGAGCGCGCTGTCCGCCCAGCGGTGAGCGCGCTGTCCGCCCAGCGGTGAGCGCGCTGTCCGCCCAGCGGTGAGCGCGCTATCCGCCCAGCGGTGACCGCGCTATCCGCCCAGCGGTGAACGCGCTATCCGCCTAGCGATGAACCCGCTATCCGCCCAGCGATGAACCCGCTATTCGCCCAGCCACATTTCTACTCCACTGAGCTTCTCAAACATAACATTAAAGCCGCGGTGACCTGGGTGTACGAGGGTGCGAACAGCTAGCAATTATAGAATTAACAGTCGCGTCAGATATAGTGAGATGAGCGTTATATCAGCACCCCACAATCTCTGCATCACACGGTGTCACTCTGATCACCGGGACCTTTACATCAGGAACGTACACCGCTGACCGAGGCTTTTAAAATAAACAAAAGGCCAATAGCAGCACTGCCCCAAACAGGAGAAAGCCGGGCTCCTGGCGGCAAAATGCGCGTTGAGGCGCATCCCTGCACCAGAAACATTGGGTTTGTCCTCCCTAATATTTGGCTGGAGCTGACTCCTCAGCGGTGGTAAGGAGGCCTTCTCCATATATTATTATACACTACTGTTAAGTCCTTACATGGTACTCTTTGATTATGTACTTGGGGCTCTCCTGCCAACCACTCGGACTCTCACACGTGTCAGCACTACATTCCATCTTTTAGGGAGTTCTTTTGAATATATTACTGCCACTCATTTTCTGTTTGTCTGATTTTGCTTGATTCATGTTATAGATTCTTTTTCCCTTTCCTACCTTCCCCTTTTTATTGATTTTTGCTATGAGAAAATAAAATTAATCTTTTTAAATCTTAAAGACTTCTCATTTCCTCCTGTTTTTTTGAGCGAGGCTTTTGTAGAGGTGGAATCATCTCATCTCCTCTGTATCCAGTGAAACAGTGTTTTCTAGATGTGCAAAAAGTTCAGTAGATGGTCGTGTGTGTAACATACCTGGTGGCGTTCTTGCATAGTGCTCCATCCCCCACTAGGCAAGATCGCAAACCTGATCACCAGTCCAGTCTGTTAGCCTGGCTTCCCTCCATGCTGTCTGCTTGCCTCTGTTCTGGCTGTTAAGGGCGGCGCCCGATCACTTCCTGCTTCTTGTAGCTGCTGTGGGCACACCCCTTGTGCGTCCTCAGCCTATTGCTATCCGTCACTGGATATTTAAACCAGCTTCACCTGGAAGCTGGTGCCTGAGCATCTGTTCCTTCAGAGGGCTTCTTACCTCTGTAGTGCCAGGTCCTGTCTGAACTATCTCCTAGCCTGTTGTCTGTCCGCCTTCCTTAGGCTGTATTTCCAGGCCAGTCTGAACACGCTCCTAGCCTGTTCGTTCCGCCTTCTAGGGGCCGCATACCTAGACCCTCTCCTGTATCTCGCTGCAGTGTCAGTTCTTGTCTGAACACTCTCCTAGCCTTTTACCTGTTTTGTCTCTATGTCCGTCCCTTCCCTTTTCCTGCATTGTCTGAACCTGCACCTAACTCCTACTCGCTGTCTCTGTACTTCTGTTTGAGTTTTGTGTCCACTCGCTACTTCTTAGCAAGTACCTTGTGTATTTCTTTTTCTGCTTGTCCCTTTTCCCTTCCTCCGTATCTTCCTGTATTTTCCAGTCTGTTCCATGTGAACAGAGCCCTGTCCTCTCTGCTTTGCTCACGGCTCCGGCGGTTCCTCCAGCTCTGCTTAGCTCACCGCTCCGGCGGTTCCTCCAGCTCTGCTTTGCTCACCGCTCCGGCGGTATCTCTCTGCTCTGCTTTGCTCACCGCTCCGGCGGTATCTATCTGCTCTGCTTTGCACCGCACCAGACGGTCTCGCTCTGCTCTGCCTTTGCTCACCGCTCCAGGCGGTCTCGCTCTGCTCTGCCTTTGCTCACCGCTCCAGGCGGTCTCTCTCTGCTCTGCCTTTGCTCACCGTTCCAGGCGGTCTCGCTCTGCTCTGCCTTTGCTCACCGCTCCAGGCGGGCTCACTCTGCTCTGCCTTTGCTCACCGCTCCAGGCGGGCTCACTCTGCTCTGCCTTTGCTTACCGCTCCAGGCGGGCTCGTTCTGCTCTGCCTTTGCTCACCGCTCCAGGCGGGCTCGCTCTGCTCTGCCTTTGCTCACCGCTCCAGGCGGGCTCGCTTTTCTCTGCCTTTGCTCACCGCTCCAGACGGGCTCGCTTTTCTCTGCCTTTGCTCACCGCTCCAGGCGGGCTCGCTCTGCTCTGCCTTTGCTCACCGCTCCAGGCGGGCTCGCTCTGCTCTGCCTTTGCACACCCCTCCAGGCGGGCTCGCTCTGCTCTGCCTTTGCACACCCCTCCAGGCGGGCTCGCTCTGCTCTGCCTTTGCACACCGCTCCAGGCGGGCTCGCTCTGCTCTGCCTTTGCTCACCGCTCCAGGCGGTCTCTCCCTGCTTTGCTCTTGCTCGTCTACCGCATCTGCGGTTCTGTTCCTGAGTCCCAGTCTGTATTGGACCTTATCCCGTCTGTGCTCCAACCTGCTAGTGTCTCCCTGTCTGCACTCCAGCCGTGCTTATCAGTACCCGCCTGCCTGCATACCAGTCGTGCCTACCTATACCCACCAGTCAGTGTGGCAGCCGAACCTGCCTGTTCCTGTTTTCCCCGGTGTGGGTCAACAGCCGTGTCCGGGGTCTGACCTGGAGTAGCACCTGGTCGCTCTGCCCGGTTCCTCCCTGGTGCACAGGCGTCGTATTACGTCGTGCGACCTTGGTCGGATCGGGCAGATACTTAGTTACGCCCCTCCAGGCACTCTCCGGTTCATGGTCCAGTGGGATGACTAAACACGCACACGCCAGTCAGTCCGGGCGTGTGCATAACAGTGTGGCTGCCTGTCTCTGATTGAGGTGCTGTTCGTGTGGCTGCTTCTCTCTGGTTGAGGTGCTGGTCGTGTGGCTTCTTCTCTCTGGTTGAGGTGCTGGTCGTGTGGCTGCTTCTCTCTGGTTGAGGTGCTGGTCGTGTGGCTGCTTCTCTCTGGTTGAGGTGCTGGTCGTGTGGCTGCTTCTCTCTGGTTGAGGTGCTGGTCGTGTGGCTGCTTCTCTCTGGTTGAGGTGCTGGTCGTGTGGCTGCTTCTCTCTGGTTGAGGTGCTGGTCGTGTGGCTGCTTCTCTCTGGTTGAGGTGCTGGTCGTGTGGCTGCTTCTCCCTGGTTGAGGTGCTGGTCGTGTGGCTGCTTCTCTCTGGTTGAGGTGCTGGTCGTGTGGCTGCTTCTCTCTGGTTGAGGTGCTGGTCGTGTGGCTGCTTCTCTCTGGTTGAGGTGCTGGTCGTGTGGCTGCTTCTCTCTGAGGTGCTGGTCGTGTGGCTGCTTCTCTCTGGTTGAGGTGCTGGTCGTGTGGCTGCTTCTCTCTGGTTGAGGTGCTGGTCGTGTGGCTGCTTCTCTCTGGTTGAGGTGCTGGTCGTGTGGCTTCTTCTATCTGGTTGAGGTGCTGGTCGTGTGGCTTCTTCTCTCTGGTTGAGGTGCTGGTCGTGTGGCTTCTTCTCTCTGGTTGAGGTGCTGGTCGTGTGGCTGCTTCTCTCTGGTTGAGGTGCTGGTCGTGTGGCTGCTTCTCTCCGGTTGAGGTGCTGGTCTTGTGGCTGCTTCTCTCTGGTTGAGGTGCTGGTCATGTGGCTACTTCTCTCTGATTGAGGTGCTGGTCATGTGGCTACTTCTCTCTGGTTGAGGCGCTGGTCGTGTGGCTGCTTCTCTCTCTGGTTGAGGTGCTGGTCGTGTGGCTGCTTCTCTCTGGTTGAGGTGCTGGTCGTACAGCTGTATTTGTAATAAGTTAACCATTCCCGATATGTTCCTGGTGACATGTCAGCTGCTCTGACCCATGGTTTCCTGTGGTTGTTGCTCTTGTTTTTGGTGACCCTGATGTTGGGGTAGTGTCAGTCGCTTCCGGGGCTTTGTTGACTGGCAGTATTAGTGCCATATTGTTGGATTTTCTAGATCTCTGTGAAAACATGAAGAGTATTGAGGTTTCCTGTGTAAATGAGCAGAGCGTAGATTTGGCTGCGGCTCTGCATCAATGTCAGTCCCGTAGCCTTTATAATTACTCCAGCTGTTTCTGTTTCATCTTCTGCCTCTCCTGTCAATAAAGCCTCGGAGCAGATGGTTTGCTATTGATTATCTCAGCTGCACTGCTCGCCAGTGACGGCACCACTGGATGAGACACCTGATGGCGGTGGTGGTAGCATCTGAAGGTGACCTAGTCTCGTGTTTGCAGCCTCATAGGTGGGCTCATAATAGTAACTCTGTCCTGGATGGATTCATCTCTTGAGCCGTGGTCACCCTGGCTTTTGAATGTCAGTGACTTTTGCGTACAATGGCGGCATGTTTGAAGGGTATGTTTTCAGTTGTTTGTAAGATCTTTGACCCATTGAGAGCTCAGTGATATCCATGGGACAGACGGATGCCATACCTGCAGGTGCCAGAGATAACACTGTAGTTGTCTGTGCCCTTGCGGACCCCATGTATTATGGCTCTCGTCACTATTTACGTCACTCTTGACAAGGGTTGAACCTTTTGAGCAGGTTTTGCCTGTGGAGTGAGCCGCTATTGAGCCATGCTCCATCCCCACTGTACCAGATAGGGAAAAGACTGAATACCGCTCACACAGGATAGAAAGCGCAGGAATTACTGCAGATCCGACCTCGCCACATTCAATGGTTATTTAAGTGAATTTTACAAATTTTCACTGCATAGTCGCAGTACCGCACGCTCTCCCGTTCTTCACTGTGTAGTGGCAGTCCCGCACGCTCTCCCGTTCTTCACAGTGTAGTTGCAGTCCCGCATGCTCTCCCGTTCTTCACAGTGTAGTGGCCGTCCCGCACGCTCTCCCGTTCTTCACTGTGTAGTGGCAGTCCCTCACGCTCTCCCGTTCTTCACTGTGTAGTGGCAGTCCCGCACGCTCTCCCGTTCTTCACTGTGTAGTGGCAGTCCCGTGTGCTCTCCCGTTCTTCACTGTGTAGTGGCAGTCCCATGTGCTCTCCCGTTCTTCACTGTGTAGTTGTAGTCCCGCACGCTCTCCCGTTCTTCACTGTGTAGTTGAGGTCCCGCACGCTCTCCCGTTCTTCACTGTGTAGTCGCAGTCCCGCACGCTCTCCTGTTCTTCACTGTGTAGTTGCGCACGCTCTCCTGTTCTTCACTGTGTAGTTGCGCACGCTCTCCTGTTCTTCACTGTGTAGTTGCGCACGCTCTCCCGTTCTTCACTGTGTAGTTGCGCACGCTCTCCCGTTCTTCACTGTGCAGTCGCAGTCCCGCTTGCGCTCCCGTTCTTCACTGTGTAGTTGCAGTCCCGCACGTGCTCCCGTTCTTCACTGTGTAGTTGCTCACGCTCTCCCGTTCTTCACTGTGTAGTTGCGCACGCTCTCCCGTTCTTCACTGTGTAGTTGCGCACGCTCTCCCGTTCTTCACTGTGTAGTTGCGCACGCTCTCCCGTTCTTCACTGTGCAGTCGCAGTCCCACTTGCGCTCCCGTTCTTCACTGTGTAGTTGCAGTCCCGCACGTGCTCCCGTTCTTCACTGTGTAGTTGCTCACGCTCTCCCGTTCTTCACTGTGTAGTTGCTCACGCTCTCCCGTTCTTCACTGTGTAGTTGCGCACGCTCTCCCGTTCTTCACTGTGTAGTTGCGCACGCTCTCCCGTTCTTCACTGTGCAGTCGCAGTCCCGCTTGCGCTCCCGTTCTTCACTGTGTGCGCTCTCCCGTTCTTCACTGTGTAGTTGCGCACTCTCTCCCGTTCTTCACTGTGTAGTCGCAGTCCCGCACGCTCTCCCGTTCTTCACTGTGTAGTTGCGCATTCTCTCCCCTTCTTCACTGTGTAGTGGCAGTCGCATGTGCTCTCCCTTTCTTCACTGTGTAGTTGTAGTCCCGCACGCTCTCCCGTTCTTCACTGTGTAGTTGCAGTCCCGCACGCTCTCCCGTTCTTCACTGTGTAGTTGCAGTCCCGCACGCTCTCCCGTTCTTCACTGTGTAGTGGCAGTCCTGCGTGCTCTCCCGATCTTCACTGTGTAGTTGCGCACGCTCTCCCGTTCTTCACTGTGTAGTTGCAGTCCCGCACGCGCTCCCGTTCTTCAATGTGTAGTGGCAGTCCTGCGTGCTCTCCCGTTCTTCACTGTGTAGTTGCAGTCCCGCACGCTCTCCCTTTCTTCACTGTGTAGTGGCAGTCCCGCGTGCTCTCCTCTTCACTGTGTAGTCGCAGTCCCGCTTGCGCTCCCATTCTTCACTGTGTAGTTGCGCACGCTCTCCCGTTCTTCACTGTGTAGTTGCGCACGCTCTCCCGTTCTTCACTGTGTAGTTGCTCACTCTCTCCCGATCTTCACTCTGTAGTTGCGCATGCTCTCCCGTTCTTCACTGTGTAGTCGCAGTCCCGCACGCTCTCCCATTCTTCACTGTGTAGTCGCAGTCCCGCACGCTCTCCCATTCTTCACTGTGTAGTCGCAGTCCCGCACTCTCTCCCGTTCTTCACTGTGTAGTTGCGCATTCTCTCCCCTTCTTCACTGTGTAGTGGCAGTCCCATGTGCTCTCCCGTTCTTCACTGTGTAGTGGCAGTCCCGCACGCGCTCCCGTTCTTCACTGTGTAGTTGTAGTCCCGCACGCTCTCCCGTTCTTCACTGTGTAGTCGCAGTCCCACACGCTCTCCCGTTCTTCACTGTGTAGTTGCGCACGCTCTCCCGTTCTTCACTGTGTAGTTGCGCACGCTCTCCCGTTCTTCACTGTGCAGTCGCAGTCCCGCTTGCGCTCCCGTTCTTCACTGTGCAGTCGCAGTCCCGCTTGCTCTCACGTTCTTCACTGTGTAGTTGCGCACGCTCTCCCATTCTTCACTGTGTAGTTGCGCACGCTCTCCCGTTCTTCACTGTGTAGTTGCGCACGCTCTCCCGTTCTTCACTGTGTAGTTGCGCACGCTCTCCCGTTCTTCACTGTGTAGTGGCAGTCCCGCACGCTCTCCCGTTCTTCACAGTGTAGTGGCAGTCCCGCACGCTCTCCCGTTCTTCACAGTGTAGTGGCAGTCCCGCACGCTCTCCCGTTCTTCACTGTGTAGTGGCAGTCCCTCACGCTCTCCCGTTCTTCACTGTGTAGTGGCAGTCCCGCACGCTCTCCCGTTCTTCACTGTGTAGTGGCAGTCCCGTGTGCTCTCCCGTTCTTCACTGTGTAGTGGCAGTCCCATGTGCTCTCCCGTTCTTCACTGTGTAGTTGTAGTCCCGCACGCTCTCCCGTTCTTCACTGTGTAGTCGCAGTCCCACACGCTCTCCCGTTCTTCACTGTGTAGTTGCGCACGCTCTCCCGTTCTTCACTGTGTAGTTGCGCACGCTCTCCCGTTCTTCACTGTGTAGTTGCGCACGCTCTCCCGTTCTTCACTGTGCAGTCGCAGTCCCGCTTGCGCTCCCGTTCTTCACTGTGCAGTCGCAGTCCCGCTTGCTCTCCCGTTCTTCACTGTGTAGTTGCGCACGCTCTCCCGTTCTTCACTGTGTAGTTGCGCACGCTCTCCCGTTCTTCACTGTGTAGTTGCGCACGCTCTCCCGTTCTTCACTGTGTAGTTGCGCACGCTCTCCCGTTCTTCACTGTGTAGTTGCGCACGCTCTCCCGTTCTTCACTGTGTAGTGGCAGTCCCGCACGCTGTCCCGTTCTTCACAGTGTAGTGGCAGTCCCGCACGCTCTCCCGTTCTTCACAGTGTAGTGGCAGTCCCTCACGCTCTCCCGTTCTTCACTGTGTAGTGGCAGTCCCGCACGCTCTCCCGTTCTTCACTGTGTAGTGGCAGTCCCGTGTGCTCTCCCGTTCTTCACTGTGTAGTGGCAGTCCCATGTGCTCTCCCGTTCTTCACTGTGTAGTTGTAGTCCCGCACGCTCTCCCGTTCTTCACTGTGTAGTTGAGGTCCCGCACGCTCTCCCGTTCTTCACTGTGTAGTCGCAGTCCCGCACGCTCTCCTGTTCTTCACTGTGTAGTTGCGCACGCTCTCCTGTTCTTCACTGTGTAGTTGCGCACGCTCTCCTGTTCTTCACTGTGTAGTTGCGCACGCTCTCCCGTTCTTCACTGTGTAGTTGCGCACGCTCTCCCGTTCTTCACTGTGTAGTTGCGCACGCTCTCCCGTTCTTCACTGTGCAGTCGCAGTCCCGCTTGCGCTCCCGTTCTTCACTGTGTAGTTGCAGTCCCGCACGTGCTCCCGTTCTTCACTGTGTAGTTGCTCACGCTCTCCCGTTCTTCACTGTGTAGTTGCGCACGCTCTCCCGTTCTTCACTGTGTAGTTGCGCACGCTCTCCCGTTCTTCACTGTGTAGTTGCGCACGCTCTCCCGTTCTTCACTGTGTAGTTGCGCACGCTCTCCCGTTCTTCACTGTGCAGTCGCAGTCCCACTTGCGCTCCCGTTCTTCACTGTGTAGTTGCAGTCCCGCACGTGCTCCCGTTCTTCACTGTGTAGTTGCTCACGCTCTCCCGTTCTTCACTGTGTAGTTGCTCACGCTCTCCCGTTCTTCACTGTGTAGTTGCGCACGCTCTCCCGTTCTTCACTGTGCAGTCGCAGTCCCGCTTGCGCTCCCGTTTTTCGCTGTGTGCGCTCTCCCGTTCTTCACTGTGTAGTTGCGCACTCTCTCCCGTTCTTCACTGTGTAGTCGCAGTCCCGCACGCTCTCCCGTTCTTCACTGTGTAGTTGCGCATTCTCTCCCCTTCTTCACTGTGTAGTGGCAGTCGCATGTGCTCTCCCTTTCTTCACTGTGTAGTTGTAGTCCCGCACGCTCTCCCGTTCTTCACTGTGTAGTTGCAGTCCCGCACGCTCTCCCGTTCTTCACTGT
Organism: Phyllobates terribilis; assembly: GCF_046119375.1. NCBI lineage: Eukaryota > Metazoa > Chordata > Amphibia > Anura > Dendrobatidae > Phyllobates > Phyllobates terribilis. The sequence goes on along the minus strand of NW_027362772.1, from coordinate 322,591,373 downwards.
GTAGTTGCAGTCCCGCACGCTCTCCCGTTCTTCACTGTGTAGTGGCAGTCCTGCGTGCTCTCCCGTTCTTCACTGTGTAGTTGCGCACGCTCTCCCGTTCTTCACTGTGTAGTTGCGCACGCTCTCCCGTTCTTCACTGTGCAGTCGCAGTCCCGCTTGCGCTCCCGTTCTTCACTGTGCAGTCGCAGTCCCGCTTGCTCTCACGTTCTTCACTGTGTAGTTGCGCACGCTCTCCCATTCTTCACTGTGTAGTTGCGCACGCTCTCCCGTTCTTCACTGTGTAGTTGCGCACGCTCTCCCGTTCTTCACTGTGTAGTTGCGCACGCTCTCCCGTTCTTCACTGTGTAGTGGCAGTCCCGCACGCTCTCCCGTTCTTCACAGTGTAGTGGCAGTCCCGCACGCTCTCCCGTTCTTCACAGTGTAGTGGCAGTCCCGCACGCTCTCCCGTTCTTCACTGTGTAGTGGCAGTCCCTCACGCTCTCCCGTTCTTCACTGTGTAGTGGCAGTCCCGCACGCTCTCCCGTTCTTCACTGTGTAGTGGCAGTCCCGTGTGCTCTCCCGTTCTTCACTGTGTAGTGGCAGTCCCATGTGCTCTCCCGTTCTTCACTGTGTAGTTGTAGTCCCGCACGCTCTCCCGTTCTTCACTGTGTAGTCGCAGTCCCACACGCTCTCCCGTTCTTCACTGTGTAGTTGCGCACGCTCTCCCGTTCTTCACTGTGTAGTTGCGCACGCTCTCCCGTTCTTCACTGTGTAGTTGCGCACGCTCTCCCGTTCTTCACTGTGCAGTCGCAGTCCCGCTTGCGCTCCCGTTCTTCACTGTGCAGTCGCAGTCCCGCTTGCTCTCCCGTTCTTCACTGTGTAGTTGCGCACGCTCTCCCGTTCTTCACTGTGTAGTTGCGCACGCTCTCCCGTTCTTCACTGTGTAGTTGCGCACGCTCTCCCGTTCTTCACTGTGTAGTTGCGCACGCTCTCCCGTTCTTCACTGTGTAGTTGCGCACGCTCTCCCGTTCTTCACTGTGTAGTGGCAGTCCCGCACGCTGTCCCGTTCTTCACAGTGTAGTGGCAGTCCCGCACGCTCTCCCGTTCTTCACAGTGTAGTGGCAGTCCCTCACGCTCTCCCGTTCTTCACTGTGTAGTGGCAGTCCCGCACGCTCTCCCGTTCTTCACTGTGTAGTGGCAGTCCCGTGTGCTCTCCCGTTCTTCACTGTGTAGTGGCAGTCCCATGTGCTCTCCCGTTCTTCACTGTGTAGTTGTAGTCCCGCACGCTCTCCCGTTCTTCACTGTGTAGTTGAGGTCCCGCACGCTCTCCCGTTCTTCACTGTGTAGTCGCAGTCCCGCACGCTCTCCTGTTCTTCACTGTGTAGTTGCGCACGCTCTCCTGTTCTTCACTGTGTAGTTGCGCACGCTCTCCTGTTCTTCACTGTGTAGTTGCGCACGCTCTCCCGTTCTTCACTGTGTAGTTGCGCACGCTCTCCCGTTCTTCACTGTGTAGTTGCGCACGCTCTCCCGTTCTTCACTGTGTAGTTGCGCACGCTCTCCCGTTCTTCACTGTGCAGTCGCAGTCCCGCTTGCGCTCCCGTTCTTCACTGTGTAGTTGCAGTCCCGCACGTGCTCCCGTTCTTCACTGTGTAGTTGCTCACGCTCTCCCGTTCTTCACTGTGTAGTTGCGCACGCTCTCCCGTTCTTCACTGTGTAGTTGCGCACGCTCTCCCGTTCTTCACTGTGTAGTTGCGCACGCTCTCCCGTTCTTCACTGTGTAGTTGCGCACGCTCTCCCGTTCTTCACTGTGCAGTCGCAGTCCCACTTGCGCTCCCGTTCTTCACTGTGTAGTTGCAGTCCCGCACGTGCTCCCGTTCTTCACTGTGTAGTTGCTCACGCTCTCCCGTTCTTCACTGTGTAGTTGCTCACGCTCTCCCGTTCTTCACTGTGTAGTTGCGCACGCTCTCCCGTTCTTCACTGTGCAGTCGCAGTCCCGCTTGCGCTCCCGTTTTTCGCTGTGTGCGCTCTCCCGTTCTTCACTGTGTAGTTGCGCACTCTCTCCCGTTCTTCACTGTGTAGTCGCAGTCCCGCACGCTCTCCCGTTCTTCACTGTGTAGTTGCGCATTCTCTCCCCTTCTTCACTGTGTAGTGGCAGTCGCATGTGCTCTCCCTTTCTTCACTGTGTAGTTGTAGTCCCGCACGCTCTCCCGTTCTTCACTGTGTAGTTGCAGTCCCGCACGCTCTCCCGTTCTTCACTGTGTAGTTGCAGTCCCGCACGCTCTCCCGTTCTTCACTGTGTAGTGGCAGTCCTGCGTGCTCTCCCGATCTTCACTGTGTAGTTGCGCACGCTCTCCCGTTCTTCACTGTGTAGTTGCAGTCCCGCACGCGCTCCCGTTCTTCAATGTGTAGTGGCAGTCCTGCGTGCTCTCCCGTTCTTCACTGTGTAGTTGCAGTCCCGCACGCTCTCCCTTTCTTCACTGTGTAGTGGCAGTCCCGCGTGCTCTCCTCTTCACTGTGTAGTCGCAGTCCCGCTTGCGCTCCCATTCTTCACTGTGTAGTTGCGCACGCTCTCCCGTTCTTCACGGTGTAGTTGCGCACGCTCTCCCGTTCTTCACTGTGTAGTTGCTCACTCTCTCCCGATCTTCACTCTGTAGTTGCGCATGCTCTCCCGTTCTTCACTGTGTAGTCGCAGTCCCGCACGCTCTCCCATTCTTCACTGTGTAGTCGCAGTCCCGCACGCTCTCCCATTCTTCACTGTGTAGTGGCAGTCCCATGTGCTCTCCCGTTCTTCACTGTGTAGTGGCAGTCCCGCACGCGCTCCCGTTCTTCACTGTGTAGTTGTAGTCCCGCACGCTCTCCCGTTCTTCACTGTGTAGTCGCAGTCCCACACGCTCTCCCGTTCTTCACTGTGTAGTCCCACACGCTCTCCCGTTCTTCACTGTGTAGTCCCACACGCTCTCCCGTTCTTCACTGTGTAGTTGCGCACGCTCTCCCGTTCTTCACTGTGCAGTCGCAGTCCCGCTTGCGCTCCCGTTCTTCACTGTGCAGTCGCAGTCCCGCTTGCTCTCACGTTCTTCACTGTGTAGTTGCGCACGCTCTCCCATTCTTCACTGTGTAGTTGCGCACGCTCTCCCGTTCTTCACTGTGTAGTTGCGCACGCTCTCCCGTTCTTCACTGTGTAGTTGCGCACGCTCTCCCGTTCTTCACTGTGCAGTCGCAGTCCCGCTTGCGCTCCCGTTCTTCACTGTGCAGTTGCAGTCCCTCTTGCGCTCCCGTTCTTCACTGTGTACGCTCTCCCGTTCTTCACTGTGTAGTTGCGCACGCTCTCCCATTCTTCACTGTGTAGTTGCGCACGCTCTCCCGTTCTTCACTGTGTAGTCGCAGTCCCGCACGCTCTCCCATTCTTCACTGTGTAGTTATGCACTCTCTCCTGTTCTTCACTGTGTAGTGGCAGTCCCGCACGCTCTCCCGTTCTTCACTGTCTAGTGGCAGTCCCGCATGCTCTCCCGTTCTTCACTGTGTAGTTACGCACGCTCTCACGTTATTCACTGTGTAGTGGCAGTCCCGCACGCTCTCCCGTTCTTCACTGTGTAGTAGTAGTCCCGCACGCTCTCCCGTTCTTCACTGTGTAGTGGCAGTCCCGCACGCTCTCCCGTTCTTTACTGTGTAGTTGCACACGCTCTCCCGTTCTTCACAGTGTAGTGGCAGTCCCGCGCGCTCTCCCGTTCTTCACTGTGTAGTGGCAGTCCCGCACGCTCTCCCGTTCTTCACTGTGTAGTGGCAGTCCCGCACGCTCTCCCGTTCTTCACTGTGTAGTGGCAGTCCCGCACGCTCTCCCGTTCTTCACTGTGTAGTGGCAGTCCCGCACGCTCTCCCGTTCTTTACTGTGTAGTTGCACACGCTCTCCCGTTCTTCACAGTGTAGTGGCAGTCCCGCATTCTCTCCCGTTTCTGTCTGCTTGGTTTTTTGGCTAAGGTCACGTGTAGTATTGCTGTAGTGCAGCATGTTCCCTGTGAGGGACCAGGGCTGTGGAGTCTGAGTCGGTGTCCATTTTGATGGAGCCGGAATTGGAGTCGGTATAAAATGGACCGACTCAATCTCCTAAAATATATAATAAATTGGGTGCAGTCGTTCAATGCAGTTTGTGGGGAATATTTTTCCATAAGAATTTGGGAAAGTTATGAAATGTCCTATTCCTTATCTCAGGGTCTGGACTTTTAGCGGAGATGAATCTGTGCTACAGTAAATTCATCACTTACACATGAGCCGCGTATGAGGGGGCCGTGGAGCCGCATATGAAGGAGTCGGAACCGTGTATGAGGGAGCCGCAGGCTTGGCTTACCGACCCAACAGCCCTGAAAGGGCCCCTGGATCAGAGTCAGGAGTCGGCCCGGTTGTCTGCACACTTGCACGCACTTCACTGTCCCTTTTGCGCACATTGACCTGTTTTGTCTTTTCGATGAGGAATACTGTGTAGTTTTTGTGGTTTGGGGCTGATGCCTGTGACTTCTTCATGGTGCCCATCTCTAATCCGTGCAGGAGCTGCTGACGGTGAGGCCATCTCTGCAGTCACCTTTCTCCTTGGCTGCATCCTTGTACTTATTTAGTAACTCTTCTGTAATATTTGGTGCTCCATTGACCGTTACGGGTCAGGGTACTGGTCAGGGTACTGGTCAGGGTACTGGTCAGGGTACTGGTCAGGGTACTGGTCAGGGTACTGGTCAGGTTAGTGGTCATTTTGCTCTGCTCATGTGTAGGTCATCGTACGGCACTTGTGCAGGTCACTCAAGGCTCTGGTGCTTGGACCATTACTGGCCATGAGCAGCCGTCCTTTTGCCCCGCTTTACTGCTTGCCGCGGTCTCGGGAGAGGACTTCTATATTAAACCTTGTGGTTGGGATGGTGAAGCGTGAATGGGGTTAATGCTAGACTGGCTGCGCGGTGACTGAAAGTTCTTCTCATTTTCTGCTGATCTGAGCGCTTCTGAATCCACATGGGAAACCAGCCGCCCATAAAAAGATAACCCAGAACATCCTGCCGAAGTGCTGACTGCAGCTGATCCCGACTCCCCCGTCACCTTCACCCTCCTCTCCCGTCATCCGCTCCTCTGGGAGCCAGCACAGAACAGCGCTGTGTGCGACTCTCGCCACCTGCCGGGGGCTGCTGTGACCTCAGATGGGCAGGAGCCGGGTCTGTGCCAGTCACAAGGGGCAGAACGTCTGTGGACACCTTCCCGTGGCCTACAAACTGCAGACACTGATTTATTCCCCCCAGGAGACCTGCCATGAAGACCAACCTCCTCATTAAAAGTAGAGATGTGACCCCTAAACGTGAGCAAAGAAAGCCGCAGAAAGCCTACAAGAAGAATCAGCCGAGGAGAGGAGGCTGAGCCCGACCACCACTGAGCAAGACACAAAACTAAAAGATGCTCAGAGATGCGGCCGAGGTGAGGATGCTGAGCCCGACCACCACTGAGCAAGACACAGAAGTACAAGATGCTCAGAGACCCGGCCGAGGTGAGGAGGCTGAGCCCGACCACCACCGAGCAAGACACAAAACTAAAAGATGCTCAGAGACCCGGCCGAGGTGAGGAGGCTGAGCCCGACCACCACTGAGCAAGACACAGAAGTAAAAGCTGCTCAGAGACCCGGCCGAGGTGAGGAGGCTGAGCCCGACCACCACTGAGCAAGACACAAAAGTAAAAGCTGCTCAGAGACCCGGCCGAGGTGAGGAGGCTGAGCCCGACCACCACTGAGCAAGACACAAAAGTAAAAGCTGCTCAGAGACACGGCCGAGGTGAGGAGGCTGAGCCCGACCACCACCGAGCAAGACACAGAAGTAGAAACTTTCTTTTTCTGTGATCGCCCCAATATCTGACAATCTCCGGAGCTGCGGTCTCTGTAGACAATCTGGGATGTCTGAGTCGGAAAAGCTATTTTGTGGCCATTTTTCCTAAGGAGAACAAGCTGCTAATAATTCTGTACACCCTGAGAAATGGCGGGGGCACCCTGAGGCCACACTCCCTCAAGACAGAAGTGCACATCACCTGATCTGCTTCATCCAATCAGCATTCAGATTTATATAGGTGGAGTGTGGGGAATCTGCAGGAAGTGATGATCTGGAGACCTCCACACTGCGGAAGATTCTGCACGCCGTGCATTGTAATAAGCCTGCAAGTTATACTGTAATAATGTACAGTCTGCACCCCGTCCCTCCCGCGGAGGACGCACTCCGTCCCTCCCTTCCCCGTGCCGATTGCGCCCTCCCTTCCCCATGCCGATTGCGCCCCTCCCTTCCCCGTGCCGATTGCACCCCTCCCTTCCCCGTGCCGATTGCACCCCTCCCTTCCCCGTGCCGATTGCACCCCTCCCTTCCCCGTGCCGATTGCACCTCTCCTTCCCCGTGCCGGTTGCACCTCTCCCTCCTGCGGCGGCCGCACTCCTCCCTCCCTCCTGCGGCGGCCGCACTCCTCCCTCCCTCCTGCGGCGGCCGCACTCCTCCCTCCCTCCCTCCTGCGGCGGCTGCACCCCGCCCCCCCGCGCGCGTTTTTACACTTTCCTGCTATCTTTATTCCTGGCTCTCTTTCTCGCTCTCATGCAGTCTGTTTTTTTTCTTGCAGTTCCATCTACAATAGTGGAGATCTCATCGAATATTGTGGTCAATGAAGGAAACAATGTCAGTCTGAGCTGCATCGCCACAGGGAGGCCAGAGCCAGTGGTGAACTGGAGATACCTGTCACCTAAAGGTAAGTGACTCCGCACCGCGTACGCGGGCAGCGTGGCAGAAGCGTGGCCGCCCTGACTGTACAGCTAGTAATGGCGATCATGTGTGACTGTAGCGTGCGCACATTGACCTGTCTGCTCTTTATACCATTGAGGTTTGATACAATTTGATGTATTTGTTTTGAAGTAATTTAATACAGAATGAATTTAGAGCCCACCAGCGACACCCCGCGCTTTTTGGTGCCCAGTTCTGACCTAGTGTTGTACTTGGCAATAAACCTATACCTACTACCTCCAAGGTATTGAATCGTTTTCTATCAAGCAGCGCAGACAATTTATCCTGTACCCCTCTAGAATTCAGATGGAGCCGGCTCCTGATGGCTCGGCTGAGACAGGGGGGTCTAGAGGCGGCTCCTGATGGCTCGGCTGAGACAGGGGGGTCTAGAGGCGGCTCCTGATGGCTCGGCTGAGACAGGGGGGTCTAGAGGCGGCTCCTGATGGCTCGGCTGAGACAGGGGGGTCTAGAGGCGGCTCCTGATGGCTCGGCTGAGACAGGGGGGTCTAGAGGCGGCTCCTGATGGCTCGGCTGAGACAGGGGGGTCTAGAGGCGGCTCCTGATGGCTTGGCTGAGACAGGGGGGTCTAGAGGCGGCTCCTGATGGCTCGGCTGAGACAGGGGGGTCTAGAGGCGGCGCCTGATGGCTCAGCTGAGACAGGGGGGTCTAGAGGCGGCGCCTGATGGCTCAGCTGAGACAGGGGGGTCTAGAGGCGGCGCCTGATGGCTGGCTGAGACAGGGGGGTCTAGAGGCGGCTCCTGATGGCTCGGCTAAGACAGGGGGGTCTAGAGGGGGCTCCTGACACCTGATGGCTCGGCTGAGACAGGGGGGTCTAGAGGCGGCTCCTGGCACCTGATGGCTCGGCTGAGACAGGGGGGTCTAGAGGCGGCTCCTGATGGCTCGGCTGAGACAGGGGGGTCTAGAGGCGGCTCCTGATAGCTCGGCTGAGACAGGGGGGTCTAGAGGGGGCTCCTGGCACCTGATGGCTCGGCTGAGACAGGGGGGTCTAGAGGGGGCTCCTGGCACCTGATGGCTCGGCTGAGACAGGGGGGTCTAGAGGCGGCTCCTGATGGCTCGGCTGAGACAGGGGGGTCTAGAGGCGGCTCCTGATGGCTCGGCTGAGACAGGGGGGGTCTAGAGGCGGCTCCTGGCACCTGATGGCTCGGCTGAGACAGGGGGGTCTAGAGGGGGCTCCGGGCTCCTGATGGCTCGGCTGAGACGGGGTCTAGAGGGGGCTCCTGGCACCTGATGGCTCGGCTGAGACAGGGGGGTCTAAAGGGGGCTCCGGGCTCCTGATGGCTCGGCTGAGACAGGGGGGTCTAGAGGCGGCTCCTGGCACCTGATGGCTCGGCTGAGACAGGGGGGTCTAGAGGGGGCTCCTGGCACCTGATGGCTCGGCTGAGACGGGGTCTAGAGGGGGCTCCTGGCACCTGATAGCTCGGCTGAGACAGGGGGGTCTAGAGGCGGCTCCTGGCACCTGATAGCTCGGCTGAGACAGGGGGGTCTAGAGGCGGCTCCTGGCACCTGATGGCTCGGCTGAGACATATGGGGGTCTAGATGCAGCTCCTGGCACCTGATGGCTCGGCTGAGACATATGGGGGTCTAGAGGCAGCTCCCGGCACCTGATGGCTCGGCTGAGACATATGGGGGTCTAGAGGCAGCTCCTGGCTCCTGATGGCTCGGCTGAGACGGGAGTCTAGAGGCGGCACCTGATGGCTCGGCTGAGACAGGGGGGTCTAGAGGCGGCTCCTGGCACCTGATGGCTCGGCTGAGACATATGGGGGTCTAGATGCAGCTCCTGGCACCTGATGGCTCGGCTGAGACATATGGGGGTCTAGAGGCAGCTCCCGGCACCTGATGGCTCGGCTGAGACATATGGGGGTCTAGAGGCAGCTCCTGGCTCCTGATGGCTCGGCTGAGACGTGAGTCTAGAGGCGGCACCTGATGGCTCGGCTGAGACAGTGGTGTCTAGAGGCGGCTCCTGATGGCTCGGCTGAGACAGGGGGGTCTAGAGGCGGCTCCTGGCACCTGATGGCTCGGCTGAGACATATGGGGGTCTAGAGGCAGCTCCCGGCACCTGATGGCTCGGCTGAGACAGGGGGGTCTAGAGGCGGCTCCTGATGGCTCGGCTGAGACGGGGGGGTCTAGAGGCGGCTCCTGGCACCTGATGGCTCGCTCGGCTGAGACATATGGGGGTCTAGAGGCAGCTCCTGGCTCCTGATGGCTCGGCTGAGACGGGAGTCTAGAGGCGGCACCTGATGGCTCGGCTGAGACAGGGGGGTCTAGAGGCGGCTCCTGGCACCTGATGGCTCGGCTGAGACAGGGGGGTCTAGAGGCGGCTCCTGGCACCTGATGGCTCGACTGAGACCAACTGGTTGGTGATTAATGTCACGCTAGGTATTGGGAGAACTCAGAGCATAACGACGGGGAAAGGGGAGGGAGCCCAGCAACAAGGGAAAGGGAGAGTGGAGACCCTTAAACAGATCTGACACACCCTGACTCCTGTATAGACCCTAAATAGGTTCTGCACCTATTGCCGAGCAGGAAACCTGGCCCTAGCTGACCCGAAGGTTAGGCCCTAGGAAGGGAGCGGGAGGGGAGAGCACTGAGTCAGCCCCACTACAAACTAAAGTACACAAGGGGGAAACAAACAGGGGATACACTAAGCTCCAAGATGACACCGGAGAAATCACGGCAACAATCCATGAAGGAGCTCCAAAGTATTTCTAGCCGACTACTAGAATCCCCGGCCTGAATAGGTATAACACGCTATCACCAGCAACTCTCTGAGGATCTGTGTGTATTTAAGGACACAGCAGGGAAGTGCTGATTAACAGCAGAAAGGTGAGGATTAGTTTTGATCAAGCATGTTCTATTAACCCGTTCGGCGACCATGCTCAGGTGCTCGCCGAGTTTTTTGGCGTGCTTGGCATATCTTTTAATGTCGTCGTGCCTGCAAGTGTCACGGCTGTTTAACAGCTGTGTCACATGCAGAGATTGTATCTAGTGAGGATACCTCAGGGTCCTAAAGGGAAAGGGATAATCCCCAAGCAAGGTGAGGATCACCGCTGGGTCCTAAAGAGAGAGGAATTATAAAAGGATCAGGGAGATGTTTGTAAGGCCAAACACAGCGACCTTCAAAAAGCCGGACACTGTATGACTGTCTGTCAACCCTGACACACCCGTGACAGTACCACCCCTTGTAAATATACAGCATGTATGCAGAAATCCCCCCACCCCTTGCGAATATACAGCATGTATGCAGAAATCCACCCACCCCTTGCGAATATACAGCATGTATGCAGAAATCCCCCCACCCTTTACAACAGTATGTACACAGAAATCCTCCCACCACCTGTGGATCTAATGCTGGATCTAGCAGTCTATATGAGGATCTAGCTTTGGATGTAGTATTTTTCTTGTGGATCTTGTTCTGGATCTAGGTTTCTGGATCTAGTTGTATACTCATGAATCCAGTTCTGGATCTACTTACAGGTTTACTTGTCTGATTTGTGGATCTAGTTCTGAATCTAGTTGTCTGTTTGTGGATCTAATACTGGATCTAGTTTTTTACGAGCGGAACTTGTTCTGGATCAAATTTTCTACCTGTGCATCTAGTTCTGGATCCTTTTCTAGCTGTCTTTTTACAGATCTAGTTCTGGATCTAGTTGTCTACTTGCAGATATAATTTGTTATCTAATTGTCTACATCTTGATCTACGTCTGGATCTACTTGTCTACTTGTGGATCTATTTCTGGATCTAGTTGTCTACTTATGTGTAAAGATCTGAGATTGTGGGTTTTAATAATCACCTGTGCATGTCAATGATGCATCAATATTTTATTCCTCACATCCATGGTTAATACAGCAATTCCAGGTAAATGGCCGAAATACAATTGTCTCAATCCACATGATCCCTCTCCCGGAACAGTAGATCCAGTATAGTCTGTAATCACAGTCCCCGATCCTCCAGACCACAGGTAAAACAATGGAGGCAAAAGTATCCAGTAGCAACAATCAAAAGATCCCACAACTGTAGCATGTTTATCCAGTCCAGTCGGTAACTGATCTCCAACACTCCATATTCAATGCATCCATCCATCCTTCCAGGTCCTCAGTCTCCAATCCTATCCCTTCGATGACATTCCACCCACTCCGCACTAAACATGTGGCTTCTTTTCTCCTTCATTGGGATCAGCCCCCTGAATGGGCAGAACTGCTCTCACCCTCCGCCCCAAAGCTAAGTGTGCATTGGTGGAGGTATTTTTCTCAGGTTGAACCCATCACCTGGGTCCGCATGTGAGATCCCCTGTGGTGACGGCTCCGCTGGATCTTCTTTCAACACTTACACAATGGGCCTAGTCACTGTTTGAACAATGGTTAGAGGCTCCTGAGATACTGATGAGATTACTGGAATTCTGGACACTTCACAAGTTACATTAGTGTACATAAACTGACGAGCAAGCAGAACATTAATAAAAAACAGCCGTTAATCTCTAATAAAACAATAATAATATCGACCGAAACGGAGCTCCGTGATGGAAAAGTTTTCATATTCTTTAGTAAGTGGGAAGCTCCTCACATTGTGGATCTACTTCTGGATCTAGTTGTCGACTTGCAGATCTACTTCTGGATCTAGTTGTGTACTTGTTTGTCTAATTCTGGATCTTGTTTGCTACTTCTTAATCAAGTTGACTACTTGCAGATCTAGTTCTGGATCTAGTTGTCTATTTGGAGATCTTTTTGTTAACTTGTGGATTTATTTTCGGATGAGTTGTCTACTTGTAGGTCTAGTTCTTGATCTCATTCTGGATCTAGTAGTGTACTTGCAGATCTAGTTCTGCATGTATTTCTCTACTTGCAGATCTAGTTCTGGATCTAGTTGTCTACTTGTAGATCTAGTTTTCTAGTTGTGGATGTAGTTTTGGATCTAGTTATGGGTCTTTGCGGATCTAGTTCTGGATCTAGTTTTCTAATTGTGCATCTGAAAGTAGTTGGCTACTTTTGGATCTAATTCTAAATCAGATTTTCTCCTTGTGGATCTAGTTCTGTATCTAGTTCTGGTTCTAGTTTTCTACTTGTGGATCTTGTTCTGGATCTAGCTGTCTGCTCGTGGACTTGGCTCTGGGTTTGGTTTTCAAGTTGTGGATCTAGTTTTGGATCTAGTTTTCTACTTGTGGATTAGGTTCTGCATCTAGTTTTATACTTCTACTTCTAGATCTAGTTTTCTACTTGTGGATCTTGTTCTGGATGTAGTTTTGTTCTTGCGGATTTAGTTCTGCATTTAGTTGTGTTCTTGTGGATCTAGTTCTGGGTTTAGTCATGTACTTGTGGATCTAGTTTTCTGTTTGTTGATGTAGTTCTGGATACCCCACTTTAAAACGACAGAGAAACGCGCGTTGGGGTGATCGGTGGCAGGCGAACTTCCGTTTCACTCACATGGGTAAGCTACTTAAGAATTTTCTTTCCTCTTTACCATGCAATATTTTCAGCTATATGGCAATTCATTGCTGAGAGCTTATCCCTAATAATTCACTTGCACCTTATTATATGTGGTTCGCTTTTGCTGTAGTTTATATTGCACTGGTACGATCCCGTGCTCTAAATATCTGGGAACCATATACATTTACATAATTACTACATAGGTTTTCCCATGTCTGAATATTCAGCATAATTAGGGCAATGCCCTGACCTTCTGTTGATGCTTGGCCATCCCTTTGATGCTATTTTGCATATATTCTGCAATATTTCTAGATTTCTACTTGTGGATCTAGTTCTGGTTCTAGATTTCTACTCGTGGCTCTAGTTCTGCTTCTAGATTTCTACTTATGGATCTAGTTCTAGATTTCCACTTGTGGGTCTAGTTCTGGTTCTAGATTTCTACTTGTGGATCTAGTTCTGGTTCTAGATTTCTACTTGTGGATCTAGTTCTGGTTCTAGATTTTTACTTGTGGATCTAGCTAGGCATCTACTTTTCTACTTGTGGATGTAGTTTTCGATCTAGCTGTCTACGTGTGGATCTAGTTCTGGATCTAGTTCTCTACTTGTGAATCTAAATCTGGTTGGCTAATTGGGGATCTATTTCTTTATAGAATTTTCTACTTGTGGATCTATTTGTGGATTTAGCTTGATCTGCAAGTAGAAAACTAAATCCACAAATAGATCCACAAGTAGAAAATTCTGGATCTAATTCTGAATCTAGTTGGCGACCTGCAGATCTGGTTCTGGTTCTAGTTTTTTTTTTACTTATGGATCTAGTCTGGATCTTGTTCTGCACTTAGTTGTCCACTTGTGGATCTAGTTCTGGAGAAAGTTTTCTACTTGTGGGTGTAGTTTTGGATTTAGTTGTCTATTTCTAGATCTAGTTGTCTAATTATAGATATGCTTCTTGATCTACCGGTAGTTATCTAGTTGTTTACTTGCAGAGCTAGTTCAGGATCCAGTTTTCTATTTGCTGATCTAATTTTTAATCTAGTTGTCCACTTGCATTTCTGGTTCTAGTTGTTTACTTCTGGATCTAGTTCTGGATCTAGTTTTCTACTTGCGGATTTAGCCCTGGATCTTGTTCTGGATGAAGTTGTCTACTGTCATCGCTAGTGTCTGGGCTTCCTTCCTCTCTTCCCTTTGTGTTGCACTAAGTCCCACACCCGGCGTGACATTTACTTGCTGATCTAGTTCTGGATCGGGTTATTAGCATTTAGACATTTTTTCTTGGCTGCTGCTGCTTGTAGTAATTTAGATGTATTTTGTGACTTTTCTTCGTCCTATCTTTACGGTGTCTGAGTCTAACACAACACATTGGGTGCACGTTGTGGACTCCGTTTTTTGGGCGCAGTATTTTTAGCTGGTCTCTTTACACATCTAGACACCGTGGACTCTCTTGGGTTATTGCATTTTGTAGAGCGGTGAACTTGCACAATCCGGGTTTGCAGCTGGCTGTGAATAACGGGACTAGACATGATAGCTTTGACCTTGGGGGCTGACTGTGCAGGGTTTACGTTGGGTGTGGACCCCACTAAGTTAAGTATACCCCTCTCCTGGAGGGGCACCATAGACTGCAGGGATTATTTAGTATTTTGGATCCATCGCATTATGTAGTCTGTGTCCAGCCCTGCAGCTTCCGCTCCCTGAGGGGCCATGTTTTTTCCTATGTCTCCTGGAATGCCAGGGCAGAAATAGTAGACCAATATGTCCACAGGTAGAGGATATGCCAGTCCTGATTTTGGTGCCAAGTAACGATGCCGTTATTGGCTGTCTCTCTCATCTTACATATAAAAAACAAAGTAGCACTCTGCAACGCTAAGTGTGCGAACATGAAATATATGAAATATGATTAGCATTACTGCTCTAGAAAATAGAAATAACTGAGAAATCTTCGCGCATAAATTGGCCAATTCATGTATACCTGGGAGCCATGGTAAGGCGACTCTCATTACCAGGACCCTATCAATGTGAATACCGACAGAAGTCTGCTTGTGTATGGGAAAGCCACAACCTGCTGCAATTAAAACCACTTGTGGCCTAGAGACTGAGCGCTCAGTCAGAGCTTATATATAGAAACAGAAAAGGCCCCCTGACCAAGGGAAACCAAAACGCGCGTCGGGGCGGTCGCGCCACGTGTGTAGCCTCCGCTTTATATGTTCCCTGATACCTGCCTCTCCTCGGATCCCCTGGTATGTATACTAAGGGTTATGGTGACCATTCTTAAGATTGTGTGTGATATATTCCTGCATTGGAGGCAGAGATTAATTAGATTCTTCTATCATAGCCATTTAGCGTTGCGTTGTTAATATACTGCCAGGCATGTTTATATAGAGATCTACAATATTAATCTATTGATTACAATCTGTTACTTATTTATTTGTACTCAATGCCTGGTGGATCTATGGAAAATGTGTATATACTATTATATTTTGGCTGCTGCGTGGTGTGACCCTTTCGGTTCTTAACCATCTGCACTTTGCACTTTATCCCCCTGTGTACCTGTTAAGACTGTTTAATAAAATTTGGATAATTTTTGATTAAATACTCATGGCCTATTATTGTCATTCCTTCTGTTCTATAGAAACAGAAAAACCTGACACATCCAAAACAAGAAATAGGTGTGAACAGGTGCTGACTAGGAGCAGCTACCTCCATATACAACTAACAAATAGAGTAGCACTCTGTAACATGAACATGATATATATGAAATCTGAATAGCATTACTGTTCTAGAAAATAGAAATAACTGATCATCTTGTGCCGGTCGGTTTATTCCAACTCCTCGTACATGTGATGGCTCCAGGGGTGTAGGGTGCTTCTCCAGGTCTTCTGCCCTGTTACTCAGACCCTCTCAGGTGCTTCTCCAGGTCTCTCCGTTCCCTAGATGAAGCTGTCAGAATGGCGCTTGTTTTTCTGAGCGGTCAGCCGGGATGTTGGAGAGGTCTCTTCTGTCCCACTTGGATGTAGTAACGCGTCGGCAGATGGGAGCTGGTGGCGCCTGCGTCCTCAACTCTTTTGGAAAGTTGTCACTAGAAAATGTTGCCAGCCGTAAGAATTGGCAAATACTGCAGAAAGCAAGATGACAAGGGACCAGAGCGAAACCAGGAGGTCCGGGCGCCATTGTTGCATGGCTTTAATTACAGCACATGTGTGCACTGTCGCTGGAAAACCTATCCACATCAATTCCACAAAGTACTCGACATACAGCGGAAAGAAGAGACCTCCTGCAGCTGTGACACCTGTATACAGGACATAAGAGCCCGTCTACTCCACATAGGACTACGACCATGAATCTGGGCAGAATTTACCGCTCAACCTCAGGATACGACCCTCACACAAATGCCCGAGGAAAGGGGTGATGCCGGGGTCATGTGAGAAGTAGAAGTGGCCATGAGATCAGCCAATGCCCATCACCCCAGCCCTCTACGAGGATGGTGGCACCAGCTGCATGGTGGTCAGCACATGGCTGTCCAAAGACATCAGATGGACTCGCCCCACAATCATGATGTTTTCAGGGTTTTCTTAGTATTGCAGGTGATAGAATGAAAGGCTTCGGGAATTGCCACAGGTTCTCTCGCCTAAGGAAATCCTGAAAACGTGATCTGGTGGGAGTCTGTGAGGACAGGAGACGGGAGGCGTTGATCTGGTGTCTGTGGCTTTCAGACCCTCACAGCTACATTCTCCTTCATTATCGGTACAATGACTGCTGTTCCCATGTCTGATTTACAGGGATTGTACAATCAAGTGTCTGGTCAGTGCCCGGTACTATTGGTACTATTTGGAAAAAGTCAATAAAAGCAGCATTGGTTTGTGGAGCCGCGCGTGAGCTTAGTTCTTGGTGCAGAGCCGCAGGAGCTGATGTGAATGGACGGAGCCGGCGTCCAGGCTCATTACAGGATGACTTTCTACCTAAAAGTGTCTCTCCGGGGAGAGCGTTTAACAGCTCAAGTGCCTGCGCAGGAACGGCAGCCCGTCCTATATGGCTGCACCCTTCTTGGAGGTGTCAGAGCTGCTTCTGTCTTTCTGCAGGCAGTACTGAAGGGTGTGAATCCAGCAAGGAAAGCATGGCTGCTGCTCCCTCGGGCTTCCACCCAGGGAAATGTGCAGACATGAATATAAAATAGGCAGAATTTCTAGGTTAACCCATTCTGCAGGACAGAGAAGAGCCGACATAACTCAAAAATAATGTAACCAGATGTAGTGATGGTGTGGTGTAGATGTGGCAGCCTGGTGGTGGTGCGGTCACCGGTGGTGTGGTGTAGATGTGGCAGCCTGGTGGTGGTGCGGTCACCGGTGGTGTGGTGTAGATGTGGCAGCCTGGTGGTGGTGCGGTCACCGGCGGTGTGGTGTAGATGTGATAACCTGGTGGTGGTGCGGTCACCGGCGGTGTGGTGTAGATGTGGCAGTCTGGTGGTGGTGCGGTCACTTGCGGTGTGGTGTAGATGTGGCAGCCTGGTGGCGGTCTTGTGTAGATGTGGCAGCCTGGTGATGGTGCGGTCACCGGCGGTGTTGTGTAGATGTGGCAGCCTGGTGGTGGTGCGGTCACCGGCGGTGTGGTGTAGATGTGGCAGCCTGGTGGTGGTGCGGTCACTGGCGGTGTTGTGTAGATGTGGCAGCCTGGTGGTGGTGCGATCACCGGCGGTGTGGTGTAGATGTGGCAGCCTGGTGGTGGTGCGGTCACTGGCTTTGTGGTGTAGATGTGGCAACCTGGTGGTGGTGAGGTCACTGGCGGTGTGGTGTAGATGTGGCAGCCTGGTGGTGGTGAGGTCACTGGCTTTGTGGTGTAGATGTGGCAACCTGGTGGTGGTGAGGTCACTGGCGGTGTGGTGTAGATGTGGCAGCCTGGTGGTGGTGCAGTCACTGGCGGTGTGGTGTAGATGTGGCAGCCTGGTGGTGGTGCGGTCACCGGCGGTGTGGTGTAGATGTGGCAGCCTGGTGGTGGTGCGGTCACCGGCGGTGTGGTGTAGATGTGGCAGCCTGGTGGTTGTGCGTCACCGGCGGTGTGGTGTAGATGTGGCAGCCTGGTGGTGGTGCGTCACCAGCAATGTGGTGTAGATGTGACAGCCTGGTGGTGGTGTGGTGTAGATGTGGCAGCCTGGTGGTGGTGTGGTCACCGGCAATGTGGTGTAGATGTGGCAGCCTGGTGGTGGTGTGGTGTAGATGTGGCAGCCTGGTGGTGGTGTGGTGTAGATGTGGCAGCCTGGTGGTGGTGTGGTGTAGATGTGGCAGCCTGGTGGTGGTGTGGTGTAGATGTGGCAGCCTGGTGGTGGTGCGGTCACCGGCGGTGTGGTGTAGATGTGGCAGCCTGGTGGTGGTGCGTCACCGGCAATGTGGTGTAGATGTGACAGCCTGGTGGTGGTGTGGTGTAGATGTGGCAGCCTGGTGGTGGTGTGGTCACCGGCGGTGTGGTGTAGATGTGGCAGCCTGGTGGTGGTGCGGTCACCGGCGGTGTGGTGTAGATGTGGCAGCCTGGTGGTGGTGAGGTCACCGGCGGTGTGGTGTAGACGTGGCGGTCTGGTGGTGGTGCGGTCACCGGCGGTGTGGTGTAGATGTGGCAGCCTGGTGGTGGTGCGGTCACCGGCGGTGTGGTGTAGATGTGGCAGCCTGGTGGTGGTGCGGTCACCGGCGGTGTGGTGTAGATGTGGCAGCCTGGTGGTGGTGCGGTCACCGGCGGTGTGGTGTAGATGTGGCAGCCTGGTGGTGGTGCGGTCACCGGCGGTGTGGTGTAGATGTGGCAGCCTGGTGGTGGTGCGGTCACCGGCGGTGTGGTGTAGATGTGGCAGCCTGGTGGTGGTGCGGTCACCGGCGGTGTGGTGTAGATGTGGCAGCCTGGTGGTGGTGCGGTCACCGGCGGTGTGGTGTAGATGTGGCAGCCTGGTGGTGGTGCGGTCACCGGCGGTGTGGTGTAGATGTGGCAGCCTGGTGGTGGTGCGGTCACCGGCGGTGTGGTGTAGATGTGGCAGCCTGGTGGTGGTGCGGTCATCGGCGGTGTGGTGTAGATGTGGCAGCCTGGTGGTGGTGCGGTCACCGGCGGTGTGGTGTAGATGTGGCAGCCTGGTGGTGGTGCAGGTGGAGAATCCTGTGAAGACACGTGTCGCCATGGACACTCCTAGGAGTCCAGTAGACGCTGTGGCCTTGTACTGATGTCCATTCTTACTGTTTGGCCACTGAACATGTCGGTTTCCAGCCGCACTCTGTAAATGCCAGCAATGGCCGCTGCCCTGTGTGATGAGGCTGGAACGCTCCACTGTGGGCCGCGTCCTCTCATCATCCGAAGTGATTGTGCCCCACAACCCTCTGCAGACTGATGAGGCGGCTGACACTGGTCACATCATTGCCCTCCAATAAACCAGAGATTGTTTCCTGGAGCCGGACGCATGGATAGTCGATGACAGCAATGGCTGCTCTTCGGACTCCGTACCGGAGTTTGTTGCTGTTTGGGTGCTGGCATGAGATGTGGATGAGCTTTACGTGGCCCACTGGCCATATGTCACCCGGGGCTCGGGACATTGTGTCACGGTTCCACGTGTCTGGGATGCCGTTACTGACAGCTCGACCATCCAATCTTGTACAGGGGCGAGCTGGAGCGTTCAGTACTGTGATTGACAGCTCCACCATCCAATCTGGTACAGGGGCGTGCTGGAGCGGTCAGTGAGGTGATTGACAGCTCGACCATCCAATCTTATACAGGGGCGTGCAATAGCTCAGTGTGGTGATTGACAGCTCGACCATTCAATCTTGTACAGGGGCATGCTGGAGCTGTCAGTACTGTGATTGACAGCTTGACCATCCAATCTGGTACAGGGGTGTGCAATAGCCGCCAGTGAGGTGAGTGACAGCTCGACCATCCAATCTGGTACAGGGGCGTGCAATAGCCGCCAGTGAGGTGATTGACAGCTCGGCTGTCCAACCTGAGACTGGGAGGCACTGGCTATCTTCGGGTGTTCATTATCCCAGGTGAATGCCAGGCTACTTTACTGAGCTGTTTCCCCAGATCTCTGCCAGACATCAGCTAGTGTGTGCTTTGTTCTCTGTGCCTTGCTTCTGTTTATTGATCTTCTGTTGCCTGACCTTGGACCTTGTTCTGACCATCTGTCTGTTTAACCCCTTCTGCTCTGATCTGCTGTCCTTCTGGTATTCTGATCTACGGAACGTTACCTGACTACGCCTTTGCCTCTTCCCTGTTTATGACGTACCCTCTTGGCTTTGACTTCGGACTCCTTGACTATCCCGTCTCACGGCCTGGCCGTGAGAAGTGACTCAGCATCACCCATTGTACACTTGTGACTCCTCCACATTGTCCTTTACAGCATAAATCCTTCCCAACGTGTAAAATGTAATCAGTCAGGTAGTAAGATGCTGGAGACCATTAGAGGAGACAGTCAGCGGCGTTGAGACTGCTCTGAGATGCTGCTTGCATTGTGACATCCCCTTAATCCTCCGGCAGCCGCTCCACTGATTCAACTCTCCTGGAAGGGTTAATGGTGCTTACTGTTCAATTTTCATGGTTACAGGAGGCGATTGCTGGTCAGAGAGTTGCCATGGTTACTTGTCTCCTGGTACTACATTTTTAGTCCCAACGTGTTGTCATGGTTACCGTTGGCCAGTGTGACATTACTTCACGGGGTAACTAAAACTACGCAGGATTTGATGCTTTGCCGCACTCCGGCTGTGACCATCGGGCAGTAACTCACCTAAATATATGCCCCATTGTGGGTATGGCGGGCACATGAGGCTCCCACCAACAGGCGAGGACGGGCACGTATACCGTCAGCTGATGATAGGATGGGGGAAATCTGAGGATTAGGCCAGCTCAGCCCCGCTGTCCAGGCCATAGATGCCGCCTCGTGATTGGTGCTGGTTATTGGAGTGGTCCGTGTTCCGACCCCAGTGCCCCCAGTATATGGGTCTGTGGACGCTGCTCATCCGTAAACTCCAGGGTGCCTCATTACTGAGGGAGACTTAACCCCCCTTTCTCTGTGAGGTTGTGGCTAAGCTCTCCTCCCCCCAGGACACCAGGAGCGATACGAAGGTGTTATATCCCAAGACTGCATAACCGTCTTATTATATGGCTCCACCATGGCACCTGTGCAGATGGGGAATGGTGCGGGGCCTGTGGAGGTGGAGGGGGAGCCATGTTGGTGGAGGGCGTGAAGCCTGTGCAGTTGGTGGAGAGGAGGCACCAGTGGAGGGTGCGGGGCCCGTGCAGTCGGTGGAGGAGGAGGCATGTTGGTGGAGAGCGTGAAGCTTGTGCTATTGGTGGAGATGAGGCACCAGTGGAGGGCGCGGGGCCTGTGCAGTTGGTGGAGGGGGAGCCATGTTGGTGGAGAGCGTGAAGCCTGTGCTGTTGGTGGAGAGGAGGCACCAGTGGAGGGTTGCGGGGCCCGTGCAGTCGGTGGAGGAGCAGGCATGTTGGTGGAGAGCGTGAAGCCTGTGCTGTTGGTGGAGATGAGGCACCAGTGGAGGGCGCGGGGCCCGTGCAGTCGGTGGAGGAGGAGGCATGTTGGTGGAGAGCGTGAAGCTTGTGCTGTTGGTGGAGATGAGGCACTAGTGGAGGGCGCGGGGCCCGTGCAGTCGGTGGAGGAGGAGGCATGTTGGTGGAGAGCGTGAAGCTTGTGCTGTTGGTGGAGATGAGGCACCAGTGGAGGGCGCGGGGCCTGTGCAGTTGGTGGAGGGGGAGGCATGTTGGTGGAGGGCGTGAAGCCTGTGCTGTTGGTGGAGAGGAGGCACCAGTGGAGGGCGCGGGGCCTGTGCAGTTGGTGGGGGAGGAGGCATGTTGGTGGAGAGCGTGAAGCTTGTGCTGTTGGTGGAGATGAGGCACCAGTGGAGGGCGCGGGGCCCGTGCAGTCGGTGGAGGAGGAGGCATGTTGGTGGAGAGCGTGAAGCTTGTGCTGTTGGTGGAGATGAGGCACCAGTGGAGGGCGCGGGGCCTGTGCAGTTGGTGGAGGAGGAGGCATGTTGGTGGAGAGCATGAAGCTTGTGCTGTTGGTGGAGAGGAGGCACCAGTGGAGGGCGTGGGGCCTGTGCAGTCGGTGGGGGAGGAGGCATGTTGGTGGAGAGCGTGAAGCCTGTGCTGTTGGTGGAGATGAGGCACCAGTGGAGGGCGCGGGGCCCGTGCAGTCGGTGGAGGAGGAGGCATGTTGGTGGAGAGCGTGAAGCTTGTGCTGTTGGTGGAGATGAGGCACCAGTGGAGGGCGCGGGGCCTGTGCAGTTGGTGGAGGGGGAGGCATGTTGGTGGAGTTCGTGAAGCCTGTGCAGTTGGTGGAGAGGAGGCACCAGTGGAGGGCGCGGGGCCTGTGCAGTCGGTGGGGGAGGCATGTTGGTGGAGGGCGTGAAGCCTGTGTGGTTGGTGGAGAGGAGGCACCAGTGGAGGGCGCGGGGCCCATGCCGTCGGTGGAGGAGGAGGCATGTTGGTGGAGAGGGTGAAGCCTGTGCTGTTGGTGGAGAGGAGGCACCAGTGGAGGGCGCGGGGCCCATGCCGTCGGTGGAGGAGGAGGCATGTTGGTGGAGGGTCTGTACCAGTGAAGTGGCGGCATCGGTGCAGTCAGTGAAGGGCGCAAGGCCCGTGTAGTCGGTGGGTATTGGATGCTAATATTAACTTTCTGTTTATTGTACCTGTGAGGAGCTGGCCACAGACTGTTTCCAGCACGGGCACCAGTACTGTCAGTCTTATTGCTGTGTTTTATTACAGATTTGCTGGTTGTTTTATTAGAAATTTGCTTACTCATTAGTTTAAGGTGCAAAAATCTCTCCTGGAAAATGTTCAGCCTCAGGAATCAATGTTTCCATTCAGTGACCGTAAGCAGAGGAAGACATGCTGTTTGGATTTTATGTATACATGAGGACAGGCAGGAGATCGCTAAAGGTAAATGTAAAACAATCATTCCATTAATCTCGTTAGAATTTCAGGGGCCTCTAGCCATTGTTCTCCCAGCCACTAGTCCCACTGTGTGGATGGGGAGAGTAGACCCAGGGGTGCAGTCACGACAGGGAGTCTCACATGCAGTCCCAGGTGATGGGTTCCACCTGACAAAAATACCTCCACTAATTCAGTTAGCTTTGTGGGGGGGGGGGGGCGGGGGGGGTGAACACTTTTGCCCATTCAGGGGTCTATTCCCAGGGAGGGAGGAATAAGCCATGTTTAGTCAGGGAGAGTGTGGAATGACATCGAAGGGAGAGGATCTAGGCTGAGGTCCTGGAGCCATGGATGGATGGTGTGAAGACCCGGGGTCTTCCATGAGCATAATACTACTCAGACAACACAGGGTGAGGGTTAAACAGTGTGGCAATATTTTTTTGAACCACAAAGCGGATAATACATAGAACAGTCCCAGCTAATACCCAAGATGGTGCAAAATTACAGTCTCACCCTTCCGCTGGCCTGCCTGGTTTAGGGCAGTAAGATATGTGGCCAAGCGACCTGATTGTTCCAACCTGGATTCTTCAAATCGTCTCAGTACAGCAATACTCAATGGAGCAGTTCTGTATTTTTCCAAACAGGACTGTGGTCCCTTAGGCTGTCATTCTGTCCCTCCAAACAGACACAGAGACCCCCTTTTTATAGTTCACATTTGTCCTTTCAAGCCATCATTCACAGGTCAAGGGTCAGGGATCATGATATTAATTTACAATGCTCGAATATCCACAGCTCATCCCCCAATGTTGGCTGGTAAACACCCTACAATGGTATTTAACATATCTAGCAAACATCCATTGTTCAGAGTCCCTGTATTGCAAAACTGTCAGACGATACGTTGTAAGAGTTAATGTAATATGTGAATAGCGGCCATTCATCAATTACCAATATCACCTCAAGTGATCAGCATTCAGGTTTATAGTCTGTGTTCAGCAACCAAAGAAGAACACTGGTTCAAAAGTCAACATAAAAATAAAGGTATATTGCTCCTGGTCTACCGAAAGTATGTCTGGCATAATTAAGAAGAAAAGCTGAGTTGTCACAGATGGCCTGTGGAGTTTAGTGATCGGTTGCCGACTGGGCTGGATGAACGTGCTACAGTGTGGATCTGTCGTCTGGATTTGATAAACTTTCTTGAAGGACTGTTGCTGCTGGATACCTGTGCTTCCATCGTTTTATCTGCCGTCTGGATGATCGTGGACACTGACTACGGACTATACAGGCTGGAGATACGAAATCTGTGGCCAACCACAAGTTGGGAGACAGTGAGTATGGCCTGATACAAAGGCAGTGGAACTACCGGCTCCCGGGAGGGGACTTTGTGGACTGGGGGCAGTATATGTCGGCTATCTACTCGGAGTTGTTGTAAAAGCTTGGATGTAAGGAATAATGACTGCATCGTTAACTGCCCAGGTGATTATTACAACCTCAGAGGACCTGTTGGCCTTTGATGGCAATGTTTTGGCACGTTCCTGGCATGCTTACGGTGGACGATTTCCTGATCATACGGCTCGGGAGATTCCTGACACACTGTAACTATCGGCACCCCTGTATCTGTTCTGGACCACCCATGTCCCGCTCTGCTGTCCTCTGTTCAGCTGCAGCCCGCTGGTGGATGCGCTCTCCCAGATCTGATCCGTACCATCACTAATGTGTGTGTGATAAATGCCGCTGCGCCACGTTTGCCGCTCTCGATCATTTTACCATGAGCGAACACAGCAGAAGTTCGGCGATATTGGTGTGCTGCAAAGACCGGACGAATAACCACATATACACGTGCGCAAGAGGGGAGCGAGCATTACCCCGGAGGGGCGATTAGGAGGAGCGCGCAAATCTGATGGCCGACAGAATTATAGCAGCGAGAACAATGAGATGGCACCAGCGTCCTCGGCACACCGCACGACAACCAATTGTCTGGAAATGACAGGTTGTGGCGGATGGGCATTTATAGGACGGGTATTAATAGCGCATTGTTACAACTAGCGAACGCGCGCCGGAGCAGTGCAGGAAGGGACACGTGGATCACCATGAATTTATCATATGGATCTTAAAGGAACGTCTGTGGGGGAGGGGAGCATCACCATATCCCTGGCTTAAATCTGGCGCCCTCATATTCTCTGTCACTCGTATGCTAATGGCAGCAGTGTCCAGGGAGCGTTGAATGGAGCGACGGTCGTGCGCAGTGTTGATAGTGGCCTATGCTCGGATGGGACAGGCCGCGCGTGCACGCTCCAACCTCCGTCCAACATGTCCTAGAGCTGCAGATGAATGTTCATGGGACATTGGTGATAGACCTCTGAAATCATTCAGAGCGACATAGTGGAAGTGACACGAGCTCTGTAAAGGTGCTGTCCAAGATATGAAGGAGAAAATGGGGTTAAAATCCAAAAATTATATCAATGTGACAAATGCTGAAAAGTCAACTGGTAAGTTCCTCAGATCCCCACCGCTCGTGTGGTTCCTCCGGTGCTTGTGGACCGACCATCCTACAGTGATAATGTCCTGACCATCTGCTTGTGACACCTGCAAAGTGACTAGTGGCAGGACCGTTACTAAAGACCGATGGGATCGCCATTCGGTTACTGATGATGGTAATATGGGTTCCAGAACGTCCTGTATATCATTACATGGACTATACCACGCAAGCCTTCACAGGGGGCCATAACTCCTTATCACGGTTGCTGATGATGATTAGACCTTCCTGTACGACGTTATTTACATGCGTCACCCAGACTTTTCACAGAGAAGGCATAATCACCTATCGACGTTATTGATGATGATTACACAGCTCCTGTCACACTGTTATGATGAAGGAGCCTGCATAACTTTTATCTATCAGCTGATATACAGGAGGGATAATAATCTTGCTCTACCCTGCGGCAAGGAGAAACTAGGAGGGGAAAAAAGCGCAATATGGCCTCATCTGGGGAGAGGGAAGAGGAGTAGGCTTACAGCAAGGTTCTGCGAACCACAGTTAGTTGTGTAAAGACCATGTCCGTCCAGCGGCTGTAGGTCCGGCGGTCATCAGACTGAGGAAACACCGATGAAGAGGATTTGTGGACCTTCTGCGCTACTGGTGCACCCCTATCACAGATCCAAGTTCAGACAGGAGGTATTCGAGGTTTTTACTCTTTATTCAGTCAACACATTTCGAAGTACTACAGACTTGTTCAGTTGTTTTTTCTTCCTGATGAAGTCTGGATTACTTTGAAATGTGTTGACTGAATAAAGAGTAAAAACCGCGAATACCTCCTGTCTGAACTTGGATCTATGATAGGGGTGCACCAGTAGCGCAGAAGGTCCACAAATCCTCTTCATCGGTGTTTCCTCAGTCTGATGACCCTGCCGCAGGCAGAGATGGTACTGTCTGATCACATGATACTGTGGAGATGCATCATGGGATTGATGGCGTAGAGTAAGAGAAGTGGCTGAAATCTCATATTCGGGATGGAGTTTCATTTTGGCACAAGGTTAGAGGAGGTTTTTATAATGCCGGGAATTTTGTGTCACCGGCCTTTCCAAACAATGATGGTGAACGAGCCATAACCCTAACAGGCTAATAAGGTCTGAAACCTCGGTCAAAGTTAGTTCCAGGGTTTAGCTAATTATGATCGTAGATTCATTAAGCTTCGGTCCTCAGTCAACCTGGTGTTGATTTGCTTCTTGTGGTTGAGGTAGACGCCTCTTCAGTGAAGGAACAGTATCCATCTCTACAGAAGGACGACGCTTCTTTTCATCCTTTTGCCTTTTTCTTGCGGAAGTTTTCACAAGCAGAGTCCAACGATGGTATAGGTGATCGGGAACTCTTGGCGGTTACGAGAGCTTTTGAGGAATGGAGACATTGCTTGGAGGGGGCTAGGCATAGAATGACGGTCTTTACTGATCACAAAAATGTACTGGATGTTGACGCTGTTAAGTGCCTGAATACTAGACAGACCCGTTGGGGTCTGTGCTTCACTCGGTTGATTTCTCTGTAACATATCTCCCTGGTACTAAGAATGTTAAGGCGGATGTCTTATGTAGTTTCGCTCCGGAGGGCTGGTGGTGGGTGCTTTGGGTATTGATCTCAGTGCATTGTGGAAGCTCCGGAGGGCTGCTGGTGGGTGCATTGTGGAAGCTCCGGAGGGCTGCTGGTGGGTGCATTGTGGAAGCTCCGGAGGGCTGCTGGTGGGTGTATTGTGGAAGCTCCGGAGGGCTGCTGGTGGGTGCATTGTGGAAGCTCCGGAGGGCTGGTGGTGGGTGCATTGTGGAAGCTCCAGAGGGCTGGTGGTGGGTGCATTGTGGAAGCTCCGGAGGGCTGCTGGTTGGTGCATTGTGGAAGCTTCGGAGGGCTGCTGGTTGGTGCATTGTGGAAGCTCCGGAGGGCTGCTGGTTGGTGCATTGTGGAAGCTCCGGAGAGCTGCTGGTGGGCGCATTGTGGAAGCCCCGGAGGGCTGCTGGTGGGTGCATTGTGGAAGCTCCGGAGGGCTGCTGGTGGGTGCATTGTGGAAACTCTGGAGGGCTGGTGGTGGGTGCTTTGGGTATCTATTTCAGCGCATTGTGGAAGCTCCAGTTTTTTGTGCCGTCCTCGCTTTTCACTGATCTTTTTAACAAAGTGCACAATTCTGTGAGGGCCGGACATCCTAGTTTCTCTGCCACCTGTAGAGCTGTTTCCAGGTCCTTTTGGTGGCAGAGTGCTCAAAAAGAGGTGGATGAGTGTGTCCGTAGGTGCAGGATGTGCGCCAAGTCTATACCCTCTCACCAGACCTTGGCAGGGGTTCTTTTGCCCAACGAGGTTCCGTCTCTACCTTGGACCCACTTGTCTATGGATTTTGTCATGGATTTACCTGATTCTAGTAATACTGTGGTGAGGGTGGTGATTGACCTTTTTAGCAAGATGGTTCACTTGGACCTGCTGCCAAAATTGCCTATGCCTAAAAGTTTAGCTAGTTGATTCTGTGTTCGGCGTCTTTCCACTGAGCCACAACAGATTCATCTTTTCTTTGGGTGTTTTAGTTGTTACCCAAAACCGACAGAAATAAAGATATCAGGTGTTTTTCATTTACTCTGTTTGTCTGCCCGATCACCTTTCAGGTGCAGCTTTATAGACTTCCACTGCTGGTGATGGTCTTTGTTGGATTCCTTCACTTTGCTGTGGTTTGTGTTGGTTGCAATTGTTTTGACTTATTTCTTTATTCCTTAGGGAACTGCTATTCTAGCGATCCTAGGAGATGCTAAGGTCATTCAGGGTAAGCTGCCTCGAATGGGGGCGGCATTGCATTATCTTTGAGTGCCAACCTCCGCGGTCAGGCAGGGTCAGAAAAGGGCTTTACCTAGTCTGAACAGGGACCTGTCAGGTTCAGGTGTTTTGTCTCCCTGGTTTGTACGTTAAGTGTGTGAATGAGCTTTGGCAGCCATAACATTTAACTATATAGCACCACGCCGCCGAGGCGCACATTACCGCCGAGCCGCACCACGCCGCTGAGCCATACATTACCGCAGAGCCGCACCACGCCGCTGACCCGCACATTACTGCTGAGCCGCACATTACCGCAGAGCCGCACATTACCGCAGAGCCGCATCACGCCGCCGAGACGCACATTACCGCAGAGCCGCACCACGCCGCCGAGGCGCCCATTACCGCTGAGGCGCACCACGCCGCCGAGGCGCCCATTACCGCTGAGGCGCACCACGCCGCCCAGGCGCCCATTACCGCTGAGGCGCACCACGCCGCCGAGGCGCCCATTACCGCTGAGGCGCACCACGCCGCCGAGGCGCCCATTACCGCTGAGGCGCACCACGCCGCCGAGGCGCCCATTACCGCTGAGGCGCACCACGCCGCCGAGGCGCCCATTACCGCTGAGGCGCACCACGCCGCCGAGGCGCCCATTACCGCTGAGGCGCACCACGCCGCCGAGGCGCCCATTACCGCAGAGCCGCACCACGCTGCCGAGGAGCACATTGCCGCCGAGGAGCACATTACCGCAGAGCCGCACCACGCCGCCGAGGCACACATTACCGCCGAGCCGCACCACTCCGCCGAGCCGTGTGGGTACAGAATCCCCAGTAATTCCTCCATGGTGCTCATGTGAGCGGCTCGCTCTGCGGCGTCTGTCAGAAAGCACTGTAGCGGGTGGTGTGTACACCGTAGTTATTGGTTGTTAATTGCTGTGCGCTCCAGTATTATGTGTGCGCTGTGACTGCGTGGCGGTTATCACCAGGATATTATCCGTCTATTATGTCCTGTGGGACGGGGGCGGCGATGATGCACGCCAGCCGCTTAATGAAGTAAACGACACTTCAGGCCGCAATAAGCCGCTTCTCCGCGCCCCTCCTGAATCCGCCATGCCCTCTCCAGCTGTCCCTATTGTGAGATCTCCACTTCATCAGAGGACTGTGGGGAACAGTCAGACGGCCGGGCCGGAGCAGTCACACCGCCAGCACTGGCACGCAGCCTCCAGAAGTGTCGCCTGCCTCCATCTTCACGCTGTAGAGGCTCCCAGACACATCGAGGACACGCAGATTGATGATAATGAATTAGATGAGGCGACTGCAGCTCCAAATATTAATGGTCCTCCAACTGCACACTCGACATTACGCCGACCAGGACGCTGCCCGTAATTACGAAACCTCCAATGTCACCTGCCCGGATATAGATGCCATTACCGGCCATGGGATCTTGACCAGCTACCAAGCAGTCACAATGTAGCGGCACCGCCTGTATATTGTCTGCTCGGTAAACTACGTAAAACATGCATTCAAAAAGACCGGCCGCAAGCGGACAAGACTGACCAGACCTGGCCTCGCGTGCGGACCAGACCCATTCCCCCCACTCTCCCCCGCGCGGGCGGGAAAGACGCCGACCCCTCCCCGGCGGGCGGGCAAGACACCAGACCCTGGCCCGCGCGCGCAGACTGGTCTGCGTCTTGTGACCCGGCCGCACGCCTGGAACTTAAACAATAGAAATCTGCAGTGCTCTCTTCACCCACAGAGCTGACACTCCAGTTGTCACTTGACTGCATGTCTGACTGCGCTGGAACCAACAGAACTGGATTCTGATGGATTTATATATAACTATCTCCATCTCCATAATATATATATATTTTTCAGAGGTGGGGGTCCCAAATAGAACTTGTGCTACGGGGCCTTTTGGTTTGCAGGAACGCTTGCAGGGCGGTAATAATGAGGGCAATCTGGCCTGTTGCTCAGAGCCCGAGGCTCCAGGGGTCCCGTTGTCAGATTGCCCTCATCATAAGCAGTGTGCCGGACAGGAAGGGGGGCCCAGACACATTTCTTGCCCAGGGGCCCCAAGCTGTAAGTGTCCGCCCCTGCCAATGGGGGAGGGGGGTATTCTATCCCAGGTGGTGAAGAAGGGTGAGGACTGTGTAATTTTGCACCATCTTGGGTATTAGCTGGGACTATTCTGTGTGTTTGTTGTCCGCTTTGTAATTCCATAAAGTATTGTCACGCTGTTCTACCCTCACCCTGTGTTGTAACATAATCTTCCTTCAACCTTAAAAACTATGTCCATCTAGTTCACCCCATAGCCTAACATGTTGATCCAGAGGAAGGAAAAAAAAACCCATGTGGCAAACACTAAGCTCCTCATTGGGGAAAAAAATTCCTTCCCGACTCCATACGACAATCAGACTGGTTCCCTGGATCAACACCCTATCAAGGAATCTAGTATTTATAACCTGTAATATTATACTTTTCAGGAAAGGCATCCAGGTCCTTCTTACATGTTAGTAGTGAATCCTCATTACAACATCATGCGGCAGAGAGCTCCATAGTCTCACTGCTCTTACAGTAAAGAATCCCCGTCTGTGATTGATTAAACCTTCTTTCCTCCAGACGTAGAAGATGCCCCCTTGTCCCCGTCTCAGGCCTCAGAGTAAAAAGATCAGTAGAAAGGTCTTTGTACTGTCCCCTCATATACTTGTACATAGTAATAAGATCACCCCTAAACTAAATAACCCCAAGTGTAATAACCTATCTTGGTATTGCAGACCCCCCAGTCCTCTAATAACCTATCTTGGTATTGCAGACCCCCCAGTCCTCTAATAACCTGTCTTGGTATTGCAGACCCCCCAGTCCTCTAATAACCTTGGTCGCTCTTCTCTGCGCTCTGTCTGAGTAGCGTTACGTCCACAGGAGACCCCCAGTCTTCTAATAACCTTGGTCGCTCTTCTCTGCGCTCTGTCTGAGTAGCGTTACGTCCACAGGAGACCCCCAGTCCTCTAATAACCTTGGTCTCTCTTCTCTGATCTCTGTCTGAGTAGCGTTACATCCACAGGAGACCCCCAGTCCTCTAATAACCTTGGTCGCTCTTCTCTGCGCTCTGTCTGAGTAGCGTTACATCCACAGGAGACCCCCAGTCCTCTAATAACCTTGGTCGCTCTTCTCTGCGCTCTGTCTGAGTAGCGTTACGTCCACAGGAGACCCCAGTCCTCTAATAACCTTGGTCGCTCTTCTCTGCGCTCTGAGTAGCGTTACGTCCACAGGAGACCCCCAGTTCCCTAATAACCTTGGTCGCTCTTCTCTACGCTCTGTCTGAGTAGCGTTACGTCCACAGGAGACCCCAGTCCTCTAATAACCTTGGTCGCTCTTCTCTGCGCTCTGAGTAGCGTTACGTCCACAGGAGACCCCCAGTCCTCTAATAACCTTGGTCGCTCTTCTCTGCGCTCTGTCTGAGTAGCGTTACGTCCACAGGAGACCCCCAGTTCTCTAATAACCTTGGTCTCTCTTCTCTGCGCTCTGTCTGAGTAGCGTTACGTCCACAGGAGACCCCCAGTTCTCTAATAACCTTGGTCGCTCTTCTCTGCGCTCTGTCTGAGTAGCGTTACGTCCACAGGAGACCCCCAGTTCTCTAATAACCTTGGTCGCTCTTCTCTGCGCTCTGTCTGAGTAGCGTTACATCCACAGGAGACCCCCAGTCCTCTAATAACCTTGGTCGCTCTTCTCTGCGCTCTGTCTGAGTAGCGTTACATCCACAGGAGACCCCCAGTCCTCTAATAACCTTGGTCGCTCTTCTCTGCGCTCTGAGTAGCGTTACGTCCACAGGAGACCCCCAGTTCCCTAATAACCTTGGTCGCTCTTCTCTACGCTCTGTCTGAGTAGTGTTACGTCCACAGGAGACCCCCAGTTCTCTAATAACCTTGGTCGCTCTTCTCTGCGCTCTGTCTGAGTAGCGTTACGTCCACAGGAGACCCCCAGTCCTCTAATAACCTTGGTCTCTCTTCTCTGCGCTCTGAGTAGCGTTACGTCCACAGGAGACCCCCAGTCCTCTAATAACCTTGGTCGCTCTTCTCTGCGCTCTCTGTGTAGCGTTACGTCCACAGGAGACCCCAGTCCTCTAATAACCTTGGTCGCTCTTCTCTGCGCTCTGTCTGAGTAGCGTTACGTCCACAGGAGACCCCCAGTCCTCTAATAACCTTGGTCGCTCTCCTCTGCGCTCTGTCTGAGTAGCGTTGCGTCCACAGGAGACTCCCAGTCCTCTAATAACCTTGGTCGCTCTTCTCTACGCTCTGTCTGAGTAGCGTTACATCCACAGGAGACCCCCAGTCCTTTAATAACCTTGGTCGCTCTTCTCTGTTCTCTGAGTAGCGTTACGTCCACAGGAGACCCCCAGTCTTCTAATAACCTTGGTCGCTCTCCTCTGCGCTCTGTCTGAGTAGCGTTACATCCACAGGAGACCCCCAGTCCTCTAATAACCTTGGTCGCTCTTCTCTGCGCTCTGCATGAGTAGCGTTACATCCACAGGAGACCCCCAGTCCTCTAATAACCTTGGTCGCTCTTCTCTGCGCTCTGAGTAGCGTTACGTCCACAGGAGACCCCCAGTCCTCTAATAACCTTGGTCGCTCTTCTCTGCGCTCTGTCTGAGTAGCGTTACGTCCACAGGAGACCCCCAGTCCTCTAATAACCTTGGTCGCTCTTCTCTGCGCTCTGTCTGAGTAGCGTTACGTCCACAGGAGACTCCGGGGTCTTCACAAGAACTTTCCGGCCTCTGCTGAAAAGCTGAAGATGAGGAGGAATTTCACCGCTCACCAGACAGCGACCCTGAGCGACCTCCAAGAGAAAGGCTTCTCCAGAAGATGGAAGATCGGGATTGGCTCAGCTCGAGCCCAGACCGGAACCCAAGGGGCAATCTGTGGTGACCTGAAGGGGGCGCTGTACAATGAAGATGCCCCCGCAATCTGACAAATGTGCAGCTGTTGCAGGAGGAGCCGGCAAAGATCGTCGAATCTAGATGTGCCGAGTGATAGACCCCCGACCCAAAAATACTGAGCGCTGCCAGAAACTGACAGTATCAGTGCAAGGGTGTGCAGACTTATGCAATAACATTTAGTTTTTTCTTTTTCCACCTGAAATGATGTCCGTTTGTTTCTCGCTGGATTTGTGCAGATTATGGCGACATTAAAAGGGGAACAGTCCTGAAATGATTCTTGGACGTGACAAGCCTGCATCTTACTAGGGGTGTGTGGACTTTTCCTCCGTGTCATTGGAGGATTTCCATATCCAGCGTGGAATGTAAATGCGAGTGATTGGAATAACATGTCGCAGATCCTTGCTCCGTTAATCAGAACGCACCGCTCTCATCACCGTAGACGTCGCCGCGCAAAACAGTCTGTAATTACAGTGATCAGTGCTGGCTCCGCACCCGTCACCCCACAACGCGCGCTGCCATTTACACATCTAACCTGACATTGCTGCCGCCACTCAGGAGTGTCCTCTACCGTGGAGGAGCACAGCAGCGGTACACTGAAGGTGCAAGCACCTGTACTCCACAGCCTCCGCTGGTGGCATCGTTACACTGAAGGTGCAAGCACCTGTACTCCACAGCCTCCGCTGGTGGCATCGTTACACTGAAGGTGCAAGCACCTGTACTCCACAGCCTCCGCTGGTGGCATCGTTACACTGAGGGTACAATCACCTGTACTCCACAGCCTCCGCTGGTGGCATCGTTACACTGAAGGTGCAAGCACCTGTACTCCACCGCCTCCGCTGGTGCAATCGTTACACTGAAGGTGCAAGCACCTGTACTCCACCGCCTCCGCTGGTGCAATCGTTACACTGAAGGTGCAAGCACCTGTACTCCACAGCCTCCGCTGGTGCAGTCGTTACACTGAAGGTGCAAGCACCAGTACTCCACAGCCTCCGCTGGTGCAATCGTTACACTGAAGGTGCAAGCACCTGTACTCCCCAGCCCCCGCTGGTGCAATCGTTACACTGAAGGTGCAAGCACCTGTACTCCACAGCCTCCGCTGGTGGCATCGTTACACTGAAGGTGCAAGCACCTGTACTCCACAGCCTCCGCTGGTGGCATCGTTACACTGAAGGTGCAAGCACCTGTACTCCACAGCCTCCGCTGGTGCAATCGTTACACTGAAGGTGCAAGCACCTGTACTCCACAGCCTCCGCTGGTGGCATCGTTACACTGAAGGTGCAAGCACCTGTACTCCACAGCCTCCGCTGGTGAAATCGTTACACTGAAGGTGCAAGCACCTGTACTCCGCGACCT
Source organism: Phyllobates terribilis (assembly GCF_046119375.1). Lineage (NCBI taxonomy): Eukaryota > Metazoa > Chordata > Amphibia > Anura > Dendrobatidae > Phyllobates > Phyllobates terribilis. The sequence goes on along the minus strand of NW_027362772.1, from coordinate 322,557,719 downwards.
CCGCTGGTGGCATCGTTACACTGAAGGTGCAAGCACCTGTACTCCACAGCCTCCGCTGGTGGCATTGTTACACTGAAGGTACAAGCACCTGTACTCCACAGCCTCCGCTGGTGCAATCGTTACACTGAAGGTGCAAGCACCTGTACTCCACAGCCTCCGCTGGTGCAATCGTTACACTGAAAGTGCAAGCACCTGCACTTCGCGACCTCCGCTGGTGCAATCGTTACACTGAAAGTGCAAGCACCTGTACTCCACAGCCTCCGCTGGTGCAATCGTTACACTGAAGGTGCAAGCACCTGTACTCCACAGCCTCCGCTGGTGCAATCGTTACACTGAAAGTGCAAGCACCTGCACTTCGCGACCTCCGCTGGTGCAATCGTTACACTGAAGGTACAAGCACCTGTACTCCACAGCCTCCGCTGGTGGCATCGTTACACTGAAGGTGCAAGCACCTGTACTCCACAGCCTCCGCTGGTGCAATCGTTACACTGAAAGTGCAAGCACCTGCACTTCGCGACCTCCGCTGGTGCAATCGTTACACTGAAGGTACAAGCACCTGTACTCCACAGCCTCCGCTGGTGGCATTGTTACACTGAAGGTGCAAGCACCTGTACGCCACAGCCTCCGCTGGTGCAATCGTTACACTGAAGGTGCAAGCACCTGTACTCCACAGCCTCCGCTGATGCAATCGTTACACTGAAGGTGCAAGCACCTGTACTCCACAGCCTCCGCTGGTGCAATCGTTACACTGAAGGTACAAGCACCTGTACTCCACAGCCTCCGCTGGTGGCATTGTTACACTGAATTTGCAAGCACCTGTACTCCACAGCCTCCGCTGGTGGCATTGTTACACTGAAGGTGCAAGCACCTGTACTCCACAGCCTCCGCTGGTGCAATTGTAGCGCCCCGAGGGCTCGGCCGCTACAGGGGTATTGCACCTCAGTCCAGAGGTGTGGTATTCCACTCCCAGGTAAGGATGGAGTATGGACCAGGACTCAGTAGGCTACATGCATCACACACACCCCATTTCCGGGGGACAGCTCAACGGTGCTCCCATTAGACAGTAATGCAGGCACGACAGACCATGTCCCTGGCTGAAGTGGGGAGGGGGGAGGAAAACCCAGTGATGAAGGAGCAGGAGGGGACGGTTTCTGAGCGTAGGTAGGAGCCCATTGGTTGCTGGTCACCTGAGCTCACACACTAGGGGAAGGTATATAAGGTGGGCACCATCTTAGTTCTGGGTTGTTGAGTTCAGTGAGAGAAGGAGTTCGGCCAGAGAGGGCTGACAGGGAGCTGTGGCTCAGTCTGGGCCCAGCTCCACGAGACAGGCCTGGAGTGAAGGCCAGAAACAGCAGAGAGGAACAGAAACAGAAAGGAACAGCAAAGAAAGAGAAGTACCCAAAGTGTAGAAGGGCCCAGAGACAAGAAGGAGGAAGGGACCCTGAGAGCCCATGAGAATACAGGGTGAAGGGTCAGGCAGATTAAGGGTGCCGGATCCCAAGTTGGTGGAGGAGAAACTACCCTCAGCCAAAGACCGGTCGTCGTGATCATCTATTGGTGCGACACCTCATCAAACCTGCTAGGAAGGAACCATATAGGACAGCGGAGGACGGGGCCCACGTTTAACCGCACAGGTCCGCGGCAGCTGGACAAAAGTGGGTCACTGGTGAGGCAGGCCAGAGAAAGGATTAAACGGGGTCCTGTGCCATGCTCCTGAACTGCCTGGCAGCTGACCGAGCCCCACACCTGGTGGACACCGCACGGCTCGGGCGGTCACTGCTGACAGAAGTGACTGGGAGTATATGAATTGTGAGTAAAAGACCCTGGACTGCAACACGTTGTCTTTGTGCTTTTTGCTTCGTCAGCACTAACAGTACTGGGACTCCCTGCACCATCACCCCCACCATTACACTACCTCAGCTGCCTACACCATCAGCCTCAGCGGTCTGCCTTGCAGCGGCGGTTAGCACTGACCGCAATCCACGGGTGGCGTAGTCGGAGATTACCTACAGCACATAGCAGACTACCACTGGTCTAACCACCCTGAGCCACGGGACCGGGCCGCCACTACTACTCCCAGCATTGCCCTGAAGCCCGGTCTCGAGTGCCCCACGGCCCAGGGGGCGAGTCACAATCGTTACACTGAAGGTGCAAGCACCTGTACTTCGCGACCTCCGCTGGTGCAATCCTTACACTGAAGGTGCAAGCACCTGTACTCCACAGCCTCCGCTGGTGCAATTGTTACACTGAAGGTACAAGCACCTGTACTCCACAGCCTCCGCTGGTGCAATCGTTACACTGAAGGTACAAGCACCTGTACTCCACAGCCTCCGCTGGTGCAATTGTTACACTGAAGGTACAAGCACCTGTACTCCACAGCCTCCGCTGGTGCAATCGTTACACTGAAGGTACAAGCACCTGTACTCCACAGCCTCCGCTGGTGCAATCGTTACACTGAAGGTACAAGCACCTGTACTCCACAGCCTCCGCTGGTGCAATTGTTACACTGAAGGTACAAGCACCTGTACTCCACAGCCTCCGCTGGTGCAATCGTTACACTGAAGGTGCAAGCACCTGTACTCCACAGCCTCCGCTGGTGCAATTGTTACACTGAAGGTACAAGCACCTGTACTCCACAGCCTCCGCTGGTGCAATCGTTACACTGAAGGTACAAGCACCTGTACTCCACAGCCTCCGCTGGTGCAATTGTTACACTGAAGGTACAAGCACCTGTACTCCACAGCCTCCGCTGGTGCAATCGTTACACTGAAGGTACAAGCACCTGTACTCCACAGCCTCCGCTGGTGCAATTGTTACACTGAAGGTACAAGCACCTGTACTCCACAGCCTCCGCTGGTGCAATTGTTACACTGAAGGTACAAGCACCTGTACTCCACAGCCTCCGCTGGTGCAATTGTTACACTGAAGGTACAAGCACCTGTACTCCACAGCCTCCGCTGGTGCAATCGTTACACTGAAGGTGCAAGCACCTGTACTCCACAGCCTCCGCTGGTGCAATCGTTACACTGAAGGTACAAGCACCTGTACTCCACAGCCTCCGCTGGTGCAATTGTTACACTGAAGGTACAAGCACCTGTACTCCACAGCCTCTGCTGGTGCAATCCTTACACTGAAGGTGCAAGCACCTGTACTCCACAGCCTCCGCTGGTGCAATCGTTACACTGAGGGTACAATCACCTGTACTCCACAGCCTCCGCTGGTGGCATCGTTACACTGAAGGTACAAGCACCTGTACTCCACAGCCTCTGCTGGTGAAATCGTTACACTGAAGGTACAAGCACCTGTACTCCGCGACCTCCGCTGGTGCAATCGTTACACTGAAGGTGCAAGCACCTGTACTCCACAGCCTCCACTGGTGCAATCGTTACACTGAGGGTACAAGCACCTGTACTCCACAGCCTCTGCTGGTGGCATCGTTACACTGAAGGTACAAGCACCTGTACTCCACAGCCTCCGCTGGTGCAATCCTTACACTGAAGGTGCAAGCACCTGTACTCCACAGCCTCCGCTGGTGCAATCCTTACACTGAGGGTACAATCACCTGTACCCCACAGCCTCCGCTGGTGGCATCGTTACACTGAAGGTACAAGCACCTGTACTCCACAGCCTCCGCTGGTGCAATTGTTACACTGAAGGTACAAGCACCTGTACTCCACAGCCTCCGCTGGTGCAATCGTTACACTGAAGGTACAAGCACCTGTACTCCACAGCCTCCGCTGGTGCAATTGTTACACTGAAGGTACAAGCACCTGTACTCCACAGCCTCCGCTGGTGCAATTGTTACACTGAAGGTACAAGCACCTGTACTCCACAGCCTCCGCTGGTGCAATTGTTACACTGAAGGTACAAGCACCTGTACTCCACAGCCTCCGCTGGTGCAATCGTTACACTGAAGGTGCAAGCACCTGTACTCCACAGCCTCCGCTGGTGCAATTGTTACACTGAAGGTACAAGCACCTGTACTCCACAGCCTCCGCTGGTGCAATCCTTACACTGAAGGTGCAAGCACCTGTACTCCACAGCCTCCGCTGGTGCAATCCTTACACTGAGGGTACAATCACCTGTACTCCACAGCCTCCGCTGGTGGCATCGTTACACTGAAGGTACAAGCACCTGTACTCCACAGCCTCCGCTGGTGCAATTGTTACACTGAAGGTACAAGCACCTGTACTCCACAGCCTCCGCTGGTGCAATCGTTACACTGAAGGTACAAGCACCTGTACTCCACAGCCTCCACTGGTGCAATTGTTACACTGAAGGTACAAGCACCTGTACTTCGCGACCTCCGCTGGTGCAATTGTTACACTGAAGGTACAAGCACCTGTACTCCACAGCCTCCGCTGGTGCAATTGTTACACTGAAGGTACAAGCACCTGTACTCCACAGCCTCCGCTGGTGCAATTGTTACACTGAAGGTACAAGCACCTGTACTCCACAGCCTCTGCTGGTGGCATCGTTACACTGAAGGTACAAGCACCTGTACTCCACAGCCTCCGCTGGTGCAATTGTTACACTGAAGGTACAAGCACCTGTACTTCGCGACCTCCGCTGGTGCAATTGTTACACTGAAGGTACAAGCACCTGTACTCCACAGCCTCCGCTGGTGCAATTGTTACACTGAAGGTACAAGCACCTGTACTCCACAGCCTCCGCTGGTGCAATTGTTACACTGAAGGTACAAGCACCTGTACTCCACAGCCTCCGCTGGTGCAATTGTTACACTGAAGGTACAAGCACCTGTACTCCACAGCCTCTGCTGGTGGCATCGTTACACTGAAGGTACAAGCACCTGTACTCCACAGCCTCCGCTGGTGCAATTGTTACACTGAAGGTACAAGCACCTGTACTTCGCGACCTCCGCTGGTGCAATTGTTACACTGAAGGTACAAGCACCTGTACTCCACAGCCTCCGCTGGTGCAATTGTTACACTGAAGGTACAAGCACCTGTACTCCACAGCCTCCGCTGGTGCAATTGTTACACTGAAGGTACAAGCACCTGTACTCCACAGCCTCCGCTGGTGCAATTGTTACACTGAAGGTACAAGCACCTGTACTTCGCGACCTCCGCTGGTGCAATTGTTACACTGAAGGTACAAGCACCTGTACTCCACAGCCTCCGCTGGTGCAATTGTTACACTGAAGGTACAAGCACCTGTACTCCACAGCCTCCGCTGGTGCAATCGTTACACTGAAGGTACAAGCACCTGTACTCCACAGCCTCCGCTGGTGCAATTGTTACACTGAAGGTACAAGCACCTGTACTTCGCGACCTCCGCTGGTGCAATCGTTACACTGAAGGTACAAGCACCTGTACTCCACAGCCTCCGCTGGTGCAATTGTTACACTGAAGGTACAAGCACCTGTACTTCGCGACCTCCGCTGGTGCAATTGTTACACTGAAGGTACAAGCACCTGTACTCCACAGCCTCCGCTGGTGCAATCGTTACACTGAAGGTACAAGCACCTGTACTCCACAGCCTCCGCTGGTGCAATTGTTACACTGAAGGTACAAGCACCTGTACTCCACAGCCTCCGCTGGTGCAATTGTTACACTGAAGGTACAAGCACCTGTACTCCACAGCCTCCGCTGGTGCAATTGTTACACTGAAGGTACAAGCACCTGTACTCCACAGCCTCCGCTGGTGCAATCGTTACACTGAAGGTGCAAGCACCTGTACTCCACAGCCTCCGCTGGTGCAATCGTTACACTGAAGGTACAAGCACCTGTACTCCACAGCCTCCGCTGGTGCAATTGTTACACTGAAGGTACAAGCACCTGTACTCCACAGCCTCTGCTGGTGCAATCCTTACACTGAAGGTGCAAGCACCTGTACTCCACAGCCTCCGCTGGTGCAATCGTTACACTGAGGGTACAATCACCTGTACTCCACAGCCTCCGCTGGTGGCATCGTTACACTGAAGGTACAAGCACCTGTACTCCACAGCCTCTGCTGGTGAAATCGTTACACTGAAGGTACAAGCACCTGTACTCCGCGACCTCCGCTGGTGCAATCGTTACACTGAAGGTGCAAGCACCTGTACTCCACAGCCTCCACTGGTGCAATCGTTACACTGAGGGTACAAGCACCTGTACTCCACAGCCTCTGCTGGTGGCATCGTTACACTGAAGGTACAAGCACCTGTACTCCACAGCCTCCGCTGGTGCAATCCTTACACTGAAGGTGCAAGCACCTGTACTCCACAGCCTCCGCTGGTGCAATCCTTACACTGAGGGTACAATCACCTGTACCCCACAGCCTCCGCTGGTGGCATCGTTACACTGAAGGTACAAGCACCTGTACTCCACAGCCTCCGCTGGTGCAATTGTTACACTGAAGGTACAAGCACCTGTACTCCACAGCCTCCGCTGGTGCAATCGTTACACTGAAGGTACAAGCACCTGTACTCCACAGCCTCCGCTGGTGCAATTGTTACACTGAAGGTACAAGCACCTGTACTCCACAGCCTCCGCTGGTGCAATTGTTACACTGAAGGTACAAGCACCTGTACTCCACAGCCTCCGCTGGTGCAATTGTTACACTGAAGGTACAAGCACCTGTACTCCACAGCCTCCGCTGGTGCAATCGTTACACTGAAGGTGCAAGCACCTGTACTCCACAGCCTCCGCTGGTGCAATTGTTACACTGAAGGTACAAGCACCTGTACTCCACAGCCTCCGCTGGTGCAATCCTTACACTGAAGGTGCAAGCACCTGTACTCCACAGCCTCCGCTGGTGCAATCCTTACACTGAGGGTACAATCACCTGTACTCCACAGCCTCCGCTGGTGGCATCGTTACACTGAAGGTACAAGCACCTGTACTCCACAGCCTCCGCTGGTGCAATTGTTACACTGAAGGTACAAGCACCTGTACTCCACAGCCTCCGCTGGTGCAATCGTTACACTGAAGGTACAAGCACCTGTACTCCACAGCCTCCACTGGTGCAATTGTTACACTGAAGGTACAAGCACCTGTACTTCGCGACCTCCGCTGGTGCAATTGTTACACTGAAGGTACAAGCACCTGTACTCCACAGCCTCCGCTGGTGCAATTGTTACACTGAAGGTACAAGCACCTGTACTCCACAGCCTCCGCTGGTGCAATTGTTACACTGAAGGTACAAGCACCTGTACTCCACAGCCTCTGCTGGTGGCATCGTTACACTGAAGGTACAAGCACCTGTACTCCACAGCCTCCGCTGGTGCAATTGTTACACTGAAGGTACAAGCACCTGTACTTCGCGACCTCCGCTGGTGCAATTGTTACACTGAAGGTACAAGCACCTGTACTCCACAGCCTCCGCTGGTGCAATTGTTACACTGAAGGTACAAGCACCTGTACTCCACAGCCTCCGCTGGTGCAATTGTTACACTGAAGGTACAAGCACCTGTACTCCACAGCCTCCGCTGGTGCAATTGTTACACTGAAGGTACAAGCACCTGTACTCCACAGCCTCTGCTGGTGGCATCGTTACACTGAAGGTACAAGCACCTGTACTCCACAGCCTCCGCTGGTGCAATTGTTACACTGAAGGTACAAGCACCTGTACTTCGCGACCTCCGCTGGTGCAATTGTTACACTGAAGGTACAAGCACCTGTACTCCACAGCCTCCGCTGGTGCAATTGTTACACTGAAGGTACAAGCACCTGTACTCCACAGCCTCCGCTGGTGCAATTGTTACACTGAAGGTACAAGCACCTGTACTCCACAGCCTCCGCTGGTGCAATTGTTACACTGAAGGTACAAGCACCTGTACTTCGCGACCTCCGCTGGTGCAATTGTTACACTGAAGGTACAAGCACCTGTACTCCACAGCCTCCGCTGGTGCAATTGTTACACTGAAGGTACAAGCACCTGTACTCCACAGCCTCCGCTGGTGCAATCGTTACACTGAAGGTACAAGCACCTGTACTCCACAGCCTCCGCTGGTGCAATCGTTACACTGAAGGTACAAGCACCTGTACTCCACAGCCTCCGCTGGTGCAATTGTTACACTGAAGGTACAAGCACCTGTACTTCGCGACCTCCGCTGGTGCAATCGTTACACTGAAGGTACAAGCACCTGTACTCCACAGCCTCCGCTGGTGCAATTGTTACACTGAAGGTACAAGCACCTGTACTTCGCGACCTCCGCTGGTGCAATTGTTACACTGAAGGTACAAGCACCTGTACTCCACAGCCTCCGCTGGTGCAATTGTTACACTGAAGGTACAAGCACCTGTACTCCACAGCCTCCGCTGGTGCAATCGTTACACTGAAGGTACAAGCACCTGTACTCCACAGCCTCCGCTGGTGCAATCGTTACACTGAAGGTACAAGCACCTGTACTCCACAGCCTCCGCTGGTGCAATCGTTACACTGAAGGTACAAGCACCTGTACTCCACAGCCTCCGCTGGTGCAATCGTTACACTGAAGGTACAAGCACCTGTACTCCACAGCCTCCGCTGGTGCAATTGTTACACTGAAGGTACAAGCACCTGTACTCCACAGCCTCCGCTGGTGCAATTGTTACACTGAAGGTACAAGCACCTGTACTCCACAGCCTCCGCTGGTGCAATTGTTACACTGAAGGTACAAGCACCTGTACTCCACAGCCTCCGCTGGTGCAATCGTTACACTGAAGGTACAAGCACCTGTACTCCACAGCCTCCGCTGGTGCAATCGTTACACTGAAGGTACAAGCACCTGTACTCCACAGCCTCCGCTGGTGCAATTGTTACACTGAAGGTACAAGCACCTGTACTTCGCGACCTCCGCTGGTGCAATCGTTACACTGAAGGTACAAGCACCTGTACTCCACAGCCTCCGCTGGTGCAATTGTTACACTGAAGGTACAAGCACCTGTACTTCGCGACCTCCGCTGGTGCAATTGTTACACTGAAGGTACAAGCACCTGTACTCCACAGCCTCCGCTGGTGCAATTGTTACACTGAAGGTACAAGCACCTGTACTCCACAGCCTCCGCTGGTGCAATCGTTACACTGAAGGTACAAGCACCTGTACTCCACAGCCTCCGCTGGTGCAATCGTTACACTGAAGGTACAAGCACCTGTACTCCGCAGCCTCCGGGACCATGTACCTGACCATTATGGATCTGAGCCGGGGATGTTGGCAGATTCCCCTCACCAGCGAGGCACAGGAACACTCTGCCTTTATCACCCCATTCGGACTGTACGAGTCCACAGCGATGCCATTCAGCACGAAGAATGCCCCTGCCACTTATCAGCAGATGGTACAGTGCCGCGTACCTGGATGACATTGTCATCTTCAGTCCCACCTAGAAGCATCACCTGGAGCGTCTGTCGTATGTGGGTAGCACGCAGTACCACTTCTGTACGTATGTGGGTAGCGCGCAGTACCACTTCTGTACGTATGTGGGTAGCGCGCAGTACCACTTCTGTACGTATGTGGGTAGCGCGCAGTACCACTTCTGTACGTATGTGGGTAGCGCGCAGTACCACTTCTGTACGTATGTGGGTAGCACGCAGTACCACTTCTGTACGTATGTGGGTAGCGCGCAGCACCACTTCTGTACATATGTGGGTAGCGCGCAGCACCACTTCTGTACATATGTGGGTAGCGCGCAGCACCACTTCTGTACGTATGTGGGTAGCGCGCAGCACCACTTCTGTACGTATGTGGGTAGCGCGCAGCACCACTTCTGTACGTATGTGGGTAGCGCGCAGCACCACTTCTGTACGTATGTGGGTAGCGCGCAGCACCACTTCTGTACGTATGTGGGTAGCGCGCAGTACCACTTCTGTACGTATGTGGGTAGCGCGCAGTACCACTTCTGTACGTATGTGGGTAGCGCGCAGTACCACTTCTGTACGTATGTGGGTAGCGCGCAGTACCACTTCTGTACGTATGTGGGTAGCGCGCAGTACCACTTCTGTACGTATGTGGGTAGCGCGCAGTACCACTTCTGTACGTATGTGGGTAGCGCGCAGTACCACTTCTGTACGTATGTGGGTAGCGCGCAGTACCACTTCTGTACGTATGTGGGTAGCGCGCAGTACCACTTCTGTACGTATGTGGGTAGCGCGCAGTACCACTTCTGTACGTATGTGGGTAGCGCGCAGTACCACTTCTGTACGTATGTGGGTAGCGCGCAGTACCACTTCTGTACGTATGTGGGTAGCGCGCAGTACCACTTCTGTACGTATGTGGGTAGCGCGCAGTACCACTTCTGTACGTATGTGGGTAGCGCGCAGTACCACTTCTGTACGTATGTGGGTAGCGCGCAGTACCACTTCTGTACGTATGTGGGTAGCGCGCAGTACCACTTCTGTACGTATGTGGGTAGCGCGCAGTACCACTTCTGTACGTATGTGGGTAGCGCGCAGTACCACTTCTGTACGTATGTGGGTAGCGCGCAGTACCACTTCTGTACGTATGTGGGTAGCGCGCAGTACCACTTCTGTACGTATGTGGGTAGCGCGCAGTACCACTTCTGTACGTATGTGGGTAGCGCGCAGTACCACTTCTGTACGTATGTGGGTAGCGCGCAGTACCACTTCTGTACGTATGTGGGTAGCGCGCAGTACCACTTCTGTACGTATGTGGGTAGCGCGCAGTACCACTTCTGTACGTATGTGGGTAGCGCGCAGTACCACTTCTGTACGTATGTGGGTAGCGCGCAGTACCACTTCTGTACGTATGTGGGTAGCGCGCAGTACCACTTCTGTACGTGTGTGGGTAGCGCGCAGTACCACTTCTGTACGTGTGTGGGTAGCGCGCAGTACCACTTCTGTACGTGTGTGGGTAGCGCGCAGTACCACTTCTGTACGTGTGTTGGTAGCGCGCAGTACCACTTCTGTACGTGTGTTGGTAGCGCGCAGTACCACTTCTGTACGTGTGTTGGTAGCGCGCAGTACCACTTCTGTACGTGTGTTGGTAGCGCGCAGCACCACTTCTGTACGTGTGTTGGTAGCGCGCAGCACCACTTTTGTACGTGTGTTGGTAGCGCGCAGCACCACTTTTGTACGTGTGTTGGTAGCGCGCAGCACCACTTTTGTACGTGTGTTGGTAGCGCGCAGCACCACTTTTGTACGTGTGTGGGTAGCGCGCAGCACCACTTTTGTACGTGTGTGGGTAGCGCGCAGCACCACTTTTGTACGTGTGTTGGTAGCGCGCAGCACCACTTTTGTACGTGTGTGGGTAGCGCTCAGCACCACTTTTGTACGTGTGTGGGTAGCGCACAGTACCACTTTTGTACGTGTGTGGGTAGCGCACAGTACCACTTCTGTATCAGACCCGTTGATGTGCTCTCCACCGCGACACAACCGTCGCCTGCCCTGCCGCACCTGCCGCCCTTCCCCCCTTCTCTGCCACAGAGATGATTTTAAGGAAGATTTGCCATAAATGAAACCTTTTCATGGGCATTGGGGAGGGCCGCGAGCTTTCTTTTTCACTGGATGTACCACTTCTGTAAGTTCAGGGGCAAACACTGGGAGCCATGGGCCCTTGTGCAGAAATGTTTCGGGACCTCTGTTCCAGAGACCACCGAGCCCTGCATGTCCCATGGAGCAGGAATGGAGCAGCGGTGCGCTTGCGGGGGATGTTATGCTCACATGGGGCTCAGCAGCTGTCACATGACTTCACCTTACAACTTGTACATGGATGATGGTGGTCATAATGAGGATGATGAGCATGTGGTTATGTTCTTCTGTTGCTCTCTGTTATCTACTGCTCACTGTCTTGTTATCATGGGGATATCACGACAGAGAGGGGTCAGAAGATCGCAGCGTTCGGCTACACGCACGCCTGCACTGGATGGATCTGCTTTGCCTTCCAGTTAGCTGTGCAGATTTCTCTTGCTCTGTTGTTGCAGTTCTGTTTGTCTCCTAGAGCTCTCCGCCCTGAGTTCTCAGCTGTTCTGATTTCTCCACTCCCCTGTGATATAATTCCTCACCTCTTAGCTTGAGTAGTTGCCAGTGATAGCTTGCTGTGACCTGGTTTGGAGGTGTAAGCTGAGTGAAGAGTGGTCGTCTCTGGAGATATGTTTGGAAGTTTGAGTGTCTTCCTCACCTTACCCCCTGTTTGGTTGGCCTCACCTCGTCCTTCCCCTTCCTGTAGCTTGTGTTGTAGCTGTTTTGATTCTGGCCCAATAGTCAGATATGCCGGATCACCAGTGAGGCCGAATTAAGAGATTTGGCCCTCCGATATTACGAGCGCTCAGAGAAATGACCGCAGCACAGGTCGTGAGCACATCGGTTTTTGTTTATTCACACCAAGAGTAATACTTTTTATACCATTTACAAGCAATGTAACTCATTGCAGCCCGCGTAACCTCCCTGCCCTTTGTCCAGGTCATGATGACTTTATTCAGGAGTTATCAGAATGTTACATGTGAGATAAGAAGCATAAGATCCTTGAGGGGAGACTGCGAGACTGGATAACTCGAAACAAAGTATGAGATGGAGAAAGGTCCGGAATCTAGAGGATGTAGAGAAATCTAGAGCCGAGGGGGAAAACTTGAGCCCTTCTAGATCGCTTGGGAGCGCTGAGTGATTGCGGTCTTCTTCTATCCCTGTCTGCTTCCCTTTGTGTCCTTATATTAGAGCGTGACTAAAGTGTCTGCTGCCCTACGCACCAGTCATTGTCCTTCTCAGGGTAAGACAGTGATAGGAACGCGATCGCCGCACGGGGTGAAGAACCCATGTGGGGGCGCTGCTGAGCTTAGGGTTGCGCAGGACAAGTGTCAGGGGCATCCCGCTTTAATCTTTCTCTAGTGGCGGAGCTTCTGTCCGCAGTGACACCGCTCCTCTGATCAGACCCGTGATGGCGTGTAATGGACCCATGTGCAGCGGCGTGTGACACGCGTGTCTTTATTTTCCAGCACACGGCTTCATGAGTGAGGATGAGTATCTGGAGATCACCGGGATCACACGGGATCAGTCTGGTGTCTACGAGTGCAGCGCCACCAATGATGTGTCCTCCCCGGACATCCGAAGGGTTAAAGTTACTGTCAACTGTAAGTAAATCATCCAGAATTGTAATGCCCATGTTATAGCTGTACCCAGCGAGCGATTAATGGACGAGGGTCTGCCACACTTACTAAGTCAATGCTCTGCGCATGTAAAAGGGCGAAGCTGACCCTGCCAAAGCCTGCACATCTCATACATCCCACCTGTCATTATATACAGGAGATGCCCAGGTTATACCGGCTGTACATATATAATTATACACAGGAGATGCCCAGGTTATACCGGCTGTACATATATAATTATACACAGGAGATGCCCAGGTTATACCGGCTGTACATATATAATTATACACAGGAGATGCCCAGGTTATACCGGCTGTACATATATAATTATACACAGGAGATGCCCAGGTTATACCGGCTGTACATATATAATTATATACAGGAGATGCCCAGGTTATACCTGCTGTACATATATAATTATATACAGGAGATGCCCAGGTTATACCTGCTGTACATATATAATTATATACAGGAGATGCCCAGGTTATACCAGCTGTACATATATAATTATACACAGGAGATGCCCAGGTTATACCGGCTGTACATATATAATTATATACAAGAGATGCCCAGGTTATACCGGCTGTACATATATAATTATACACAGGAGATGCCCAGGTTATACCAGCAGTACATATATAATTATATACAGGAGATGCCCAGGTTATACCGGCTGTACATATATAATTATATACAAGAGATGCCCAGGTTATACCAGCTGTACATATATAATTATACACAGGAGATGCCCAGGTTATACCGGCTGTACATATATAATTATACACAGGAGATGCCCAGGTTATACCAGCTGTACATATATAATTATACACAGGAGATGCCCAGGTTATACCGGCTGTACATATATAATTATATACAGGAGATGCCCAGGTTATACCGGCTGTACATATATAATTATACACAGGAGATGCCCAGGTTATACCGGCTGTACATATATAATTATACACAGGAGATGCCCAGGTTATACCAGCTGTACATATATAATTATACACAGGAGATGCCCAGGTTATACCGGCTGTACATATATAATTATACACAGGAGATGCCCAGGTTATACCAGCTGTACATATATAATTATACACAGGAGATGCCCAGGTTATACCGGCTGTACATATATAATTATACACAGGAGATGCCCAGGTTATACCAGCTGTACATATATAATTATACACAGGAGATGCCCAGGTTATACCGGCTGTACATATATAATTATACACAGGAGATGCCCAGGTTATACCAGCTGTACATATATAATTATACACAGGAGATGCCCAGGTTATACCGGCTGTACATATATAATTATATGCAGGAGATGCCCAGGTTATACCAGATGCACATGTATAATTATATACAAGAGATGCCCAGGTTATACCGACTGTACATATATAATTATACACAGGAGATGCCCAGGTTATACCAGATGCACATGTATAATTATATACAAGAGATGCCCAGGTTATACCGACTGTTCATATATAATTATATACAGGAGATGCCCAGGTTATACCAGCTGTACATGTATAATTATATACAAGAGATGCCCAGGTTATACCGGCTGTACATGTATAATTATACACAGGAGATGCCCAGGTTATACCAGCTGTACATATATAATTATACACAGGAGATGCCCAGGTTATACCGGCTGTACATATATAATTATACACAGGAGATGCCCAGGTTATACCAGATGCACATGTATAATTATATACAGGAGATGCCCAGGTTATACCGACTGTACATATATAATTATATACAGGAGATGCCCAGGTTATACCGGCTGTACATATATAATTATACACAGGAGATGCCCAGGTTATACCGGCTGTACATATATAATTATACACAGGAGATGCCCAGGTTATACCGGCTGTACATATATAATTATACACAGGAGATGCCCAGGTTATACCAGCTGTACATATATAATTATACACCGGAGATGCCCAGGTTATACCAGCTGTACATATATAATTATACACAGGAGATGCCCAGGTTATACCGGCTGTACATATATAATTATACACAGGAGATGCCCAGGTTATACCAGATGCACATGTATAATTATATACAGGAGATGCCCAGGTTATACCGACTGTACATATATAATTATACACAGGAGATGCCCAGGTTATACCAGCTGTACATATATAATTATATACAGGAGATGCCCAGGTTATACCGGCTGTACATATATAATTATACACAGGAGATGCCCAGGTTATACCAGCTGTACATATATAATTATACACAGGAGATGCCCAGGTTATACCAGCTGTACATATATAATTATATACAGGAGATACCCAGGTTATACCGGCTGTACATATATAATTATATACAGGAGATGTCCAGGTTATACCGGCTGTACATATATAATTATATACAGGAGATGCCCAGGTTATACCGGCTGTACATATATAATTATATACAGGAGATGTCCAGGTTATACCGGCTGTACATATATAATTATACACAGGAGATGCCCAGGTTATACCAGCTGTACATATATAATTATATACAGGAGATACCCAGGTTATACCAGCTGTACATATATAATTATATACAGGAGATGCCCAGGTTATACCAGCTGTACATATATAATTATATACAGGAGATACCCAGGTTATACCGGCTGTACATATATAATTATATACAGGAGATGCCCAGGTTATACCGGCTGTACATATATAATTATATACAGGAGATGTCCAGGTTATACCGGCTGTACATATATAATTATACACAGGAGATGCCCAGGTTATACCGGCTGTACATATATATTGTATGTACACACTGGTGCATGTTGTACCTGTGTTCCTTGTTCGGCTGCTCCTCGAGGATTTCTCCTTTTCGGCCCCTCTATGTGGTGTTAATGTAAAAGACTGAGGTGGGGTTCCCCCTCCCCCCACCTAGTTTTTGATAACCAGTCCAGGTAAAGCAGACACCTGGGGGCGGACATTATCAGGCTGGAAGGTCCATGGGAAGTTATTAAAAAATACAAACCTATCCAGTCCAGCGATCCGCCATAGCCCACGAATGGGAACCTAGAGGACAACAAATAAAAACAAGACGTGCGCCTCAGTCACTAATTTATTATTACCCGGACGTAATCCATGGCGATCCCACGACGTCCAGCGCTCTGTACAGCAGGCTATGCAGCGGCGGTCTGAGAACGAGGCCTCATAGGTCCCGGTGATGTCTCACGAGCGATGACACAGTAACTACACCGCTCAGAGCCGCCGGGTCTCATAGAGGGCAGCGTGTCTCGGCGACTCCGATGAGCGGTCTAGTTACTGATGTCACCGCTGTTCAGAGCCGCCAGGTCTCATAGAGGGCAGCATGTCTCAGCGACTCTGATGAGCGGTCTAGTTACTGATGTCACCGCTGTTCAGAGCCGCCGGGTCTCGGTCACTCCGATGAGCGGTCTAGTTACTGATGTCACCGCTGTTCAGAGCCGCCGGGTCTCATAGAGGGCAGCGTGTCTCGGTCACTCCGATGAGCGGTCTAGTTACTGATGTCACCGCTGTTCAGAGCCGCCGGGTCTCATAGAGGGCAGCGTGTCTCGGTCACTCCGATGAGCGGTCTAGTTACTGATGTCACCGCTGTTCAGAGCCGCCGGGTCTCATAGAGGGCAGCGTGTCTCGGTGACTCCGATGAGCGGTCTAGTTACTGATGTCACCGCTGTTCAGAGCCGCCGGGTCTTGCGGGAGCAGCTCTGATTTTGTACTGCAACCACAGGACACTCCCAGTGATGCCTCATGCGCGATGACGTTACTGATGTCACCAAGCGCGAGATATCACCGGGACCTATGAGGCCTCGTTCTCAGACCGCCGCTCCATAGCCTGCTGTACAGAAGCGCTGGACGTCGTGGGATCGCCAAGGATTATCTATTATCTATCTATCATCTATATATTATCTATGTGTGAAGATCTGAGGTTGTGAGTTATAAGTAATCACCTCGGCAGGTTAATGATGCACCAATATTCTATTAATCACATCCATGGTAATAAAGCAGTTCCAGGTAAATGGCCAAAATCCAGTTCTTTCAGTCCTCAAGTTCCCAATCTGGGTCCAGTAGTTCCACTGCCTTTGTATCAGGCCATACTCACTGTCTCCCAACTTGTGGTTGGCCACAGATTTCGTATCTCCAGCCTGTATAGTCCGTAGTCAGTGTCCACGATCATCCAGACGGCAGATAAAACGATGGAAGCACAGGTATCCAGCAGCAACAGTCCTTCAAGAAAGTTTAAATCCAAACGACATAATGGTAACATGTTTATCCACCCATCCTTCCAAGTCCACGGTCTCCATCCTCTTCCTTCAATCCTTGCACACAACTCTCTAAAACATGTCTCCACTTTCTTCCACTGGGATCAGTCCCCTCCCAGGTCAGAAATGATCACACCCTCCCCCTTAAACATTCACTGTTCACTGCATGTAAGACCCCCTGTGGTGACGGCTCCACTGTGTCCACAATCTACACTCACACAATGAGATTATTGGCTGTTGAAACAATGGTCTCCTGAGATAAAGATGAGAATGCCGGACATTTTACAAGTGAATCTAGTGCGCATACTGATAATTAAGCAGAACTATATAAAACATCACTAATAAAGCACAAAAATAATCTTGACAAAAATGGTGGTCCGTTCCTGGAAAAGTATCATAGTCTTTAGTAAGTGGGCAGCTCCTCACACTATCTGTTATCTATTTTCTATTATCTGTCATCTATCTGTTTTATTCTGAGGGTTCGGGCTGGGAGTTGCTGTACTTGGCTGATGAAATGTCAGTTTCCTTTGAGATGTATATATCTATCTATATCTGGCGGTATACTCATGGTCCGTGTGCCCCTCCATTTCTTTCTCGCACCCATTGACTTGCATTGGCGAGTCTTGTCTGATTGGAGCTGAGGAGAAGCTCACAGATCAGCGTGACCTCATTGGGTAACATTGGTCACTGTCGGATGTTTCTCACATTGCATTACTCCGTATTTTACGCCAGTGTGAACATGGCCTAAGGCTGGTCATTTCTTGCTTTCCACGTGTGGTTCAGCGCCACTCCCTGAGATGTGTCCTCGGCTCGACCTGTCTGCGCTTCCCTGCCCCGCCGCCTTCCCTGCCTCGCCGCCTTCCCTGCCCCGCCGCCTTCCCTGCCCCGCCGCCTTCCCTGCCCCGCCGCCTTCCCTGCCCCGCCGCCTTCCGTCATCTCTGCGCCATCTTCCGTGCGATTGGACTGCGATACTTGGACGATTCATCCCTTGTTACTTTTTTGCTATTGACGATTGCCTTTTTTTTTGCAGATCCACCTTATATTTTAGATGCACGGAATATTGGGGTCCCATTGGGACATCATGGAATCCTGCAGTGCGATGCTCTGGCCGTCCCTGCCGCTGAATTCCTCTGGTACAAGGAAGACAAGAGGTGTGAATTTTGTCAAAGCTGTTTCCTAGGGACCAGTGGTGATATTGTATTAAAATTGCGCAGAGTCCCAAGATGGTGAAGTGCAGGATTGAGTTGCACAATGATAGGGGTCTCCATGGTGAAGTCCTGGCAATAAGAAACATGGGAGAGTAGCAGAATCTACTCACCTGGTGGAGCTGTGACGGTCAGGCACAACTCTAATGAGAGTAGTAGTGAAGTGGTAGTCCTCCTATAGACTGCTGCTTCGCTCATTAAAGACAGAGCGGTGCAATGAAACAGTTGCATCCATCCAACCCTCCCACTCCTGTGCCTTTCCCCTTTGCTCTCCCGCTCCTGTGCCTTTCCCCTTTGCCCTCCTGCACTAGGGCCGGGAGGGCGGGGCGGAGGCGCACTAGGGCCGGAGGGCGGAGGCGCACTAGGGCTGGGAGGGCGGGGCGGAGGCGCACTAGTGCTTGGGGGGGCGGGGTGGGGCGGAGGCGCACTAGTGCTGGTGGGGGCGGGGGGGGGGGCGGAGGCGCACTAGGGCCGGGGGGTGGGGCGGAGGCGCACTAGGGCTGGGAGGGCGGGGCAGAGGCGCACTAGGGCTGGGAGGGCGGGGCAGAGGCGCACTAGGGCCGGGGGGTGGAGCGGAGGCGCACTAGGGCTGGGAGGGCGGGGCGGAGGCGCACTAGGGCCGGGGGGTGGGGCGGAGGCGCACTAGGGCCGGGGGGGCGGAGGCGCACTAGGGCTGGGAGGAGGGCGGGGCGGAGGCGCACTAGTGCTGGGGGGGCGGGGCGGAGGCGCACTAGTGCTGGGGGGGCGGGGTGGGGCGGAGGCGCACTAGGGCCGGGGGGTGGGGTGGAGGCACACTAGGGCTGGGAGGGCGGGGCGAAGGCGCACTAGGGCCAGGGGGCGGAGGCGCACTAGGGCTGGGGGGGCGGGGTGGGGGCGCACTAGGGCCAGGGGGCGGAGGCGCACTAGGGCTGGGAGGGCGGGGCGGAGGCGCACTAGGGCCGGGGGGCGGGGCGGAGGCGCACTAGGGCCGGGGGGGCGGAGGCGCACTAGGGCCGGGGGGGCGGAGGCGCACTAGGGCTGGGAGAGCGGGGCGGAGGCGCACTAGGGCTGGGAGGGCGGGGCGGAGGCGCACTAGGGCCGGGGGGTGGAGGCGCACTAGGGCCGGGGGGCGGAGGCGCACTAGGGCTGGGGGGGCGGGGCGGAGGCGCACTAGTGCCGGGGGGGGGCGGGGCGTAGAGTAGAAGAATATGGGCTGAGACGATTCCAGTTGTCTGTCTTATTAATAATGAGGGACTGTTTCTTTGCAGGCTGAGTGACTCCAGGAAAGGAGTGAAGGTGGAGAACAGGGAGACGTTTTCCCGTGTCACGTTCTTCAATGTTTCTGAACAAGATTATGGGAACTACACGTGTGTGGCCATGAACCGGTTGGGACACAGCAATGCCAGCGTCATTCTCTTTGGTAAGTCCCGTGCTGGACGGGGGGGCGCACTGCATGCTGGACGGGGGGCGCACTGCATGCTGAACACCCTGTAAGCGATCTCCGAGATAGCAGACCTCCTGTGATCCTTGAGAGGCCGCCGTTGCTCATGTGCTGCTGGAAGACGCAGAAGCTAGCAAGCATTTTTTCCAGTGGTGCTTGAAGGACTGTCTGCACACGGTGCCATTGCCCGGCCTTGTGAAGTGCCGGTTTCGCCCGCGAGGTTTCGTCAGGGCCCAGAGGAGCGGGAGATAATAGAGGTTTTCCGGAGAAATCCGGGATAATGGAGTAATTCATCCCCGTGCTTAGACCTGATGAACCCGTGTGTGTCTGCTTCCTCGTCTGTGGTGTATTCTGTGCCCGGTCTCGGGGGGCTGAAGGCCGGTCGCTCGCCGTCTGCCAGGTTGTGGGGTGCGGAGGGGGACAGGCGCGGTCCCTCATTACTGAGTGTATTAGTAACTGCTCCCCATCATATCAGTCATGTGGCTGCAGCAAATGTGAACAGGACCTATTGTTCCCCGGTGATATTGGGAGAACCCCATGTTCTCAGCACAAAGATCTCATGTGTTTGTCATTATTAGCCTCTCTGCTTCCGATACTGGTATCATTGTGGTTGGGTACTGTAGGGAGCATTACTATGGGGGGGCTCCTGGCTGGTCACCCCTGACCTCGGGGGTGTATGATGTACTGTAGGGAGCATTACTATGGGGGGGCTCTTGGCTGGTCACCCCTCACCTCGGGGTGTATGATGTACTTTGGGTCCTGGTATCATTGTGGTTGGGTACTGTAGGGAGCATTACTATGAGGGTGCTCTTGGCTGGTCACCCCTGACCTCGGGGGTGTATGATGTACTTTGGGTCCTAGTATCATTGTGGTTGGGTACTGTAGGGAGCATTACTATGGGGGGGTTCTTGGCTGGTCACCCCTGACCTCGGGGTGTATGATGTACTTTGGGTCCTGGTATCATTGTGGTTGGGTACTGTAGGGAGCATTACTATGGGGGGGCTCTTGGCTGGTCACCCCTCACCTCGGGGTGTATGATGTACTTTGGGTCCTGGTATCATTGTGGTTGGGTACTGTAGGGAGCATTACTATGGGGGTCTCTTGGATGGTCACCCCTGACCTCGGGGGTGTATGATGTACTTTGGATCTTGGTATCATTGTGGTTGGGTACTGTAGGGAGCATTACTATGGGGGGGCTCTTGGCTGGTCACCCCTCACCTCGGGGTGTATGATGTACTTTGGGTCCTGGTATCATTGTGGTTAGGTACTGTAGGGAGCATTACTATGGGGGGGCTCTTGGCTGGTCACCCCTGACCTCGGGGGTGTATGATGTACTTTGGGTCTTGGTATCATTGTGGTTGGGTACTGTAGGGAGCATTACTATGGGAGGGCTCTTGGCTGGTCACCCCTCACCTCGGGGTGTATGATGTACTTTGGATCTTGGTATCATTGTGGTTGGGTACTGTAGGGAGCATTACTATGGGGGGGCTCTTGGCTGGTCACCCCTGACCTCGGGGGTGTATGATGTACTTTGGATCTTGGTATCATTGTGGTTGGGTACTGTAGGGAGCATTACTATGGGGGGGCTCTTGGCTGGTCACCCCTCACCTCGGGGTGTATGATGTACTTTGGATCTTGGTATCATTGTGGTTAGGTACTGTAGGGAGCATTACTATGGGGGTCTCTTGGATGGTCACCCCTGACCTCGGGGGTGTATGATGTACTTTGGATCTTGGTATCGTGGTTGGGTACTGTAGGGAGCATTACTATGGGTGGGCTCTTGGCTGGTCACCCCTGACCTCGGGGGTGTATGATGTACTTTGGGTCTTGGTATCATTGTGGTTAGGTACTGTAGGGAGCATTACTATGGAGGTCTCTTGGCTGGTCACCCCTGACCTCGGGGGTGTATGATGTACTTTGGGTCCTGGTATCATTGTGGTTGGGTACTGTAGGGAGCATTACTATGAGGGGGCTCTTGGCTGGTCACCCCTGACCTCGGGGGTGTATGAAGTACTTTGGGTCCTGGTATCATTGTGGTTGGGTACTGTAGGGAGCATTACTATGGGGGGGCTCTTGGCTGGTCACCCCTGACCTCGGGGGTGTATGAAGTACTTTGGGTCTTGGTATCATTGTGGTTAGGTACTGTAGGGAGCATTACTATGGGGGGGCTCTTGGCTGGTCACCCCTGACCTCGGGGGTGTATGATGTACTTTGGGTCCTGGTATCATTGTGGTTGGGTACTGTAGGGAGCATTGCTATGGGGGGGGCTCTTGGCTGGTCATCCCTGACCTCGAGAGTGTATGATGTACTTTGGGTCCTGGTATCATTGTGGTTGGGTACTGTAGGGAGCATTACTATGGGGGGGCTCTTGACTGGTCACCCCTCACCTCGGGAGTGTATGATGTACTTTGGGTCTTGGTATCATTGTGGTTGGGTACTGTAGGGAGCATTACTATGGGGGGGCTCTTGGCTGGTCACCCCTGACCTCGGGAGTGTATGATGTACTTTGGGTCTTGGTATCATTGTGGTTGGGTACTGTAGGGAGCATTACTATGGGGGGGCTCTTGGCTGGTCACCCCTGACCTCGGGGGTGTATGATGTACTTTGGGTCCTGGTATCATTGTGGTTGGGTACTGTAGGGAGCATTACTATGGGGGTCTCTTGGATGGTCACCCCTCACCTCGGGGGTGTATGATGTACTTTGGGTCCTGGTATCATTGTGGTTGGGTACTGTAGGGAGCATTACTATGGGGGGGCTCTTGGCTGGTCACCCCTGACGTCAGGGGTGTATGATGTACTTTGGGTCCTGATATCATTGTGGTTGGGTACTGTAGGGAGCATTACTATGGGGGGGCTCTTGGCTGGTCACCCCTGACGTCGGGAGTGTATGATGTACTTTGGGTCCTGGTATCATTGTGGTTGGGTACTGTAGGGAGTATTATCGTGGGGGGGCTCTTGGCTGGTCACCCCTGACCTCAGGGGTGTATGATGTACTTTGGGTCTTGGTATCATTGTGGTTGGGTACTGTAGGGAGCATTACTATGGGTGGGCTCTTGGCTGGTCACCCCTGACCTCGGGGGTGTATGATGTACTTTGGGTCCTGGTATCATTGTGGTTAGGTACTGTAGGGAGTATTACCGTGGGGGGGCTCCTGGCTGGTCACCCCTGACTTCGGGGGTGTATGATGTACTTTGGGTCTTGGTATCATTGTGGTTAGGTACTGTAGGGAGCATTACTATGGGGGGGCTCCTGGCTGGTCACCCCTGACCTCGGGGGTGTATGATGTACTTTGGGTCTTGGTATCATTGTGGTTAGGTACTGTAGGGAGTATTACTATGGGGGGGCTCTTGGCTGGTCACCCCGGTCGTCGGGGGTGTATGATGTACTTTGGGTCTTGGTATCATTGTGGTTAGGTACTGTAGGGAGCATTACTATGGGGGGGCTCTTGGCTGGTCACCCCTGACCTCGGGGGTGTATGATGTACTTTGGGTCCTGGTATCATTGTGGTTAGGTACTGTAGGGAGTATTACTATGGGGGGGCTCTTGGCTGGTCACCCCGGTCGTCGGGGGTGTATGATGTACTTTGGGTCCTGGTATCATTGTGGTTGGGTACTGTAGGGAGCATTACTATGGGGGGGCTCTTGGCTGGTCACCCCTGACCTCGGGGGTGTATGATGTACTTTGGGTCCTGGTATCATTGTGGTTAGGTACTGTAGGGAGTATTACCGTGGGGGGGGGCTCCTGGCTGGTCACCCCTGACCTTGGGGGTCTATGCTATTCACGCACTCATCCACACACAAGATTGTGCTGCTGATTTCCCCTGACACCTCATGTAATCACTGTAGATTAGTATGGCAGAAGTTCCCATCGGTGGAAGCTCGATATCCAGACCTATCGGAGGATTTGCTAAACCTTTTTATGGCTGATTTGATTAGATGTCTTCTATATTTCTGTGGAGTAAACGTCGCCCCTTTTATCCCCCTGCCTCATGTCTCCTACCATTTGTAGAAACATCCCAGTCCACCAGTTCACCTTTGCTACAAGGTCAGTACACTTGCCCCCTGTCTTGTGTCTGCCCCTTGTCCGTGCGCTGAGTGTGAGCTGTAATGTTCCCGGTCTGGACCTCTGTGTGCCTCTCTGTGGAGGTGGTTACTGCCCCTCATGTGCCTGTGATGGTATCTGATCCGGTACCTGGATGGGTCATACCATATATAACCTGCTCATGTGTCAGCCAGACATGCACTCATCCTCCATCTCCGCAGCTTTTCATGGTGTCTTGTTCTTGACTCTGCTCATAGTCCTGTTTTCTGCCCCTTCTTTTCTAACCTTTGTTTGCTCGCCCTCCTGTCTGCAGGCCCAGTCTCAGGACTTGTCTATTCTTCCTGGGTGCTCGGGACTCTCGTCTGTGCTTCCTGGGGGCTCGAGACTCTCGTCTGTGCTTCCTGGGGGCTCGGGACTCTCGTCTGTGCTTCCTGAGGGCTCTGGACTCTCGTCTGTGCTTCCTGAGGGCTCGGGACTCTCGTCTGTGCTTCCTGAGGGCTCGGGACTCTCGTCTGTGCTTCCTGGGGGCTCGGGGCTCTCGTCTGTGCTTCCTGAGGGCTCGGGGCTCTCGTCTGTGCTTCCTGGGGGCTCGGGGCTCTCGTCTGTGCTTCCTGAGGGCTCGGGACTCTCGTCTGTGCTTCCTGAGGGCTCGGGGCTCTCGTCTGTGCTTCCTGAGGGCTCGGGGCTCTCGTCTGTGCTTCCTGGGGGCTCGGGGCTCTCGTCTGTGCTTCCTGGGGGCTCGGGGCTCTCGTCTGTGCTTCCTGGGGGCTCGGGGCTCTCGTCTGTGCTTCCTGGGGGCTCGGGGCTCTCGTCTGTGCTTCCTGGGGGCTCGGGGCTCTCGTCTGTGCTTCCTGGGGGCTCGGGGCTCTCGTCTGTGCTTCCTGGGGGCTCGGGGCTCTCGTCTGTGCTTCCTGGGGGCTCGGGGCTCTCGTCTGTGCTTCCTGGGGGCTCGGGGCTCTCGTCTGTGCTTCCTGGGGGCTCGGGGCTCTCGTCTGTGCTTCCTGGGGGCTCGGGGCTCTCGTCTGTGCTTCCTGGGGGCTCGGGGCTCTCGTCTGTGCTTCCTGGGGGCTCGGGGCTCTCGTCTGTGCTTCCCGGGGCCTTTAGTCTTCTGTGTCCTGTAGAAATGAGAGTAGAGGAAGTTGTGACGGACAGGGATAGCACATTGCTTACTATCCAGCTGTACACAGCCTGATTGATGTGGTCATGAAGCCTTGGGCATTTAGGGAGCTGAGGAATGTTGTCTGTGAAGTTGTGTAGCGAGTGTCTGGCTATTTTTTATGGCCATTTCTGTTACCCTAATAAACAATGTTTTTGATTTTTAGAAGAAAGCAGAGCTGCCTTGACCCCCCTTAAAGGTTAGTATACCATATTGCTACCGCTCCCCCGGCTTCCTGCCTAGCTGCTCGCCCGCTTCTAATACCAATAACACGACCACTGTCCCCTGATGAGCTGGTGATTAATATAGTGGAGTGTAGGGGCCACCCTGGTGAGTAGGGGCCACCCTGGTGAGTAGGGGCCACCTGGTGAGTAGGGGCCAGGGGTCATGGCGTCCTTACTGTCTCTGTATCCTCGTGCGCTGATTACCGGCTGCGGCTCTCGGCCTCTCTGGATATCATCTCACTGTGCTGCGTCCGGCAGAGTGCGGCTCACTTGTGCATGTCTCCTCCTGCACGGCCACACCTAAGAGGAATGCATGCATCTGAGCTGTGTGCCGGCTGTATCTAAGCTGTGCCATACATCCAGATACTGCTGCTCTAGAAGCAATAGCACAGGGCCCTTTACGCTCCGTACCACTGTGACCCACCCCCCTCCATTATCAGACTATGGGGTTTACGCTCCGTACCGCTGTGACCCATCCCCCTCCATTATCAGACTATGGGGTTTACGCTCTGTACCGCTGTGACCCACCCCCCTCCATTTTCAGACCATGGGGTTTACGCTCCGTACCGCTGTGACCCATCCCCCTCCATTATCAGGCTATGGGGTTTACGCTCCGTACCGCTGTGACCCATCCCCCTCCATTATCAGACTATGGGGTTTACGCTCCGTACCCCTGTGACCCATCCCCCTCCATTATCAGACTATGGGGTTTACCCTCCGTACCGCTGTGACCCATCCCCCTCCATTATCAGACTATGGGGTTTACCCTCCGTACCGCTGTGACCCATCCCCCTCCATTATCAGAGTAGTGTCTGTAAAGTCTTCTAGGTGTTGTCTAGCGGCTTTTGTAGCCGGCACCGCGGACCTCCACCTCTGTCTGCAGCGGTCAATCAGATGACCCGCTCCCTCCTGTCTCAGGTCTTTTAGCACGAGACCCCATAGACAATCTTTTACCGAGGGGCCTGGGGCTCTGCAGGATGGAGCACAGGGGTCTGTCCTTTTGGGGGGTTTTGATGCTATATGTTGGAGGGTCTCCTGAGCTGCGAGTGGACAATTCCTGGGTCATGCACTGGCATAGCGCTGATTGTAGGATTATCGGCCTGTGCAGCTATCCTCCAATATTTAACCCTTTCAGCCTGCTTTTGTCTACCCATAATTAGCAGCTCATAGACACTGCTTCGACCTTAACCTGAATTGCGGTCAATTGACAAACACTGGATTAATTAGGCAGCTAGTGGTTCACTAAGGTAACGGCAGAAGTCAGGCGTGAAATGTAAAGGGGGTCTTAATAAATGACCCTGCCCCATGGATGAGAAGCTTCCGACCTCCTCCGGTCATCTGCTGCATCCCGCATGCACTGCACCATCACCAAGGATCACCGATCATCTGATCAGCGCCATTTCTACTTCTCGTTTATCTCTGGGGAGCTTTTCATCCTGCAGGTCACAATGTCTTTTACACCAACAATCTCAGTTTTGTATTTGCTGTTCCCTTATAGATTTTTTGGCTTTATAGAGTGTTAATATTGGGGCATGTGAAAGTCAGGTGGTGACGGCTTTGTGTTGGTCTGGCAACACCAGCACCGCGTGGGTTTGACAATAGAGGCTCCGCAAGGGTCTGACGACTGTGGTGGTTCTGGGTGTGTCTGACTGGGGTTCTGGGTGGGTCTGACATTGGTAGCTCCACATGGGTCTGATGAAGTCAGCTCTGGGTGGTTCTGACAATGGCAGCTGTGGGTGGGTCTGACGAATGTGGCTCCACATGGGTCTGATGAAGGCACCTCTGGGTGGGTCTGACGTTGGCGGCTCCACATGGTTCTAATGAAGGCACCTCTGGGTGGGTCTGATGTTAGCGGCTCCACATGGGTCTGATGGTCACCTCTGCGTGGGTCTGATGAAATTATCTCTGGGTGGGTATGATGAAGTTGGCTTTGGGTGCGTCTGACATTGGCGGCTCCACATGGGTCTGATGAAGTCAGCTCTGGGTGGTTCTGACAATGGCAGCTGTAGGTGGGTCTGACGAATGTGGCTCCACATGGGTCTGATGAAGGCACCTCTGGGTGGGTCTGACGTTGGCAGCTCCACATGGTTCTAATGAAGGCACCTCTGGGTGGGTCTGATGTTAGCGACTCCACATGGGTCTGATTGTCACCTCTGCGTGGGTCTGATGATTGTGGCTCTACGTGGGTCTGATGAAATTGTTTCTGGGTGGGTCTGATGTTGGCTTCTCTACATGGGTCTGATGAAATTATCTCTGGGTGGGTCTGACGATTGTCGTTCCACATGGGTCTGACGATTGTGGCTACACCAGGGTCTGATGAAGTCGTCTTTGGGTGGGTCTGACTATTGTCGCTCCACATGGGTCTTATGAAGTCGGTTCTGGGTTGGTCTGACAATATGGCTCCACCTGGGTCTGATGAAGTCGGCTTTGGGTGGGTCTGACTATTGTCACTCCACATGGGTCTTATGAAGTCGGCTTTGGGTGAGTCTGACGACTGTAACTTCACCTGGGTCTCATGAAGTCGCCTTTGGGTGAGTCGGACGATTGTGGCTCCACCTGGGTCTGATGAAGTCTGCTTTGGGTGAGTCAGACGATTGTGGCTCCACCTGGGTCCGATGAAGTTGGCTTTGGGTGAGTCTGACGATTGTGGCTCCATCTGAGTCTGATGAAGTCGGCTTTGGGTGGGTCTGACTATTGTCGCTCCACATGGGTCTTATGAAGTCTGTTTTGGGCGAGTCGGACGATTGTGGCTCCACCTGGGTCTGATGAAGTCTGCTTTGGGTGGGTCTGACGATTGTGGCTACACCTGGGTCTGATGAAGTGTGCTTTGGGTGGGTGTGACGATTGTGGCTCCACCTGGGTCTGATGAAGTTGGCTTTGGGTGAGTCTGACGATTGTGGCTCCACCTGGGTCTGATGAAGTTGGCTTTTGGTGGGTCTGACGATTGTGGCTCCACTGGAGTCTGACTATTGTCGCTCCACATGGGTCTTATGAAGTCTGCTTTGGGTGAGTCTGACGATTGTATCCCCACCTGGGTCTGATGAAGTTGGCTTTGGGTGGGTCTGACAATTGTGGCTCCACCTGGGTCTGATGAAGTTGGCTTTGGGTGGGTCTGACAATTGTGGCTACACCTGGGTCTGATGAAGTCTGCTTTGGGTGGGTCTGACGATTGTGGCTCCACCTGGGTCTGATGAAGTCGGCTTTGGGTGGGTCTGACAATTGTGGCTACACCTGGGTCTGATGAAGTCTGCTTTGGGTGGGTCTGACGATTGTGGCTCCATCTGAGTCTGATGAAGTCGGCTTTGGGTGGGTCTGACAATTGTGGCTCCACCTGGGTCTGATGAAGTCTGTTCTGGGTGGGTCTGACTATTGTCGCTCCACGTGGATCTGGTGAAGTCTGCTTTGGACGAGTCTGACAATTGTCGCTCTACCTGGGTATGATGAAGTCTGCTTTCGCTGGGTCTGAGGATTGTAGCTCCACCTGGGTCTGATGAAGTCGGCTTTGGGTGTGTCTGACCAAGTCGGCTCCGGATGGGTCTGACGATTGTGGCTCCACATGGGTCTGATGAAGTCTGCTTTGGGTGGGTCTGACAATTGTCGCTCCATCTGGGTCTGATGAAGTCGGTTCTAGGTGGATCTGACTTTTGCCGCTCCACAGGGTCTGATGAAGTCAGCTTTGGGTGGGTCTGACGATTGTAGCTCCACCTGGGTCTGATGAAGTTGGTCCTGGGTGGGTCTGATGTTGGCTTCTCTACATGGGTCTGATGAAGTCCGCTCTAAATGGGTCTGACTATTGTGGTTCCACCTGGGTCTCATGAAGTCGCCTCTGGGTGGGTCTGACGATTGTGGCTTCAAATGGGTCTGATGAAGTCGGTTCTGGGTGGGTCTGACGATTGTGGCTCCACATGGCTCTGATGAAGTTGGCTCTGGGTGGGTCTGACGATTGTGACTCCACATGGGTCTGATGAAGTCTGCTCTGGGTGGGTCTGACGAATGTGGCTCCACATGGGTCTGACAATGGCAGCTCTGGGGACATCAGCGCATATCTGCTAGTGGTGACCGCACGATGAGAAGGATCTTTGTAGAGCGAGCCTTGCACGGTGATAACATGGCCTCTCCTTGCCATCTGATTGTACACAATAGTGAGTGCTTGAGTCTGCAGCTTCGGAGAACTTGTCTGAGGGATAATGGAGCATTCATTGGCTGAAATCTGGGTGGCACATGGCAGATTGTAGAGGAGATCTGCCGCTGTACAGGAGGGGGAGTCTTCTCTGCGGGCAGACGGTTCATTCTTGCACTTCTCGCTGTGGCAGTTTTCCTTTCTCCTTTGCCCGTGGTGTTTGTGCCTGATGTTGTTGCCTCGTTTGGGTCTGATGTCTCGTTTCCACCATGTTTCTGTCTTCTCTCTTGTACTTGTCTGTGATCTCGCTTTCTGGATGCTTACACTTGTGGTCTGCCTCTCTCCTCAGGGCCCGGAGCAGTTCACGATGGGAACAGCGGCTCTTCTCGATGTCTCCTCTGCACTCCTCTGTTTCTCCTCTTCTTCGCGCTTTCTCTGTCTCTTCTACTTCCACCTGCTCAGTTTTGACAAATGCAAATCATTGTCTGAGGTCCTCGCAGGAGGGAAGCAACGATTCTAAAATAAATCAAGTGAAATAAAAAGAATTTACAAAATCTGATGTCGCAAAATCTAAAGAAAAAAAAGCAAAAAAAAAAACTGCAAGTGATTGTTTAATCCAGGACACTGCTGAGGAAACACCACCATCTGCACCTTCTTGGTGAAGGGACTTTTGCAGGGTGCAGCCGGGGGAACGGGCAGATCCAAGGACTGAGCTGAGCCGCTCGACTGGCCACAGGTCGATGCTCATGAAACCATGTGACTTTGTTCTCTTCATTTCAGAAGTAAATCCCACATCTCACTGGCCCTGATGAAGTAAACCATGGACTGTGTCTCTCCAATCCGTCTCCAGGGAACGGCTGGCCGATCACTTGTGCAATTCCCTTTCTGCAACCAGGACACCTGCAGAGCATAGCTCAACCCGACTTACTGCTGGGGGACTGGCTGAGCAATACTTAAACTTTCCGCTGCTGGGGTAGACTTCTCTCCGGGGTGGCTGGGATCAGTGGAGCTGCCTTCTGTAGGTCTTCCCTGTTGAGAAAGGGGATTGTGTTAAAGAGTATGGTCACCATGTGCTGCTCGTAAACGATGACCACCACAGGGGGTCCTATGTATGTTTGCTGGAAGAGATGTAAAGCCATCGATGTGTGGACGTCCTGAGCGGTAGAATACCAGCCCTGGGGGATCTCCTTGAAGCTGGTGGCTTTGGATCATCCATTCCTTGGTTTCCCCTTTATCTGAATGTGATGTCAGTAAGATTATAACGTCAAAGTTCATTTTTTAATGATTAAATGGAAGGAAGAGGCTGAAAACACTTGCATGTGGTTAGCATGAGGCGAGGAGGGGCGCAGACTCTCCTCTGCTTCGCTTCATGGTCTTCAGGAGTGATGAGCACACACTGTCCGCCACGGACACCAGCACGGACCGCTCCATGTGTAACTGCACAGGCAGATGGGGTTACAGATAGGTGACATGGCCGATGGAAGGCATGGCGCACGCAGAATGACCCGGTCACCGGAAGCCTTGTCACAAGAATTGTCTAGGATTAGGAAACATGGCTGCCTTCTTACCATAGCATTGCTCTTCTGACTGCAGGTCGTGTGCAGTGCTGCATCACAGCAATATTCACTTTCATAGAGTCTAGATGCAGTACCCCACACAACCTGTGCACAGGGGGGGGGCACTGTCTCTGGAAGAAGCCAGCAAGGTTTTTCTAATGACAAGCAAACGTTTAATGTATAAGATCCCAGCGTTTTACTGATCTCCCCTCAAAACACACACTCTTTCATAGTGCTGGAGCCGAGTCCAGAGGCCACCATTATAATTGTTGTGTTATTACAGCCCAGCGTCACGGCACGTGCTGCATGCACACGATCCCATCAGTCGTCATGTCCTCAGCTCCTTCTTAGCGTGTTACATAGAACCACTTGTCTTCCTCTCTGGGTGATCACCATTATGGCCAACATTATCAGGGGCTGTCTGTCCATGCTGCACAGACTTGTCTCGTGTGAGAGCTTTACACAAGGAATGCGGAGGGTGGGTGGGCGCACAGGAGAGGGCAGCGAAGGGCGCGCCCGTATACTAGGATGTATTTGGTGGATGAGGCCCACCGCACACTCGCTGCCTCCCCCCTGCGCTATGCTTTATCTGCAGATGATTCACAATGCTGAAACTTTCTGAGCACAAATGTTCATATGTCGCCTTCTTTGTGGTTTGGTTTCTGCATGGAACTTGATAATTTCCCACTGATCAATCACTGGAGATCTAACTGACATGTATATATGTATACAGCACAAGGACAGGTAACACCTAGGATGTCCCGGTGATCTGACGTCCCGCCCAGGAGGATCGCTATGTCTATGTGTCTCACATGTGATGGATGTAGTGCCTGGGACATCCCTGTGCTCTGATGTCCTCCCCAGGAGGATCGCTAGGTCTGTGTATCTCACATATGTGATGTATGTAGTATCCGGGACATTCCTGTGACCTGACGCCCCGCCCAGGAGGATCGCTAGGTCTGTGTATCTCACATATGTGATGTATGTAGTATCCGGGACATTCCTGTGACCTGACGCCCCGCCCAGAAGGATCGCTAGGTGTGTGAACCTCACATATGTGATGCATGTAGTGTCTTGGACATCCCTGTGCTCTGATGTCCTCCCCAGAAAGATCGGTAGGTCTTTGTATCTCACATGTGATGCATTACGTGCCTGGGACATTCCTGTGACCTGATGCCCTGTCCAGGAGGATCGCTAGGTCTGTATATCTCACATATGTGATGTATGTAGTGTCTAGGACATCCCTGTGCTCTGATGTCCTCCCCAGGAAGATCGGTAGGTCTATGTGTCTCACATATGTGATGCATGTAGTATCCGGGACATTCCTGTGACCTGACGCCCCGCCCAGGAGGATCGCTAGGTCTGTGTATCTCACATATGTGATGTATGTAGTATCCGGGACATTCCTGTGACCTGACGCCCCGCCCGGCAGGATCGCTAGGTATGTGTATCTCACATATGTGATGTATGTAGTGTCCGGGACATTCCTGTGACCTGACGCCCCGCCCGGGAGGATCGCTAGGTGTGTGAACCTCACATATGTGATGGATGTAGTGCCTGGGACATCCCTGTGCTCTGATGTCCTCCCCAGGAGGATCGCTAGGTGTGTGAACCTCACATATGTGATGCATGTAGTATCCGGGACATTCCTGTGACGTGACGCCCCGCCCGGGAGGATCGCTAGGTGTGTGAACCTCACATATGTGATGCATGTAGTATCCGGGACATCCCTGTGACCTGACGCCCCGCCGGGGAGGATCGCTAGGTGTGTGAACCTCACATATGTGATGTATGTAGTATCCAGGATATCCCTGTGAGGTGACCTGACGCCCCGCCGGGGAGGATCGCTAGGTGTGTGAATCTCACGTATGTGATGCATGTAGTATCCGGGACATCCCTGTGACCGGACGCCCCGCCCAGGAGGATCGCTAGGTGTGTGAACCTCACATATGTGATGTATGTAGTATCCAGGATATCCCTGTGAGGTGACCTGACGCCCCGCCGGGGAGGATCGCTAGGTGTGTGAATCTCACATATGTGATGTATGTAGTATCCGGGACATTCCTGTGACCTGACGCCCCGCCCGGGAGGATCGCTAGGTGTGTGAACCTCACATATGTGATGCATGTAGTGTCTGGGACATCCCTGTGGTCTGATGTCCTTCCCCAGGAGGATCGCTAGGTGTGTGAACCTCTCATATGTGATGTATGTAGTATCTGGGACATCCCTGTGACCTGACGCCCTGACCGGGAGGATCGCTAGGTCTATGTGTCTCACACATGTGATGCATGTAGTGTCCGGGACATCCTCGTGGTCTGATGTCCTCCCCAGGAGGATCGCTAGGTGTGTGAACCTCACATATGTGATGCGTGTAGTATCCAGGACATCCCTGTGACGTGACGTGACGCCCCGCCCGGGAGGATCGCTAGGTGTGGGAACCTCACATATGTGATGCATGTAGTGTCCAGGACATCCCTGTACTCTGATGTCCTCCACAGGAAGATCAGTAGGTCTATGTGTCTCACATATGTGATGCATGTAGTGTCTAGGACATCCCTGTGTTCTGATGTCCTCCCCAGGAAGATCGGTAGGTCTATGTGTCTCACATATGTGATGCATGTAGTGTCTAGGACATCCCTGTGCTCTGATGTCCTCCCCAGGAAGATCGGTAGGTCTATGTGTCTCACATATGTGATGCATTACGTGCCTGGGACATCCCTGTGACCTGACGCCCTGCCCGGGCAGATCGCTAGGTGTGGGTGGATCGCTAGGTGTGTGAACCTCATATATGTGAAGCATGTAGCTTCTAGGACATCCCTGTGCTCTGATGTCCTCCCCAGGAAGATCGGTAGGTCTATGTGTCTCACATAAGTGATGCATTACATGCCTGGGACATCCCCATGACCTGACGCCCCCCCCGGGAGGATTGCTAGGTGTGTGAACCTCATATATGTGAAGCATGTAGCGTCTAGGACATCCCTGTGCTCTGATGTCCTCCCCAGGAAGATCGGTAGGTCTGTGTGTCTCACATATGTGATGCATTACGTGCCTGGGACATCCCTGTGACTTGACGCACTGCCCGGGAGGGAGGAATGCTAAGTTTGTGTATCTCACATACAGTGGCTTGTAAAAGTATTCACCCCCTTGGCTTTTCACCTATTTTGTTACATTACAACCTGTGTATAAATATTTTTGTAATCTGATTTGTGTGTGATACATCAGCGCTAAATGGTCTAAGTTAGTGAAGTGAGAAAAATATAGGCATAAATTAAATTTATGGGACCAAATAACTAAAAATTGGCATGTGCATATGTATTCACCTCTCTTGTCAGGGACAAAGTTCTTGAGAAGTACAAGTCAGGGTTGGGTTATTTAAACAAAAAAAAAATCCTAGTCTCTGATGATCCCCCGGAGCACTATCAAATCCATTATTAACAAATGGCAGGTTTGTTGTGGTACCATGTTCTCTCCAAGAGAGGGCGCCCACCAAAACTCTCAGCCCGGGCAAGGAGGGCATTAATCAGAGAGGCAGCACAGAGGCCACAGGTAACCCTGAAGGAGCTGCAGAGTTCCCAAGCAGAGACTGGAGTATCTGTCCATACAACCACAATAAGTCGTACACTCCATAGAGGTGACCTTTATGGAAGAGTGGACAGAAAAAAAGCCTTTACATACACACAAAAATTGTAAGGCTCGTTTTGAGTTTGCCAATAGACATGTGGGAGACTTCACAAATGTATGGAGGAAGGTGCTGGGGTCAGATGAGACCAAAATGTAACTTTTTGGCCACCAAGGTAAATGCCTGGTGCCAAACCAACACAGCTCATCACCCCAAGAACACCGAAAAACATCCCCACAGCACGATGCTGCCACCACCATGTTTCACTGTGGTGATGTTATTCGGCAGCAGGGACAGGGAGAATGGTCCAAGTTGAGGGGGAGATGGATGCTGTGAAATTGGAGCTGAAGCAGTTTTGGCTTGAGGAATGGCCAAAAATCCCAGTGGCCCGATGTGGAAAGCTCAGAAAGATTTATCTAAAGCGACTTGCAGCTGTTATTGCCGCAAAAAGAGGCTCTACAAAGTACTGACTTTTAGGGGGGTGATTACTTATGCACACTGAAGCTTTCAGTTATTTTGTCCTATTTGTTGTTTGCTTCACAATAAAAAGAAACCAAATGTTCACAGTTGTAGTCATGTTCTTTATATGAACTGATGCAAACCCTCAAAAAACTGTGAAATTCCGGCTTGTGAAGTAGCAAAAGTGGGAAAATGCCAAGAGGAGTGAATACTTTTACAAGCCACTGTATGTGATGCATGTAGTGTCTGGGACATCCATTGGACCTGACACCCCCTCCCCCAGGAGGATCGCTAGGTCTGTGTATCCCACATGTGATACATGTAGTGTTCAGGACATCACTGTGGTCTGACGCTCCGCCCGGGAGGATCGCTAGGTCTGTGTATCTCACATGTGATACATGTAGTGTCCAGGACATCACTGTGGTCTGACGCCCCGCCCGGGAGGATCGCTAGGTCTGTGTATCTCACATGTGATACATGTAGTGTCCAGGACATCACTGTGGTCTGACGCTCCGCCCGGGAGGATCGCTAGGTCTGTGTATCTCACATATGATGCATGTAGTGTCCAGGACATCACTGTGATCTGACGCCCCGCCCGGGAGGATCGCTAGGTCTGTGTATCTCACATGTGATACATGTAGTGTCCAGGACATCACTGTGGTCTGACGCCCCGCCCGGGAGGATCCGCTAGGTCTGTGCATCTCACATATGATACATGTAGTGTTCAGGACATCACTGTGATCTGACGCTCCGCCCGGGAGGATCGCTAGGTCTGTGTATCCCACATGTGATACATGTAGTGTCCAGGACATCACTGTGGTCTGACGCCCCGCCCGGGAGGATCCGCTAGGTCTGTGCATCTCACATATGATACATGTAGTGTTCAGGACATCACTGTGATCTGACGCTCCGCCCGGGAGGATCGCTAGGTCTGTGTATCTCACATGTGATACATGTAGTGTCCAGGACATCACTGTGGTCTGACGCTCCGCCCGGGAGGATCCGCTAGGTCTGTGCATCTCACATATGATACATGTAGTGTTCAGGACATCACTGTGATCTGACGCTCCGCCCGGGAGGATCGCTAGGTCTGTGTATCTCACATGTGATACATGTAGTGTCCAGGACATCACTGTGGTCTGACGCCCCGCCCGGGAGGATCGCTAGGTCTGTGTATCTCACATATGATACATGTAGTGTCCAGGATATCACTGTGGTCTGACGCTCCGCCGGGGAGGATACCGCTAGTTCTGTGTATCCCACATGTGATACATGTAGTGTCCAGGACATCACTGTGGTCTGACGCCCCACACCGGAGGATCACTAGGTCTGTGTATCTCACATATGATACATGTAGTGTCCAGGACATCACTGTGGTCTGACGCCCCACACGGGAGGATCGCTAGGTCTGTGTATCCCACATGTGATACATGTACTGTCGAGGACATCACTGTGGTCTGACGCCCCACGCTGGAGGATCGCTAGGTCTCTGTATCTCTCATGTGATACATGTAGTGTCCAGGACATCACTGTGGTCTGACGCCCCACACCGGAGGATCACTAGGTCTGTGTATCTCACATATGATACATGTAGTGTCCAGGACATCACTGTGGTCTGACGCCCCGCCCGGGAGGATCCGCTAGGTCTGTGCATCTCACATATGATACATGTACTGTCGAGGACATCACTGTGGTCTGACGCCCCACGCTGGAGGATCGCTAGGTCTCTGTATCTCTCATGTGATACATGTAGTGTTCAGGACATCACTGTGGTCTGACGCCCCACACGGGAGGATCGCTAGGTCTGTGTATCCCACATGTGATACATGTGTCCAGGACATCACTGTGGTCTGACGCCCCACACCGGAGGATCACTAGGTCTGTGTATCTCACATGTGATACATGTAGTGTCCAGGACATCACTGTGGTCTGATGCCCCACCTGAGAGGATCGCTAGGTCTGTGTATCCCACATATGATACATGTAGTGTTCAGGACATCACTGTGGTCTGACGCTCCGCCCGGGAGGATCGCTAGGTCTGTGTATCTCACATGTGATACATGTAGTGTCCAGGACATCACTGTGGTCTGACGCCCCACATGGGAGGATCGCTAGGTCTGTGTATCTCACATGTGATACATGTAGTGTCCAGGACATCACTGTGGTCTGACGCTCCACACGGGAGGATCGCTAGGTCTGTGTATCTCACATGTGATACATGTAGTGTCCAGGATATCACTGTGATCTGACGCCCGGCCCGGGAGGATCCGCTAGGTCTGTGTATCTCACATGTGATACATGTAGTGTCCAGGACATCACTGTGATCTGACGCCCCGCCCGGGAGGATCGCTAGGTCTGTGTATCTCACATGTGATACATGTAGTGTCCAGGACATCACTGTGGTCTGACGCTCCGCCTGGGAGGATCGTTAGGTCTGTGTATCTCACATGTGATACATGTAGTGTCCAGGATATCACTGTGATCTGACGCCCAGCCCGGGAGGATCCGCTAGGTCTGTGTATCTCACATGTGATACATGTAGTGTCCAGGACATCACTGTGGTCTGACGCTCCGCCCGGGAGGATCGCTAGGTCTGTGTATCTCACATGTGATACATGTAGTGTCCAGGACATCACTGTGATCTGACGCCCCGCCCGGGAGGATCCGCTAGTTCTGTGCATCTCACATGTGATACATGTAGTGTCCAGGACATCACTGTGATCTGACGCTCCGCCCGGGAGGATCCGCTAGGTCTGTGTATCTCACATGTGATACATGTAGTGTCCAGGACATCACTGTGGTCTGACGCCCCGCCCGGGAGGATCGCTAGGTCTGTGTATCCCACATGTGATACATGTAGTGTCCAGGACATCACTGTGATCTGACGCTCCGCCCGGGAGGATCCGCTAGGTCTGTGTATCTCACATGTGATACATGTAGTGTCCAGGACATCACTGTGATCTGACGCTCCGCCCGGGAGGATCGCTAGGTCTGTGTATCTCACATGTGATACATGTAGTGTCCAGGACATCACTGTGGTCTGACGCCCCGCCCGGGAGGATCGCTAGGTCTGTGTATCTCACATATGATACATGTAGTGTCCAGGATATCACTGTGGTCTGACGCTCCGCCCGGGAGGATCGCTAGGTCTGTGTATCTCACATGTGATACATGTAGTGTCCAGGACATCACTGTGGTCTGACGCTCCGCCCGGGAGGATCGCTAGGTCTGTGTATCTCACATATGATGCATGTAGTGTCCAGGACATCACTGTGATCTGACGCCCCGCCCGGGAGGATCCGCTAGTTCTGTGTATCTCACATGTGATACATGTAGTGTCCAGGACATCACTGTGGTCTGACGCCCCGCCCGGGAGGATCGCTAGGTCTGTGTATCCCACATGTGATACATGTAGTGTCCAGGACATCACTGTGATCTGACGCTCCGCCCGGGAGGATCCGCTAGGTCTGTGTATCTCACATGTGATACATGTAGTGTCCAGGACATCACTGTGATCTGACGCCGCGCTCGGGAGGATCGCTAGGTCTGTGTATCTCACATGTGATACATGTAGTGTCCAGGACATCACTGTGATCTGACGACCCGCTCGGGAGGATCGCTAGGTCTGTGTATCCCACATGTGATACATGTAGTGTCCAGGACATCACTGTGATCTGACGCCCCGCCCGGGAGGATCGCTAGGTCTGTGTATCTCACATGTGATACATGTAGTGTCCAGGACATCACTGTGATCTGACGACCCGCTCGGGAGGATCGCTAGGTCTGTGTATACCATATGTGATACATGTAGTGTCCAGGACATCACTGTGGTCTGACGCTCCGCCCGGGAGGATCGCTAGGTCTGTGTATCTCACATGTGATACATGTAGTGTCCAGGATATCACTGTGGTCTGACGCCCTGCCCGGGAGGATCGCTAGGTCTGTGTATCTCACATATGATACATGTAGTGTCCAGGACATCACTGTGGTCTGACGCCCCGCCCGGGAGGATCGCTAGGTCTGTGTATCTCACATGTGATACATGTAGTGTCCAGGACATCACTGTGATCTGACGACCCGCTCGGGAGGATCGCTAGGTCTGTGTATCCCACATGTGATACATGTAGTGTCCAGGACATCACTGTGATCTGACGCCCCGCCCGGGAGGATCGCTAGGTCTGTGTATCTCACATGTGATACATGTAGTGTCCAGGACATCACTGTGATCTGACGACCCGCTCGGGAGGATCGCTAGGTCTGTGTATACCATATGTGATACATGTAGTGTCCAGGACATCACTGTGGTCTGAAGCTCCGCCCGGGAGGATCGCTAGGTCTGTGTATCTCACATGTGATACATGTAGTGTCCAGGACATCACTGTGATCTGACGCTCCGCCCGGGAGGATCGCTAGGTCTGTGTATCTCACATGTGATACATGTAGTGTCCAGGACATCACTGTGATCTGACGCTCCGCCCGGGAGGATCGCTAGGTCTGTGTATCTCACATGTGATACATGTAGTGTCCAGGACATCACTGTGATCTGACGCTCCGCCCGGGAGGATCGCTAGGTCTGTGTATCTCTCATGTGATACATGTAGTGTCCAGGACATCACTGTGATCTGACGCTCCGCCCGGGAGGATCGCTAGGTCTGTGTATCTCACATGTGATACATGTAGTGTCCAGGACATCACTGTGATCTGACGCTCCGCCCGGGAGGATCCGCTAGGTCTGTGCATCTCACATATGATACATGTAGTGTCCAGGACATCACTGTGGTCTGACGCTCCGCCCGGGAGGATCGCTAGGTCTGTGTATCTCACATATGATACATGTAGTGTCCAGGACATCACTGTGGTCTGACGCTCCGCCCGGGAGGATCGCTAGGTCTGTGTATCTCACATGTGATACATGTAGTGTCCAGGACATCACTGTGGTCTGACGCTCCGCCCGGGAGGATCGCTAGGTCTGTGTATCTCACATGTGATACATGTAGTGTCCAGGACATCACTGTGGTCTGACGCTCCGCCCGGGAGGATCGCTAGGTCTGTGTATCTCACATGTGATACATGTAGTGTCCAGGACATCACTGTGGTCTGACGCTCCGCCCGGGAGGATCGCTAGGTCTGTGTATCTCACATGTGATACATGTAGTGTCCAGGACATCACTGTGGTCTGACGCTCCGCCCGGGAGGATCGCTAGGTCTGTGTATCTCACATGTGATACATGTAGTGTCCAGGACATCACTGTGGTCTGACGCTCCGCCCGGGAGGATCGCTAGGTCTGTGTATCTCACATATGATACATGTAGTGTTCAGGACATCACTGTGGTCTGACGCTCCGCCCGGGAGGATCGCTAGGTCTGTATATACCATATGTGATATATAAAATGTCAGTAAGAATTCATCCACCAAGCACATTGGGTCCCACGCTGTGACTTTTTAGGTTTGGCCTGAACCAGTAGGATTATATTCATATATTTAATAGAGATTTGACTCTTGGCCACACAATCACTACAAAAGAATCCTGTCTTGAAGAGTAAAACCCTCAGCATCCTCTTCCTATATTATATATCTAGTATGTGCAGAGTAGAAAGAGCGGGATGGGAATGATGAGAAGCGTCCATGGGAATGTCGCACAAGTTTCTTCTATTCCTGATAGTGACGGCTCCTGCTGATCCTGGTCCGGGGATGGGGAGTGTATGTATAGAGTGTAAGCTCCTCGGGGCAGGGGCTCCTATCCTCCACCTCATCATTTAGTAGCCGTCCTTCTCACTATTGTTTGTTACTGTATTATATTTTCTTTATATTTGTAATAATCTTGTAAAGAGCTGAGTACACTGTTAACATGATATAAATATACTGAGACATACGTCCCATGGTCCATCCGCGTGTGCGTGGTAATGTGCCGCCCTCGGTTGTGCCGGCTGGAAGTGACGGGGTGTATCACACTGAAAACAAATCTGACCAGCACCTCGAGACAGAAGGAAGCAAACGTGACCAGGTGCTGCTGCTGTGACCGCTGCAGACAATCGTGTGTGTATAATCAGAGATGATGAAACCCCCATACAGGTAAAGAACAGATCCTAGAAGACCTCACCCTGAGGAGAACTTGTGTGTCTACATTGGCTTAGCACAATTTTAGAGTTTTAATCTGCCCCTTTGTGTCCTCCCGATTTTACCTTCCGCTCATCTGTGTTTCTTTCAGTGGAGCAGCTGTCAAATTGGTCTCCGGCATCATCTTCAGACTCCTCTGCCCCAGAACCCTTTGTCCCCAGCAGACTTTCCTGTCCCAAACTGTCTTTGTACCCTTCCTCCAGACCGTTATGTCCCCTTCCTCTCCAGACTCCTGTCTCCTCCACCTTCAGACCCCTCTGTCTTTTCCTCCTCCAGACTTCTGTCCTTTTATTCAGACCTCTATTGTTTGTGGTCTCCTCCAGACTGCCCTCTCCCCCAGACCACTCTGTTCCTGTCCCCATCCTCCAGACTCCTTGTCTAGACCGATCTGTCTCCTCCTCCAACCCTCTCTGTCTGCCCCTCAATTTCTCATCTGCACCTCTGTCCCCATCCTCCAGAACCCTCTGTCCTTGTCCTTCAGACCTCTGTCTGCTCTATTTAGAATACTTGGTCCTTGTCCTCCAGAACCCTCTTTCCTTGTCCTTCAGAATCCTGTCTCCTACCCAGACTTCTCGGTCTACTTTATCTAGACCCTTCTGCTCCTGTCTCCTCCTCCATACAGCTCCGTCTCCTGCTCCTCCATATGGATTTGTCTTCTCCTCCAGACTCATGTGTCCTCCCCAGATTTCGCTGTCTCTTATCTAGGCTCATCTGTCCTCCCATCCAGACCCCTCTGCTCCTTCTGCAGACCCCAGTATTCATCCTCCAGACCTCTGTTCCTGTTC
The DNA here is from genome assembly GCF_046119375.1 of Phyllobates terribilis. Classification (NCBI taxonomy): domain Eukaryota; kingdom Metazoa; phylum Chordata; class Amphibia; order Anura; family Dendrobatidae; genus Phyllobates; species Phyllobates terribilis. The sequence goes on along the minus strand of NW_027362772.1, from coordinate 322,515,709 downwards.
TTCAGACTTTCTCCTCCCCAGATTTCTGTGCCTCATCTATCTAGAAGACTCTGTCCTCGCATGCATACCCCTCTGCTCATCTGTCTCCTCCTCAAAATTGCAGTTTCCTACTCCTGGCTGCTTTGTCTCCCGCTCCACCACACGGATCTGTCGTCCCCCGCATCCACCACACGGATCTGTCGTCCCCCGCATCCACCACACGGATCTGTCGTCCCCCGCATCCACCACACGGATCTGTCGTCCCCCGCTCCACCACACGGATCTGTCGTCCCCCGCTCCACCACACGGATCTGTCGTCCCCCGCTCCACCACACGGATCTGTCGTCCCCCGCATCCACCACACGGATCTGTCGTCCCCCGCATCCACCACACGGATCTGTCGTCCCCCGCTCCACCACACGGATCTGTCGTCTCCCGCTCCACCACACGGATCTGTCGTCTCCCGCTCCACCACACGGATCTGTCGTCCCCCGCATCCACCACACGGATCTGTCGTCCCCCGCATCCACCACACGGATCTGTCGTCCCCCGCATCCACCACACGGATCTGTCGTCCCCCGCATCCACCACACGGATCTGTCGTCCCCCGCATCCACCACACGGATCTGTCGTCCCCCGCATCCACAACACGGATCTGTCGTCCCCCGCTCCACCACACGGATCTGTCGTCCCCCGCTCCACCACACGGATCTGTCGTCTCCCGCTCCACCACACGGATCTGTCGTCTCCTGCAGACCCCTGTGTCCTTATCCTTCAAACTCTCTTCTCCTCCCCAGATTTCTGTCTCCTCTAGCTAGACCCCTCGCCTCTCTCCCTGTCATTCAGACTCCTTACTCCTCCTCCAGACTGTTAACCACGATGTGGATTAAATGCATTTCCGACTCGAAAATGCATTAAAAACGCACGTTAAGTTGTCTGCCATGTTCCCCAATGATAATCCGCATGTTCTGTGCACATGCTGCGGAAATTTCCGCTTCGGATTATCATTGCGGAAAAATCCGCACCACGTCCATTAATTTTTGCGGAATCGTGGCGATATCTCCCCCATTGACTTGCATTGAACCGTGATTCAATGCGCGGATGGTACCCGGGTCTGGAGAAGAGGAGACTCTTAAAAAAAAAAAAAAAAAAAACATTATACTCCCCTTCTGATGGCCCCCGGTCTCCTCAGCGATGCGTCCTGGCTCCCCAGCGGCTCACGAAGGTGTAAAAGGACCTTCCATGACGTCATTTAGTCATGTACTAAATGACGTCACGGCAGATCCTTTGACACCTTTTGGGAGCTGCCTGGGAGCCAGGACGCATCGCTGAGGAGACCGGGGGCCATCGGAAGGGGAGTATAATGGGGTTTTTTTCATTTATTTTTAACATTTTCATTTTTATAAAAAAAAAATTTTTAAGTGTTGATGCTGCATTTAAAGCAGCAGATGGTCACACAATATAAATCCATGTTGGTTGCATGGATTTATATAGTGTGACCAAGTTGTCAAGCACTTTCCAAGTGATGCTAAAATCACAACCCGCATGCGGAAATGCAAGTAAAAAAGCTGAAAAAAACGCATGTACAATCCACATGTACAATCCGCATGCGTTTTTTCTGCCAGGGAGATGCAGAAACGCTCAGGAAAAATCCGGAGCATTTCTGCATCGTGGGCACATTATGCCTATTCCTCTAAACCCTGTCTCCATTCTCCAGACTCCTGTCTCCTCCACCCAGACACCACTGCTTTGCTGTCCCCATCCTCCAGCACCCGTCTCATCCTCCTCCCATCTAGACTCCTCTGCTCCTCCCTCTCTAAACCCTTCTGTCCCCGTCGTCCTCCTCCTCCAGACCCCTCCCTCGGTCCCCGTCCTCCTCCTCCTCCAGACCCCTCCCTCGGTCCCCGTCCTCCTCCTCCTCCAGACCCCTCCCTCGGTCCCCGTCCTCCTCCTCCTCCAGACCCCTCCCTCGGTCCCCGTCCTCCTCCTCCTCCAGACCCCTCCCTCGGTCCCCGTCCTCCTCCTCCTCCTCCAGACCCCTCCCTCGGGCCCCGTCCTCCTCCTCCTCCAGACCCCTCCCTCGGTCCCCGTCCTCCTCCTCCTCCAGACCCCTCCCTCGGTCCCCGTCCTCCTCCTCCTCCAGACCCCTCCCTCGGTCCCCGTCCTCCTCCTCCAGACCCCTCCCTCGGTCCCCGTCCTCCTCCTCCTCCTCCAGACCCCTCCCTCGGTCCCCGTCATCCTCCTCCTCCTCCAGACCCCTCCCTCGGTCCCCGTCCTCCTCCTCCAGACCCCTCCCTCGGTCCCCGTCCTCCTCCCTCGGTCCCCGTCCTCCTCCTCCTCCTCCAGACCCCTCCCTCGGTCCCCGTCCTCCTCCTCCTCCTCCAGACCCCTCCCTCGGTCCCCGTCCTCCTCCTCCTCCTCCAGACCCCTCCCTCGGGCCCCGTCCTCCTCCTCCTCCAGACCCCTCCCTCGGTCCCCGTCCTCCTCCTCCTCCAGACCCCTCCCTCGGTCCCCGTCCTCCTCCTCCTCCAGACCCCTCCCTCGGTCCCCGTCCTCCTCCTCCAGACCCCTCCCTCGGTCCCCGTCCTCCTCCTCCTCCAGACCCCTCCCTCGGTCCCCGTCCTCCTCCTCCAGACCCCTCCCTCGGTCCCCGTCGTCGTCGTCCTCCAGACTCCTCCCTCGGTCCCCGTCGTCGTCGTCCTCCTCCAGACCCCTCCCTCGGTCCCCGTCGTCGTCGTCCTCCTCCAGACCCCTCCCTCGGTCCCCGTCGTCGTCGTCCTCCTCCAGACCCCTCCCTCGGTCCCCGTCGTCGTCGTCCTCCTCCAGACCCCTCCCTCGGTCCCCGTCGTCGTCGTCCTCCTCCAGACCCCTCCCTCGGTCCCCGTCGTCGTCCTCCTCTAGACCCCTCCCTCGGTCCCCGTCGTCGTCCTCCTCTAGACCCCTCCCTCGGTCCCCGTCGTCGTCGTCCTCCTCCAGACCCCTCCCTCGGTCCCCGTCGTCGTCCTCCTCCAGACCCCTCCCTCGGTCCCCGTCGTCGTCGTCCTCCAGACCCCTCCCTCGGTCCCTGTCGTCGTCCTCCTCCAGACCCCTCCCTCGGTCCCCGTCGTCGTCCTCCTCCAGACCCCTCCCTCGGTCCCCGTCGTCGTCGTCCTCCTCCAGACCCCTCCCTCGGTCCCTGTCGTCGTCCTCCTCCAGACCCCTCCCTCGGTCCCCGTCGTCGTCGTCGTCCTCCAGACTCCTCCCTCGGTCCCCGTCGTCGTCGTCCTCCTCCAGACCCCTCCCTCGGTCCCCGTCGTCGTCGTCCTCCTCCAGACCCCTCCCTCGGTCCCCGTCGTCGTCGTCCTCCTCCAGACCCCTCCCTCGGTCGTCGTCGTCCTCCTCCAGACCCCTCCCTCGGTCCCCGTCGTCGTCCTCCTCTAGACCCCTCCCTCGGTCCCCGTCGTCGTCCTCCTCTAGACCCCTCCCTCGGTCCCTGTCGTCGTCCTCCTCCAGACCCCTCCCTCGGTCCCTGTCGTCGTCCTCCTCCAGACCCCTCCCTCGGTCCCCGTCGTCGTCGTCCTCCTCCAGACCCCTCCCTCGGTCCCCGTCGTCGTCCTCCTCCAGACCCCTCCCTCGGTCCCCGTCGTCGTCGTCCTCCTCCAGACCCCTCCCTCGGTCCCTGTCGTCGTCCTCCTCCAGACCCCTCCCTCGGTCCCTGTCGTCGTCCTCCTCCAGACCCCTCCCTCGGTCCCCGTCGTCGTCGTCCTCCTCCAGACCCCTCCCTCGGTCCCCGTCGTCGTCGTCCTCCTCCAGACCCCTCCCTCGGTCCCCGTCGTCGTCGTCCTCCTCCAGACCCCTCCCTCGGTCCCCGTCGTCGTCGTCCTCCTCCAGACCCCTCCCTCGGTCCCCGTCGTCGTCGTCCTCCTCCAGACCCCTCCCTCGGTCCCCGTCGTCGTCGTCCTCCTCCAGACCCCTCCCTCGGTCCCCGTCGTCGTCGTCCTCCTCCAGACCCCTCCCTCGGTCCCCGTCGTCGTCGTCCTCCTCCAGACCCCTCCCTCGGTCCCCGTCGTCGTCGTCCTCCTCCAGACCCCTCCCTCGGTCCCCGTCGTCGTCGTCCTCCTCCAGACCCCTCCCTCGGTCCCCCGTCGTCGTCCTCCTCCAGACCCCTCCCTCGGTCCCCCGTCGTCGTCCTCCTCCAGACCCCTCCCTCGGTCCCCGTCGTCGTCCTCCTCCAGACCCCTCCCTCGGTCCCCGTCGTCGTCCTCCTCCAGACCCCTCCCTCGGTCCCCGTCGTCGTCCTCCTCCAGACCTCTTCCTCGGTCCCAGTCGTCGTCCTCCTCCAGACCCCTCCCTCGGTCCCCGTCCTCCTCCTCCTCCTCTTCCTCCTCCAGACCCCTCCCTCGGTCCCCGTCCTCCTCCTCCTCCTCTTCCTCCTCCAGACCCCTCCCTCGGTCCCCGTCGTCCTCCTCCAGACCCCTCCCTCGGTCCCCGTCCTCCTCCTCCAGACCCCTCCCTCGGTCCCCGTCCTCCTCCTCCAGACCCCTCCCTCGGTCCCCGTCGTCTCCAGCCCCCTGTCTTTTTAGGATGCGCTGTGCTTACTGGTGAGGGTCTAACCTCTTGCAGTACTCCTTTAAATCCACCCAGTCATGGCAGTGTCACCATATTGCTGCGTCCTGTCAATGTGCGATCCTCTGTGGCCCCTGATACCGCGGGTATGATCAGCGATCGCTGCCTGTAGCTGTGGAGCAGGCACTGGCGGTCCTACTGGGAGATTGGCGCAGCTACTCATGTGCAGAACATTGAGTGAGACGAGTGGATACAAATATCAGACTTTATTCACATCACAGGATCACAACTATCGCACTCTCCTCGCTTAGAGAAGTTTACAAACGCGGTGTAACATGCAGCCATCCGCCCGCGTGTCCACCCTGACCAGCTTGGATCTGATCGGACAGCCTCCTCACGATTACAAGATCCCAAACGCTCACATTTTCCCTCACAAAACCCCAAAGCGGCGATCTCCTGCTGAAGTCCCTACTGGAGCGTCACAAAGCATTGCCCTTCCCAGTAGAGTGGGAATGGTGGACAGATGGTGGAATCTAAAGGCGTGGTAGTATCTGCTGTAATATAACAAGTGGGACCCCGACTAAAGCGTCCAGTGCTCTGCAGCCCCCTCATCATGCCTGAGCGTAATGCTGGGTGTGCTTGATACCATAACCATCAGAACTGAGGATGAGCCGGTGTGACGACGGGCGGGTGCTCGCGTCTTTTCCAGCCTCCACATTCAGGCCGTCATATTTATTGTACGGCACAATGAATGCGATGAAGTCTACTGCAGAGCATAGACCGCTGGACTGCACGAGGGAGAATGCCGACCTACGGGGGAGTGGAGGGCTGTCGCACGGGAATAGGTGGGTGCACCGGCAGATTACCAGCTGTTCGGTCAATCACCTCGTTCCACGCGTCTCCTTTATCTGATCGTCACGTCCAGTTTATCTGTTTTCCGCTACTTTCCGTAAATCCTTCAGCCCAAGCTTGTCCTAGCAGTAACGTCGCTCCTCCGCCTATCCGGTGCTTCCTTCTTTGTGGATTTATCCTACCGCCAGTGCCGCAGCTGGTACCTCCATTCCACGGATTATGGGAAGTGACAGTCCTTTTATTCTTTCACTCTCTCTTATTGGTACATGCCTGCAGAGCATCACACGGGATTTACAAAGACACCAACACAAGAAACCAACTCCACCTCCCCTGAGCATCTGAGCGGGAGCCACTCATGGAGGTTGCGCCATAGGTTAGCCATCAATCTCCTACTATGGCCGAGGGGGGATGAGGAAGGGTTGAAGCGTCACCCACATTGTTAAGGAGTCTCTCCTGTGGGGTGGGTGAAAATGACTATTGTATTTGGAGCATCCGATGTCTGTCCCCAGCTCCCACCTCCATGCTGTCTACACCATCAAAACGCAGTGAGAGAATAGAGGACGGAGCACCAGAGGCAGGTGGCAGCCAGGGTGCTGGAGGCCGAGTTGCTCATGTTCTGCGAGGCTCCAGGACCTGACAGGAGAAAAATGCAGAAGTAGTAAATTTGGAAATGGCTCCTGTCAGGGAGAAAGAGAGAGAACGGAGAGCAAGGGAATTAACTTATCAAATCCCCAAACAGAAATACATTGTGAGTGAAGGCAAAAGGACCTGTTTACGGGAGGTGCCACAGAGCAGAGATGCTGGCCTCACGGAGAAGCAACAAGTGACCATAACTGAGAAGAAGAATCTTCTCCATAATTGTGTGTACTGATGTAAGGGAAGCCAAGTGCCACCTCCAATCTGACATACATTCACCACTATCCCGGCTTACACAAGGCGTAACGCCCCACCACCACTGTGAGAAGAAATAGCAATCTGCAGTAGGAGGACCACTGCTAGAACACTATCCCTCATCACAATTGTCGGAGGCAGGGGCGTACATAGAAATCATAGGGGCCCATAGCAGAAGTTCTAATAAATAATTGTCAAGGTCACAGAAGAGCAGATCTCACCACTTTCCAGCCTTTACGTAGTAATTTTCCTCCTGCTGAAGTCCTAGATTCTCCTTTCATTGCCCCCATGAAGTATGATGCCAAAAAAAGTGTCCCCCCAAATACAGTATGATCCTCCCCATGGTGAATTCCTCCACATGCACAATATGATGACCCTACTGTATCCCACCTCAACTCCCAAGGCAAAGTATGGTGACCCCAACACAGTATGATCCCCCAACTGTGACTCCCACACAGCCCTCCAAACAGCATGATGGCCCCACACATCCCTCCAAACAGTATGAATGATGGCCCCACACAGCCCTCCAAACAGTATGATGGCCCTCACACAGCTCTCCAAACAGTATGATGGCCCCACACAGCCCTCCAAACAGCATAATGGGCCTGCATACGGTATATGGGCCGCCACACCTCTCCATACCGTATAATGGCCCCCACACAGCCCTCCAAATATTATAATGGCCCCACATAGCCTTCCATATAGTATAATGTGCCCCATATACAATATAATGCACCCCCTCATGGTCCTCCCTACAATATAATACGCTCCCCCCCCATGATCCTCCATACAATATAATACGCTCCCCCCTGGTCCTCCATACAATATAATGCACCCCCTCATGATCCTCCATACAATATAATGGGCTCCCCCCATGGTCCTCCATACAATATAATGCACTGCCCATAGTCCTCCATACAGTATAATGCACCCCCTCATGGTCTTCCATACGGTATAATGCACCTCCCCATGGTCCTCCATACAGTATAATGCACCCCCTCATGATCCTCCATACAGTATAATGCACCCCCTCATGATCCGCCATACAATATAATGCGCTCCCCCTTTGATCCTCCATACAATATAATATGGTCCTCCATACAATATAATGCTCCCCCCCATGGTCCTCCCTACAATATAATACGCTCCCCCCATAATCCTCCATACAATATAATGCACCCCCTCATGGTTCTCCATACAGTATAATGCACCCCCTCATGATCCTGCATACAATATAATGGGCTCCCTCCATGGTCCTCCATACAATATAATGCTCCCCCCATGGTCCTCCATACAGTATAATGCACCCCCTCATGGTTCTCCATACAATATAGTGTGCTCCCCACATGGTCCTCCATACGGTATAATGCACCCTCTCATGGTCCTCCATACAATATAATGCACTGCCCATGGTCCTCCATACAGTATAATGCACCCCCTCATGGTCCTCCATACAATATAATGGGCTCCCTCCATGGTTCTCCATACAATATAATTCTCCCCCCATGGTCCTCCATACAGTATAATGCACCCCCTCATGGTCCTCCATACAGTATAATGCACCCCCTCATGGTCCTCCATACAGTATAATGCACCCCCTCATGGTCCTCCATACAGTATAATACACCCCCTCATGGTCTTCCATACAATATAATGCACCCCCTCATGGTTCTCCATACAGTATAATGCACCCCCTCATGGTTCTCCATACAATATAATGTGCTCCCCCCATGATCCTCCATACAATATAATGGGCTCCCCACATGATCCTCCATACAATATAATGGGCTCCCCCCATGGTCCTCCATACAATATAATGCTCCCCCCATGGTCCTCCATACAATATAATGCACCCTCTCATGGTTCTCCATACAGTATAATGCACCCCCTCATGATCCTGCATACAATATAATGGGCTCCCTCCATGGTCCTCCATACAATATAATGCTCCCCCCATGGTCCTCCATACAGTATAATGCACCCCCTCATGGTTCTCCATACAATATAGTGTGCTCCCCACATGGTCCTCCATACGGTATAATGCACCCTCTCATGGTCCTCCATACAATATAATGCACTGCCCATGGTCCTCCATACAGTATAATGCACCCCCTCATGGTCCTCCATACAATATAATGGGCTCCCTCCATGGTCCTCCATACAATATAATTCTCCCCCCATGGTCCTCCATACAGTATAATGCACCCCCTCATGGTCCTCCATACAGTATAATGCACCCCCTCATGGTCCTCCATACAGTATAATGCACCCCCTCATGGTCTTCCATACAATATAATGCACCCCCTCATGGTTCTCCATACAGTATAATGCACCCCCTCATGGTTCTCCATACAATATAATGTGCTCCCCCCATGATCCTCCATACAATATAATGGGCTCCCCACATGATCCTCCTTACAATATAATGGGCTCCCCACATGATCCTCCATACAATATAATGGGCTCCCCCCATGGTCCTCCATACAATATAATGCACCCTCTCATGGTCCTCCATACAACATAATGCACTGCCCATGGTCCTCCATACAGTATAATGCACCCCTCATGGTCCTCCATACGGTATAATGCACCTCCCCATGGTCCTCCATACAGTATAATGCACCCCTCATGGTCCTCCATACAGTATAATGCACCTCCCCATGGTCCTCCATACAGTATAATGCACCACCTCATGGTCCTCCATACAGTATAATACACCCCCTCATGGTTCTCCATACAATATAATGTGCTCCCCCCATGGTTCTCCATACAGTAGAATGCACCCCCTCATGATCCTCCATACAATATAATGGGCTCCCCCCATGGTCCTCCATACAATATAATGCTCCCCCCATGGTCCTCCATACAATATAATCCACCCTCTCATGGTCCTCCATACAATATAATGCACTGCCCATGGCCCTCCATACAGTATAATGCACCCCTCATGGTCCTCCATACAGTATAATGCACCCCCTCATGGTCCTCCATACAATATAATGCACCCCCTCATGGTCCTCCATACAATATAATGCACCCCCTCATGATCCTCCATACAATATAATGCACCCTCTCATGGTCCTCCATACAATATAATGCACTGCCCATGGTTCTCCATACAGTATAATGCACCCCCTCATGGTCCTCCATACAGTATAATACACCCCCTCATGGTTCTCCATACAATATAATGCACCCTCTCATGGTCCTCCATACAATATAATGCACTGCCCATGGTCCTCCATACAGTATAATGCATCCCTCATGGTCCTCCATACAGTATAATGCACCCCTCATGGTCCTCCATACAGTATAATACACCCCCTCATGGTTCTCCATACAATATAATGCACCCCCTCATGATCCTCCATACAATATAATGCACCCTCTCATGGTCCTCCATACAATATAATGCACTGCCCATGGTCCTCCATACAGTATAATGCACCTCTTCATGGTCCTCCATAATCTAATATGGCCACCAGTCAATGATTTAAAATAAAAATAAATCCAGTACTCACCTCTCCTCGTTCCACCTGACGCGCCGCACATCCCAGTACAGCGAGCATACTTTAATGACGTCATCGCGCCTGCTGCTCTGACACGTCAGAGGCTGAAGCAGAATGATGGGGGTGGAAGCGTCATATATTATATATACAGTGCATTGTGAAAGTATTTGGCCCCCTTGAACTTTTCTACCTTTTTCCACATTTCTGGCTTCAAACATAAAGATATAAAATTCAAATTTTTGGGGGAAGAATCAACAAGTGGGAATGAAATTTATTGGATATTCTAAACTTTTTTAACAAATTAAAAACTGAAAAGTGGGGCGTGCAATATTATTCGGCCCCCTTGAGTTAATACTTTGTAGCGCCACCTTTTCCTGTGATTACAGCTGCACGTCTCTTGGGGTATGTCTCTATCAGTTTTGCACATCGAGAGGCAGAAATTCTTGCCCATTCTTCCTTGCAAAACAGCTGGAGCTCAGTGAGGTTGGATGGAGGGCGTTTGTGAACAGCAGTTTTCAGCTCTTTCCACAGATTCTCGATTGGATTCGGGTCTGGACTTTGACTTGGCCATTCTAACACCTGCATACGTTTATTTTTGAACCATTCCATTGTAGATTTTGCTTTATATTTGGGATCATTGTCTTGTTGGAAGATAAATCTCCGTCCCAGTCTCAGGTCTTTTGCAGACTCCAACAGGTTTTCTTCCAGAATGGTCCTGTATTTGGCTCCGTCCATCTTCCCATCAATTTTAACCATCTTCCCTGTCCCTGCTGAAGAAAACCATGATGCTGCCACCACCATGTTTGACAGTGGGGATGATGTTTTGAGGGTGATGAGCTGTGTTGCTTTTACGCCAAACATATCGTTTTGCATTGTGGCCAAAAAGTTTGATTTTGGTTTCATCTGACCAGAGCACCTTATTCCACATGTTTGGTGTGTCTCCCAGGTGGCTTGTGGCAAACTTCAAACGAGACTTTTTATGGATATCTTTGAGAAATGGCTTTCTTCTTGCCACTCTTCCATAAAGGCCAGATTTGTGCAGTGTACGAGTGATTGTTGTCCTATGGACAGACTCTCCCACCTCCGCTGTAGATCGCTGCAGTTCATCCAGAGTGATCATGGGCCTTTTGGCTGCATCTCTGATCAGTCTTCTCCTTGTTCGAGATGAAAGTTTCGAGGGACGGCCGGGTCTTGGTAGATTTGCAGTGGTCGGATACTCCTTCCATTTCCATATGATGGCTTGCACACTGCTCCTTGAGATGTTTAAAACTTGGGAAGTCTTTTTGTATCCAAATCCGGCTTTAAACTTCGCCACAACAGTATCTCGGACCTGCCTGGTGGGTTCCTTGGTCTTCATGATGCTCTCTGCACTTGAAACAGACCCCTGAGACTATCACAGAGCAGAGACCCCCTGAGACTATCACAGAGCAGAGACCCCCTGAGGCTATCACAGAGCAGAGACCCCCTGAGACTATCACAGAGCAGAGACCCCCTGAGACTATCACAGAGCAGAGACCCCCTGAGACTATCACAGAGCAGGTGCATTTATACGGAGACTGGATTACACACAGGTGGATCCTATTTATCATTACCAGTCATTTAGGAGAACATTGGATCCTTCAGAGATCCTCGCTGAACAGCTGCACTGAAAGTAAAGGGGCCGAATAATATTGCACGCCCCACTATTCAGTTTTTAATTTGTTAAAAAAGTTTAGAATATCCAATAAATTTCGTTCCACTTCACGATTGTGTCCCACTTGTTGTTGATTCTTCCCCCAAAAATTAGAATTTTATATCTTTGTTTGAAGCCACAAATGTGGCAAAAGGTAGAAAAGTTCAAGGGGGCAAATACTTTCACAATGCACTGTATATATGCATTTTTGCACTTTTTATTCCAGGGTGCAGCCAGGCCCATCAGTGCAGGCATTGTAAACTGGGGTTTCTGTTCTCATGGGGTGCACTTGGATAGTACCGGACAGCCCGCCTAATCTAATAGTATATCCGTAACTAATAGGCTGTAAGCCTGATACTGTGCACTACCCTAATGTGAACAGCGCCCTATACAAGCCTTTGTGTGTGTAATTCAAATACTAAGCAGTCACCCCCTCCATGAAATGGTTGGTTGTGAGTGGTGGTCTCATCAGTATTTTGCATCTGTGTAGTCGCCATCTTTATGTGGGTTTGCTGCATCCTGATTGTGCATTGAGTTCTCAGATCTGGGCAGGTAAACACTGTGCTGTTTTTGGGTGGAAACGTCAGCTGACGCTCTGTCCACCATCATCATTGCTTGTGCTGACACTGGGCCTCCCCTGGCTCACAGACCCCATAGGAGTCGTGCCACTGTTCAGAGACCTAAAGAGTACACACTGAAGGACTAAATACAGGCCATATTCTATACAAGAGAGAGAGACTGGAAGACTAGAGACGGAGTGGGTGATGGACAGGAACACGGGCGAGAGCACTAGACACGGGGCAAATGGTAAGCAGGAGCACTAGACGCTGGGTGGACAGTGGAAAGGAGCAAGGGGGAGATGGTAAGCGGGAGTTCTAGACACTGGGTGGATGGTAGACAGGAGCAGACGGTAGGCGGGATCACCAGCCACAGGACGGACGGGAGCATCAGACACAGGTGAGACGGATTGGAGCACCAAACATGGAGTGGATGGTGGACAGGAGCACGGGGCAGACTGTAGGCAGGAGCACTAGACACTGGGTTGATGGTCGACAGGAGCAGATGGTAGGCGGGATCACCAGCCACAGGACGGACGGGAACATCAGACACAGGTGAGACGGATTGGAGCACCAAACATGGAGTGGATGGTGGACAGGAGCACGGGGCAGATGGTAGGTGGGAGCACTAGACACTGGGTGGATGGCGGACAGGAGCAGACGGTAGGCGGGAGCACTAGACACTGGGTGGATGGCGGACAGGAGCAGACGGTAGGCGGGAGCACCAGACACTGGGTGGATGGCGGACAGGAGCAGACGGTAGGCGGGAGCACCAGACACTTGGTGGATGGTAGACAGGAGCAGACTGTAGACGGGATCACCAGCCACAGGACGGACGGGAACATCAGACACAGGTGAGACGGATTGGAGCACCAAACATGGAGTGGATGGTGGACAGGAGTACAGGGCAGACTGTAGGCAGGAGCACTAAACAATGGGTGGATGATGGACAGGAGCACGGGGCAGATGGTAGGTGGGAGCACTAGACACTGGGTGGATGGTGGACAGGAGCAAATGGTAGGCGGGAGCACTAGACACTGGGTGGATGGTGGACAGGAGCAGACGGTAGGCGGGAGCACTAGACACTGGGTGGATGATGGACAGGAGCACGGGGCAGATGGTAGGTGGGAGCACTAGACACTGGGTGGATGGTGGACAGGAGCAAATGGTAGGCGGGAGCACTAGACACTGGGTGGATGGTGGACAGGAGCAAACGGTAGGCGGGATCACCAGCCACAGGACGGACGGGAGCATCAGACACAGGTGAGACGGATTGGAGCACCAAACATGGAGTGGATGGTGGACAGGAGCACGGGGCAGACTGTAGGCAAGAGCACTAGACACTGGGTGGATGGTCGACAGGAGCAGACGGTAGGCGGGATCACCAGCCACAGGACGGACGGGAACATCAGACACAGGTGAGACGGATTGGAGCACCAAACATGGAGTGGATGGTGGACAGGAGCACGGGGCAGATGGTAGGTGGGAGCACTAGACACTGGGTGGATGGCGGACAGGAGCAGACGGTAGGCGGGAGCACCAGACACTGGGTGGATGGCGGACAGGAGCAGACGGTAGGCGGGAGCACCAGACACTGGGTGGATGGTAGACAGGAGCAGACGGTAGACGGGATCACCAGCCACAGGACGGACGGGAACATCAGACACAGGTGAGACGGATTGGAGCACCAAACATGGAGTGGATGGTGGACAGGAGTACAGGGCAGACTGTAGGCAGGAGCACTAAACAATGGGTGGATGATGGACAGGAGCACGGGGCAGATGGTAGGTGGGAGCACTAGACACTGGGTGGATGGTGGACAGGAGCAAATGGTAGGCGGGAGCACTAGACACTGGGTGGATGGTGGACAGGAGCAGACGGTAGGCGGGAGCACTAGACACTGGGTGGATGATGGACAGGAGCACGGGGCAGATGGTAGGTGGGAGCACTAGACACTGGGTGGATGGTGGACAGGAGCAAATGGTAGGCGGAAGCACTAGACACTGGGTGGATGGTGGACAGGAGCAAACGGTAGGCGGGATCACCAGCCACAGGACGGACGGGAGCATCAGACACAGGTGAGACGGATTGGAGCACCAAACATGGAATGGATAGTGGACAGGAGTACAGGGCAGACTGTAGGCAGGAGCACTAGACACTGGGTGGATGGTGGACAGGAGCAGACGGTAGGCAGGAGCACTAGACACTGGGTGGATGGTGGACAGGAGCAGACAGTAGGTGGGAGCACTAAACAATGGGTGGATGATGGACAGGAGCACGGGGCAGATGGTAGGTGGGAGCACTAGACACTGGGTGGATGGCGGACAGGAGCACTGGGCAGATGGTAGGTGGGAGCACTAGACACTGGGTGGATGGTGGACAGGAGCAAACGGTAGCTGGGAGCACTAGACACTGGGTGGATGGTGGACAGGAGCAGACGGTAGGCGGGAGCACTAGACATTGGGTGGATGGCGGACAGGAGCACGGGGCAGATGGTAGGTGGGAGCACTAGACACTGGGTGGATGGTGGACAGGAGCAGACGGTAGCTGGGAGCACTAGACATTGGGTGGATGGCGGACAGGAACACAGGTCGGACGGTAGGCGGGAGCACTAGACACTGGGTGGATGGTGGACAGGAGCACGGGGCAGACGGTAGGTGGGAGCACTAGACACTGGGTGGATAGTGGCGGACTGGAGCAGACGGTAGGCGGGAGCACTAGACACTGGGTGGATGATGGACAGGAGCACGGGGCAGATGGTAGGACGGAGCACTAGACACTGGGTGGATGGTGGACAGGAGCAAATGGTAGGCGGGAGCACTAGACACTGGGTGGATGGTGGACAGGAGCAGACGGTAGGCGGGAGCACTAGACACTGGGTGGATGATGGACAGGAGCACGGGGCAGATGGTAGGTGGGAGCACTAGACACTGGGTGGATGGTGGACAGGAGCAAATGGTAGGCGGAAGCACTAGACACTGGGTGGATGGTGGACAGGAGCAAACGGTAGGCGGGATCACCAGCCACAGGACGGACGGGAGCATCAGACACAGGTGAGACGGATTGGAGCACCAAACATGGAGTGGATAGTGGACAGGAGTACAGGGCAGACTGTAGGCAGGAGCACTAGACACTGGGTGGATGGTGGACAGGAGCAGACGGTAGGCAGGAGCACTAGACACTGGGTGGATGGTGGACAGGAGCAGACAGTAGGTGGGAGCACTAGACACTGGGTGGATGGTGGACAGGAGCACCGGGCAGATGGTAGGTGGGAGCACTAGACACTGGGTGGATGGCGGACGGGAGCAGATGGTAGGCGGGAGCACTAGACACTGGGTGGATGGCGGATAGGAGCAGACAGTAGACGGGATCACCAGCCACAGGACGGACGGGAACATCAGACACAGGTGAGACGGATTGGAGCACCAAACATGGAGTGGATAGTGGACAGGAGTACAGGGCAGACTGTAGGCAGGAGCACTAAACAATGGGTGGATGATGGACAGGAGCACGGGGCAGATGGTAGGTGGGAGCACTAGACACTGGGTGGATGGCGGACAGGAGCACTGGGCAGATGGTAGGTGGGAGCACTAGACACTGGGTGGATGGTGGACAGGAGCAAACGGTAGCTGGGAGCACTAGACACTGGGTGGATGGTGGACAGGAGCAGACGGTAGGCGGGAGCACTAGACATTGGGTGGATGGCGGACAGGAGCACGGGGCAGATGGTAGGTGGGAGCACTAGACACTGGGTGGATGGTGGACAGGAGCAGACGGTAGCTGGGAGCACTAGACATTGGGTGGATGGCGGACAGGAACACAGGTCGGACGGTAGGCGGGAGCACTAGACACTGGGTGGATGGTGGACAGGAGCACGGGGCAGACGGTAGGTGGGAGCACTAGACACTGGGTGGATAGTGGCGGACTGGAGCAGACTGTAGGCGGGAGCACTAGACACTGGGTGGATGATGGACAGGAGCACGGGGCAGATGGTAGGCGGGAGCACTAGACACTGGGTGGATGGTGGACAGGAGCAGACGGTAGGCGGGAGCACTAGACACTGGGTGGATGGCGGACAGGAGCACGGGGCAGATGGTAGGTGGGAGCACTAGACACTGGGTGGATGGTGGACAGGAGCAGACGGTAGCTGGGAGCACTAGACACTGGGTGGATGGTGGACAGGAGCAGACGGTAGGCGGGAGCACTAGACATTGGGTGGATGGCGGACAGGAACACAGGTCGGACGGTAGGCGGGAGCACTAGACACTGGGTGGATGGTGGACAGGAGCACGGGGCAGACGGTAGGTGGGAGCACTAGACACTGGGTGGATAGTGGACAGGAGCAGACGGGAGGCAGGAGCACTAGACATTGGGTGGATAGTGGACAGGAGCAGACGGGAGGCAGGAGCACTAGACATTGGGTGGATGGCGGACAGGAGCAGACGGTAGGCGGGAGCACTAGACACTGGGTGGATGGCGGACAGGAGCACTAGACACGGCGTAGATGGTGGACAGGAGCAGACGCTAGGCAGGATCAGCAACCACAGGACGGACGATAACATCAGACACAGGTGGAATGGATTGGAGCACCAAACACGGGGTGGATGGTGGACAGGACTACAGGGCAGACAGTAAGCGGGAGCACTAGACACTGGGCTGAAGACTAGGCATAAATACAAGAGGACTACACTTGGCAGATTGTGGATGGGAGGACCAGAGATTAAGTGGATTGTAGAGTTGTGGAGGGGACTAGACACTGGATTGTTCTCATAAGCCCTCAAGCACTTTTGCAGATATTTTCCCTTTATGTATAGATAAGAGTAAGCTGTAAAGATCGGATCAAGTTTGAATGCTGCAGACAATGACAACCTGTTGGATGTTTAGTGAATTTCTTGTGAGTTGGGGGTCCCTCCATTGTGAGGTCACTCACCATACAAAATAATGCTGGCATTGCTGTTCCCCAGTTTATTTGATGCCACACATGTGTAGTTGCCGTAGTCCTTTTCGGATACATTGAAGAAGGTCAGGATGGATGTGTGGTCTTTATTCTCGATCCTTACGCCATCTAGTCCATTGAATAACCTGTGATGAACACAGAATATTACATCTAGAATATACTATAATATAGAATATACTGGAACAACAACAACAAGGATTATTCATCAGAGGAGAATCCTGGTACATTCTAAGGCACACTACAATTTGCATCAGCATAAGGTCTGGAGTGCGCTGGACAGGACCACACAGAGCAAAGCTCAACTATGGCTCCTGTCTCATGGCTGGTCGTCTGCTGGATCAGATTGACCAGAGCTTGACTATGGCTCCTGTCTCATGGCTGGTCCTCTGCTGGATCAGATTGACCAGAGCTGGACTATGGCTCCTGTCTCATGGCTGGTCATCCGCTGGATCAGACTGACCACAGCTGGACTATGGCTCCTGTCTCATGGCTGGTCATCCGCTGGATCAGACTGACCAGAGCTGGACTATGGCTCCTGTCTCATGGCTGGTCGTCTGCTGGATTCGACTGACCAGAGCTTAACTATGGCTTCCTGTCTCATGGCTGGTCATCCGCTGGATCAGACTGACCAGAGCTTGACTATGGCTCCTGTCTCATGGCTGGTCGTCTGCTGGATTCGACTGACCAGAGCTGGACTATGGCTCCTGTCTCATGGCTGGTCATCCGCTGGATCAGACTGACCAGAGCTTGACTATGGCTTCCTGTCTCATGGCTGGTCATCCGCTGGATCACACTGACCAGAGCTTGATGGCTCCTGTCTCATGGCTGGTCGTCTGCTGGATTCGACTGACCAGAGCTTGACTAAGGCTCCTGTCTCATGGCTGGTCATCCGCTGGATCAGACTGACCAGAGCTTGACTATGGCTTCCTGTCTCATGGCTGGTCATCCGCTGGATCAGACTGACCAGAGCTTGACTATGGCTCCTGTCTCATGGCTGGTCGTCTGCTGGATTCGACTGACCAGAGCTCGACTATGGCTCCTGTATCATGGCTGGTCATCTGCTGGATCAGACTGACCAGAGCTTGACTATGGCTCCTGTATCATGGCTGGTCGTCTGCTGGATCAGACTGACCAGAGCTTGACTATGGCTCCTGTCTTATGGCTGGTCGTCTGCTGGATCAGACTGACCACAGCTGGACTATGGCTCCTGTCTCATGGCTGGTCATCCGCTGGATCAGACTGACCAGAGCTGGACTATGGCTCCTGTCTCATGGCTGGTCGTCTGCTGGATTCGACTGACCAGAGCTTGACTATGGCTCCTGTCTCATGGCTGGTCATCCGCTGGATCAGACTGACCAGAGCTTGACTATGGCTTCCTGTCTCATGGCTGGTCATCCGCTGGATCAGACTGACCACAGCTGGACTATGGCTCCTGTCTCATGGCTGGTCATCCGCTGGATCAGACTGACCAGAGCTGACTATGGCTTCCTGTCTCATGGCTGGTCATCCGCTGGATCACACTGACCAGAGCTTGATGGCTCCTGTCTCATGGCTGGTCGTCTGCTGGATTCGACTGACCAGAGCTTGACTAAGGCTCCTGTCTCATGGCTGGTCGTCCGCTGGATCAGACTGACCAGAGCTTGACTATGGCTTCCTGTCTCATGGCTGGTCATCCGCTGGATCAGACTGACCAGAGCTTGACTATGGCTCCTGTATCATGGCTGGTCGTCTGCTGGATCAGACTGACCAGAGCTTGACTATGGCTCCTGTATCATGGCTGGTCGTCTGCTGGATCAGACTGACCAGAGCTTGACTATGGCTCCTGTCTTATGGCTGGTCGTCTGCTGGATCAGACTGACCAGAGCTTGACTATGGCTCCTGTCTCATGGCTGGTCGTCTGCTGGATCAGATTGACCAGAGCTTGACTATGGCTCCTGTCTCATGGCTGGTCATCCGCTGGATCAGACTGACCAGAGCTGGACTATGGCTCCTGTCTCATGGCTGGTCGTCTGCTGGATTCGACTGACCAGAGCTTGACTATGGCTCTCGTATCATAGCTGGTCATCTGCTGAATCAGACTGACCAGAGCTTGACTATGGCTCCTGTCTCATGGCTGGTCATCTGGTGGATCAGACTGACCAGAGCTTGATGGCTCCTGTCTCATGGCTGGTCGTCTGCTGGATCAGATTGACCAGAGCTTGACTATGGCTCCTGTCTCATGGCTGGTCGTCTGCTGGATTCGACTGACCAGAGCTCGACTATGGCTCCTGTCTCATGGCTGGTCATCTGCTGGATCAGATTGACCAGAGCTTGACTATGGCTCCTGTCTTATGGCTGGTCATCCGCTGGATCAGACTGACCACAGCTGGACTATGGCTCCTGTCTCATGGCTGGTCATCTGCTGGATCAGATTGACCAGAGCTTGACTATGGCTCCTGTCTCATGGCTGGTCATCCGCTGGATCAGACTGACCACAGCTGGACTATGGCTCCTGTCTCATGGCTGGTCATTTGCTGGAAAAAAGCGTTTTCTCCAGCAACGCAGGATACTTCCATTACCCTGGCCCATGTTAGACACTATACTATTTAAATTAAATGCAAATTATTTAGCGGCATTGATATAAGGTGGGGCTGGCAGCAGACTTGGACCCCTAGGAGGTATACTAGTGGGCAATAGTGAATATCCTTATGGAGAGTCAGTATTTAAAGTGCAGAGTGATTACCGGCAGTAGGTAAACTATTCACGTTCAGATGTCCGTAGTTGAGTCAATGGCGTTGTGTTGGTAGTCCGGATCTTGCACCGTTCCTTTATCAATGTGTATAGTCTAGGTGCAGTAAACACTTTTGATTTATATAAGGTACGAAATATGACTAACAGCCCATATAGGAGTTCAGGGGGCTCAGTAAAGACCCCTGTCCGGAGTCCGTACTTGAGGTGAACAGTTCAGATTAAAGCATAGATAATAGAAGTCTTTATTGTGGTGAAGCTAGTTCAGTTCTTGAGACCCTCGTTTTCTCTAGGAGGCACTGGAGCGGTGGGCCTCGTAGTATTGGTGAATCGAGCCTCCGGGCAGGAGAAGCCGGAAGTGGGGCCGGTGGCCCTGTATGACTCTCCGAGTGATCAGCTGCCAGACACGGAGTGCGGAGAGGACATTGTGACGCCACGCTGTCAAAGCCGGCAAGAGTGATATATATATATTATACCTTATATCATTGCCGCTAACTAATTTGCATTCTATTTAAATAGCATAGTGTCTAACATGGCCGGAGCCTGTACAGCCAGCTAGGAGTGCGGCCATTAACTACTATATAAATGTTGTTCTCTTTCCCTCTGTCCCTTTCGTGTTGTCTACCCAAGCATGAATACTTATCTTTGATGCTACAATATAGAAGTGTATAATAGAGAAGTGCGCGCAGAGGTGTAGAGGAGTGTGCGCGCGGAGGTGTATAGGAGTGTGCGCGCGGAGGTGTATAGGAGTGTGCGCGCAGAGGTGTATAGGAGTGTGCGCGCGGAGGTGTATAGGCGTGTGCGCGCGGAGGTGTATAGGCGTGTGCGCGCGGAGGTGTATAGGCGTGTGCGCGCGGAGGTGTATAGGCGTGTGCGCGCGGAGGTGTAGAGGAGTGTGCGCGCGGAGGTGTAGAGGAGTGTGCGCGCGGAGGTGTAGAGGAGTGTGCGCGCGGAGGTGTAGAGGAGTGTGCGCGCGGAGGTGTAGAGGAGTGTGCGCGCAGAGGTGTATAGGAGTGTGCGCGCGGAGGTGTATAGGCGTGTGCGCGCGGAGGTGTATAGGCGTGTGCGCGCGGAGGTGTATAGGCGTGTGCGCGCGGAGGTGTAGAGGAGTGTGCGCGCGGAGGTGTAGAGGAGTGTGCGCGCGGAGGTGTAGAGGAGTGTGCGCGCGGAGGTGTAGAGGAGTGTGCGCGCGGAGGTGTAGAGGCGTGTGCGCGCGGAGGTGTAGAGGAGTGTGCGCGCGGAGGTGTAGAGGAGTGTGCGCGCGGAGGTGTATAGGAGTGTGCGGTATAGAAGGAGACATTCAGAGGAGGCTCATCCGTGATCTCCACAGCGCTAATCACCTAGGTCCATGGTGGAACGACAGTGAGAGGGAAGTCGGGTGCAATGTTTGATGTGTTCTTCAGACCGCCCTTTTTGTGATGGTGGCGACGTTCCCTGCACCACTTTTAGGAGTGTTAGGAATGGAGAATAGTTTGGACTCGTCCTATATAAGACGTCTCGTAGATATGATTGGATCGGACTAATGTCCGGTATTAGAAGGAGCGCGCCGGCCGTCGGTGGGACTATAAGGTGAAGCGGTCCCATTGCCCCTTATATCTGTAGTGCACCGCGTCCGCACCCCCTGCAGCGCTCGGCGCGGTCCCTGTGTAGATGATGTGACACCACCCTCTTTCATGGCGACCATTGGTTCCGCTTATAAATATTAACATTGGTTTCTGTAAATTGCAGTAAGAGGATGAAACTCCTCACAGCGGTGGCGGCGGCAGCGGCTCATAATCGAGAAAAGATGCCAAAAGAAAATGCAAATACCTAATAAACGATTCAGCAGCCGCCGCCGAAAGTGAAATAATTCTTCACACCAGAAATAGAGAAGCTTCCTATTTATAATGCGCCTCCTGCCATCCGCAGTGTGCGTCATGGAGGAAAGATGGCGGCCGGCTCAGAACACACATCGCGTCAGAACCGGGTCCCGGACTAAAAGGCAACGTCCTGAAGCTTCACTCCGACATCAGACAGGTAGTCTCAGATTAGGGAAAGCTATTCATTTCTTCAGAAACAGCACCCTCCTCCGCTCTATGGTTGTGCTTGGTATTGCAGCTCTGCTTCATTCGGCCGAATACCAGACACAAGTATGGACAGGAGGAGCGCTGCTCCTGGAAGACCAGCAGAGACTTCTGTCTAATCTCAGTGTGACCCAGTCTTACCCAGGAGCCCTGGACTTTCTGTCATGAAGGTGGAAGAACAGCAATGACGTCACCTGGAGTCCTCCTTGTACCAGTTGAATTCTGCCAGCGGGACGGCCAGGGCAGCGCAGCGCAGCGTCCCCTTCTGACCGACAGACGCCCCCGTGTTTCTAGTGTCACAGATGTAGGGAGGATCTGTGGAGGGAATGAAGAGTGAGTGGCTGGTCCCGGAGGTGGTCTCCTCTGGGGAGGTGGTCTCCTCCGGGGGAATATTCCATGCGGTGACATATACCTATATATTCTGCCGAGCTTTACCATTGGAGAAGGGTCGATTCCCACTAGAACACGCCATCCCCTTCTCGTGTCACCCCATGCACTGCGCCCATGATGTGTTGCAGCCCGTCCCACCTTTTATGTTCAGTAAAATATGGACCACCCGGTGGCTTTAATAATAAATCTTCTGTTTATTGGTGTCTTGATTGGGACCAGTTTGAAGGTTTTCATTGGACATAACACATAAAGGATACTCACAATATACGGTGACGGTAACACGGCGCACTGCTGGGACTGCCACCTCATTGGCTGCACTGCATTCATAGTCACCCGACTGTTCTCGTGTGATTCCAGTAATTTCCAAATATTCATCGTCACTCACAAACCTAAAAGCTGAAAGAATAATACTGCACTGAATAGGAGGAGCACTGAATAGGAGGAGCACTGATACCAGAGGTCCATGGCTGAATAGAGCCCATCGGGGAACAGTGACCTGAGCACTCAATCGGGTGACTAGATCGCCATGTATTATCTGAAAGAATCCTAGATGATGGCCCTTCTTGGCCCATCACAGCTTGCTTAGCCTTACTGCAGCATCTTCATGTCCTAGCGAAGGGTTACATGACGACCCTGGAGCCTTATGTACTAGATATTGAATGTGTCCACTGACCACTGCGGGGAATATTCGAGGCCACCGCCTCCGCCAACTCGATGATAATGGTGTCAACTGACAACTGCGGCGCAAGTTCTGGGCCACCGCCTCCTCGATGATAATGGTGTCCACTGACCACTGAGGGGAATATTCGAGGCCACCGCCTCCTCAGTGATGATGGTGTCCACTGAGGGGAATATTCGAGGCCACCGCCTCCTCGATGATAATGGTGTCCACTGACAACTGTGGGGCAGGTTCTGGGCCACCGCCTCCTCAATGATAATGGTGTCCACTGACCACTGAGGGGAATATTCGAGGCCACCGCCTCCTCGATGATAATGGTGTCCACTGAGGGGAATATTCGAGGCCACCGCCTCCTCGATGATAATGGTGTCCACTGAC
Organism: Phyllobates terribilis; assembly: GCF_046119375.1. Taxonomy (NCBI): domain Eukaryota; kingdom Metazoa; phylum Chordata; class Amphibia; order Anura; family Dendrobatidae; genus Phyllobates; species Phyllobates terribilis. Next base: position 322,492,510 of record NW_027362772.1, on the reverse strand, counting down.
CACTGAGGGGAATATTCGAGGCCACCGCCTCCTCAGTGATAATGGTGACCACTGAGGGGAATATTCTGGGCCACCACCTACTAGATGGTGAATGCATCCATAGATCATGGCGTCATTGGTTGAGGATCTCCTGAGGATGAGGAATGTGTGACAGGTTTTGGGGCCCTTTATGTCCAGGGATCTTGGGACAGATGATTTGTAATTTGCTGCATCCAGGGGCCTCGGAGATTGAAGCCTCTCACTTTACGATCAGGCTCTTTGATGAGATTCTGGATGACCAGGGGCCCCTACACTGTCCTTGCACAGGGGTCCTCAGCTGCTTTGCGGGGGTGCCAGCCTTGTACAGGGCGACCCGCTGCGCTCGGTATTTCTCGTGTGCTGCGGCTTCTTTCGCTCCTTCCTAATTCCCCGCACACTTCAGCCGCCATGTGGAGTGACAGAATGGGGACAGCACCGAGTTCCTCTGCGTCTGCAGCTCGGGGAGCGCGCAGAGAAAGGAAACAGAAATGTGTAGAGTTTTAATTAGATCTTACACTTAATATGCAAATGTGCTCGTCCTGCGCGGGGTGGGAAAATGAGAGTTTTATTTAAATGTGTGGAGGGTTAGAGGCGCTAATTACCAGCAGAGGAGACAGCGCCAAGCGGCGGCTCCAGAGTGACATGAGCCGCCTATCCGGATGGGGGAAGGGGTCAGAGGGGGAGCAGGTACATGACGGGGGTCACAGAGGTGCATGATTATCCTGTTTGTCTAATGACCAGCGCCGGCCCCATCTCAATCCCGCGATATCGGACCTTGATGATATAATTACGTGGCCAATAAGATCATGACCGCTTCAGTTCCCCGGGAGCAGAGAGTTCAGGGACGCCCTCCGCCCCCTCTGTACACACTGTATATACACACACACACATATATATATATATATATATATATATATATACATATATATATATAGTGAGGTAAATAAGTATTTGATCCACTGCGGATTTTGTAAGTCTTCCACCTACACAGAATTGAGAGGTCAGTAATTTTTATCATAGATACACTTCACCTGTGAGAGACAGAATCTAAGAATAAACCCAGAGAATCCCATTGTAGGATGTTACAGAATTAAATTGTATTTTATTACATGAAATAAGTATTTGATACAATAGAAAAGCAGAACTTAATATTTGTTACAGAAACCTTTGTTACATTTACAGAGGTCAGACGTTTCCTGTAGTTCTTGACCAGGTTTGCACACACTGCAGCAGGGATTTTGGCCCACTCCTCCATACAGATCTTCTCCAGATCTTTCAGGTTTCGGGGCTGTCACTGGGCAACATTGAGTTTCAGCTCCCCCCAAAGATTTTCTATTGGGTTCAGGTCTGAAGACTGGCTAGGCCACTCCAGGACCCTAAAATGCTTATTACGGAGCCACTCCTTTGTTGCCCTGGCTGTGTGTTTTGAGTTATGGTCATGCTGGAAGACCCAGCCACGACCCTTCTTCAATGCTTTTACAGAGGGAAGGAGGTTGTTGGCCAAAATCGCGAGATACATCACCCCATCCATCCTCCCTTAAATATGGTGCTGTCGTCCTGTCCCCTTTGCAGAAAAGCACCTCCCAAGTATGAGGTTTCCCCCACCATGCTTCACGGTTGGGATGGTGTTCTTGGGGTTGGACTCATCCTTCTTCTTCCTCCAAACATGGTGAGTAGAGTTGATATCAAAAAGTTTTATTTTGGTCTCATCTGATGACATAACCTTCTCCCATATCTCTTCTGGATCATCTAGATCAGATCTGGGCAACGTGCGGCCCGCGGGCCACATCTGGCCCTCTGGCTGTTCCAGTCCGGCCCGCGGACCGAGACAGCCGAAGGGCTGATAACAGTGGCCCACGGGCCGCACTGCACCGCACTCCGTCACCGCTCGCCGTCACTGCCCGCCTGCACACCGTCACCGCTGTCTCAATCCGTGGTCTCAATCCGCGGTGAATGCATTGGTGGAGGAGGGGCCGCCACTTCCCTCTTCCACCAATCAGCGTTAGAAACAGCTGACACAATGGCATCAGCCTGCACACTGTGGAGAGTCAGTGCATCAGAGACAGGAGCGTAGGGAAACGGGGAGTGAAGTAAGTATATGCTGGACACAGGGGGGGCTTTAATGCTGGACACAGGGACGGCTTTGCTTTGATGCTGGACACAGGGGGGCTTTAATGCTGGACACAAGAGATGCTTTAATGCTGGACACAGGGGGGGCTCTCATGCTGTACATAGTGGGGCTCTCATGCTGGACATAGTGGGGGGCTCTCATGCTGGACACAGGGGGGTCTCATGCTGGACACAGGGGGGGCTCTCATGCTGGACACAGGGGGCTCTCATGCTGGACACAGGGAGGGCTGTCATGCTGGACACAGGGGGGTCTCATGCTGGACACAGGGAGGGCTGTCATGCTGGACACAGGGGGGTCTCATGCTGGACACAGGGGGTCTCATGCTGGACACAGGGGGGGCTCTCATGCTGGACACAGGGGGGGCTCTCATGCTGGACACAGGGGGGTCTCATGCTGGACACAGGGGGGTCTCATGCTGGACACAGGAGGGCTCTCATGCTGGACACAGGGAGGGCTGTCATGCTGGACACAGGGGGGGTCTCATGCTGGACACAGGGGGGGCTCTCATGCTGGACACAGGGGGGCTCTCATGCTGGACACAGGGGGGGCTCTCATGCTGGACACTAGGGAGGGCTGTCATGCTGGACACATGGGGGCTCTCATGCTGGACATAGGGGGGCTCTCATGCTGGACACTAGGGAGGGTTGTCATGCTGGACACAGAGGGGCTCTCATGCTGGACACAGGGGGGGCTCTCATGCTGGACACTAGGGAGGGCTGTCAGGCTGGACACAGGGGGGGCTCTCATGCTGGACATGGGGGGCTTTAATGCTAGACACTGGGGGGCTTTAATGCTGGACACTGGGGGGCTGTCATGCTGGACACTTGGAAGGGCTGTCATGCTGGACATGAGGAGGCTCTCGAGCTCTCATACTGGACATGGGGGGGTGGGTGGTGCACATGCTGGACTTGGGAGGGCTGTGTGGGGCTCATGCTGGACATGGGGGGCTGTGTATGGCTCATGCTGGACATGGGGGGCTGTGTATGGCTCATGCTGGACATAGGGGGCTGTGTGGGGCTCATGGTGGACACAGGAGAGCTGTGTGGTGCTCATGCTGGACACGGGAGGACTCTGTGGGGCTCATGCTGGACATGGGGGGCTGTGTATGGCTCATGCTGGACACCGGAGGGCTGTGTGGGGCTCATGCTGGACATGGGGGGCTGTGTGGAGCTCATGGTGGACACAGGAGAGCTGTGTGGTGCTCATGCTGGACATGGGGGGGCTGTGTGGGGCTCATGCTGGACTTGGGGGCTGTGTGGGGCTCATGCTGGACATGGGGGGCTGTGTGGGGCTCATGCTGGACATGGGGGGGCTGTGTGGGGCTCATGCTGGACATGGGGGGGCTGTGTGGGGCTCATGCTGGACATGGGGGGCTTTGTGGGGCTCATGCTGGACATGGGGGGGCTGTGTGGGGCTCATGCTGGACATGGGGGGCTTTGTGGGGCTCATGCTGGACATGGGGAGGCTGTGTGGGGCTCATGCTCATGTTAATATTAATATTGAGCAGAATTAATTTCAGCCTATTGGTTCGGCCCTCCCCAACAGTCACGGTCTCTCATGTGGCCCCTCGGGAAAATTAATTGCCCACCCCTGATCTAGATGGTCATTGGCGAACTTCATACGGGCCTGGACATGTGCTGGCGTGAGCAGGGGGACCGAGGAAGATCGACAGCCATCTTGTGTTTCTTTCATTTTCTAATAAATCTGCCAACAGTTGTTGCCTTTTCACCAAGCTGCTTGTCTATTGTCCTGTAGCCCATCCCAGCCTTGTGCAAGTCTACAATTTTGTCCCTGGTGTCCTTAGACAGCTCTTTGGTCTTGACCATGGTGGAGAGGTTGGAGTGTGATTGATTGTGTGAACAGGTGTCTTTTATACAGGTAACGAGTTCAAACAGGTGCAGTTAATACAGGTAATGAGTGCAGAGTAGGAGGCTTCTTAAAGAAAAACTAACAGGTCTATGAGAGCCAGAATTCTTGCTGGTTGGTCGGTGATCAAATACTTATTTCATGCAATAAAATGCAAATTAAAGGGAATCTGTCACCCCCTGGGAGATATCAGACCTCTACGATGGGCATACAGGGTATAGACAAGTTCTATACCTATCTGTATGGCCCATAGTAAAGGTCTGATTGCAGAGAAAAGCGCTTTAATCATTTCTATTTTGTACAGGCTTGGCGTCCGGGGGACGGCAAGAAATCCCCACCTATGTGCTTAATTACCATATTCCCCCATCCCCTGCATGTCACAGGATGCTGTATGGCCATAGTAGAGGTCTGATAACTCCAAAGTGGTGACAGATTCCCTTTAATTCTGGAACAATCCTACAATGGGATTCTCTGGATTATTCTTAGATTCTGTCTCACAGGTGAAGTGACCGACAATAAAAATTACAGATCTCTCCATTCTGTGTAGGGGGAAAAACAAAATCCGTAGTGGATCAAATAATTATTTTCCCCACTGTAAATGTATATACACACTTGTCTATATATACTTGTATTCTATGTTTCCTTATACAAAGTTTAGTTCCATACACTTCTATCCATACCTACAGGCTGCGCGCGCCGGCGTCCATACCTACAGGGTGCGCGCGCCGGCGTCCATACCTACAGGGTGCGCGCGCCGGCGTCCATACCTACAGGCTGCGCGTGCCGGCGTCCATACCTACAGGCTGCGCGCGCCGGCGTCCATACCTACAGGGTGCGCGTGCCGGCGTCCATACCTTCAGGCTGCGCGCGCCGGCGTCCATACCTACAGGCTGCGCGCGCCGGCGTCCATACCTACAGGGTGCGCGCGCCGGCGTCCATACCTACAGGCTGCGCGCGCTGGAGTTCATATCTACAGGCTGCGCGCGCCGGCGTCCATACCTACAGGGTGCGCGCGCCGGCGTTCATATCTACAGGGTGCGCGCGCGCCGGCGTCCATATTTCCAGGGTGCATACACTGCCATCATTATTATCTGACTGTTTTATACGCACATATTCACACAGACTTACATTTTCCAGAATAATGTCTCCACGTTACAGCTGGCTCAGGTCTGCCCGTGGCCAGACATCTGAGGGTCACGGTGCTCCCCTCATTGACACTGATATTTGTAGAGATGTTAAGGATTTGGGGTGGAACTGTGGGAAAATGACATTATAGAGTTAATTCAAATGAATTTCTAACAGAAATCTGCTGCCATCGAGCTTTGTGTCTGTGCACACTATGTGATGCCTGCACGTAGTATGTGATGCCTGCACGGAGTATGTGATGCGTGATGCCTGCACGTAGTATGTGATGCCTGCACGTAGTATGTGATGCCTGCACGTAGTATGTGATGCCTGCACGTAGTATGTGATGCCTGCACGTAGTATGTGATGCCTGCACGGAGTATGTGATGCGTGATGCCTGCACGTAGTATGTGATGCCTGCACGCAGTATGTGATGCCTGCACGTAGTATGTGATGCCTGCACGTATCTGCAGATGTACAGTGGATATAAATGTCTGCACACTCCTGTTGAAATATTTTCATAGTTTTTCAAGGTTAAGGGTAGACAGAAGTCTCACATGTTCAACTAGACCCCAACAACAAAATGCAGGTTTGTCATGTCCAAGAATCATTTCTGAACCTTTTCCGCCTTTAATGTCACCATAATCTTCACAAATTCATTGAGAAACAAATGAACATTTTTTGGGGGAGGAAAAAGAAAAAATTAAGAAGTAAATAAGTCTGCACACCCTTGCACTGATACTGTCAGTTTCTGGCAGCGTTCAGTGTCTTTGGGTCGGGGTCTATCACTCGGCACATCTAGATTCGGCGATCTTTGCCGGCTCCTCCTTGCAACAGCTCCACATCTGTCAGATTGTGGGGGCATCTTCATTGTACAGCGCCCTCTTCTGGTCACCACAGATTGCCCCTTGGGTTCAGGTCTGGGCTTGGCTGTTCCAGAACTTCCATCTTCTTCTGATGAAGCCTTTTCTCTTAGTGATTTGGAGGTCGCTTGGGGGCATTGTAGCACTGAAAGGTGAAATTCCTCCTCCTCTTCAGCTTTTTAGCAGAGGCCGGAAGGTTCTAATGTAAAATTTACTGATATTTAGACTGTCCATAAAACCCTCCCCCTTGACTAAATCACAACACTGCTCCCACCATGCCTCACTGTGGGGATGGAGGTCTCCTGGTGTCTGCGTTGCACTTTCTGGAATTATGGCCAAAATGTTCCCCCCGTGATCTCATCAGAACAAACAAGTTCTCCAAATGGTTTTGGCAGAATTGATGGAGGATTTGGCAAAGCATAGCCAGGTTCGAATGTTCTTTGTAAGAAAAGGCTTCTCTCTAGAAGATGGTCTCTCCTCGACCTCCTGGTAGACCTTCCACTCCATCACAACCAGACTGAAGTGTAGGACTCCGCCTACATATTGTAACTGGGTGGTCTCCCTATCACTCGATGCTGAACAGCGCGATTTGTGCTCTTGCACTCCATGTCCAATTTCAGGCCATATTACTCTTTTGGTTTATACGCTTATGCTCATGTTATTGCTACTCGCTCAAGTGTTTTGTCTGCTGTGGGACTTTTCATTACCTTCTAATCAGTCCACCGAGTATATTATTATCACTTATTCTTGTTATCACTGTTCAACCGTTTTCGTCTCTGAACCAATTTGGCTGTAGAACGTCACTAATTTTATGGTGCTGAAAACGAATCTGATGCTTAAATTTGCTGATTGGCTCTAATTTTCAAGATCCAGAGGAGGTGTAATTACTCATGACACCTTTCATGCTGCTTATAGATAAATTGTCTTTATTTCCTCCTCGTTATTGCATTGTTAGTAGCTCGTCTGTTCCATCATCTATTTAGTCTATTGAGCCTTCAGTCTTCTATCCTCTTAGGGCGACCAATCAAAAATCGCCATCTCTGCTCCGATGGCGTCATCCTAATTACAGCTGCATCACCTACTTCTATAAATGCTCTCTGTAAGGTGTACAGTTTTAGGATTTCTTAGCATACTGACATGTTTCTATATGTTTTTTCAGATATGCCTCGTTCTTACATTAACAAAGTGGATAGTTTTTGCTACACTTTGCGTCACAAAGACAAAGCTTGACTACCATGATAAGGAAAGCCTACAACCTGTATTTTGGCTGTAGAATAGGAGATCAGGACAAGAGTTGGACTCCACACATATGCTGAAACAGATGTGCATCACATCTCACCCAAAGGGTTGCACAGGAAGAGGCAATCAGTGCATTTTGCAGTCCCAATAATTTGGAGAGAGCCAACCAATCACACTACCTATTGCTATTTTTTCTACATGGTACCCTCCATTAGGAAAGGAGTTTCAAGGAAGAAGAAGTGGACTTTACAGTATCCAAACGTTCCATCTGCAATATGCCCAGTACCACATACTGAAGATTTGCTGGCTCCCAAGGTACCGGAAACTTTTTCAGTCGTCCAGTGAGGACGAAGAGGGCGCTTGGAGTCATGAAGCACCTTCCTCTCACAACCCAGACTTTGTCAGGAACCTCTACTGAACCACACCTTATAACACAAAGTGAACTTAACCATCTTGTTAGAGACTTGGATCTGCCCAAGAGTAAGGCTGAGCTCTTAGGTTCCTGGCTACAGCAGTGGGATCTCTTAGTGGGTGATGTTCGGATTTCTTTATTCCAAAACCATGATAAAGATCTTGTCCAATAATTCTTTATGGAGGGCGATTTTGTGGCAACAACATCAACAGTTAAATGAAAGCTCTGAAGATAAGTCATAATCCAGAGGAATGGAGGCTCTTCATCGATTCGTCCAAAAAAAACCTAAAAGCCGTCTTGCTGCATAATGGCAATGCGCTACTGAGACGACGCAGCATTTATTATTAATTAGGCCAGATGTATTTTTCAGTAGGTTAAAAGACATAAGCCATTGTTCATATTAGCCTGACTCTTAAATTGATGTATGTTGCAGCTTATTGTGCTGCTATCCTTAGAGGACAAAGATGCAGGGTAATTGAACAATCGGTGTTTGCTAATATGTTGATTACCCATTGTATCAGTCCATGCAGTTTGTTGATCTGCAAACACTGAAGGACAAACTATACAAGTTGATTGAATACTCGAACAATGAGAGATGACCTCATCTCTCCTTCCCCCTGACCTGTGGATGATGGCCTGGAAGACAGTTGTGGGTATAAAAAGGGACTTGTATCCTTCTGCAGAGATACTCTACATGATAGTAGCCAAGGCACCCAGGCTCCAATCGGAGGAATACAGATTTGAGACACTCTACAGGATGCCAGCTTAAGGGACCACGGCCCCAGCTGGAGGAATACAGATCTGCTCCACTGACCATCATTGAACCCATGGAGATGTTTGGAGAAGCCAGGTTGGGACAGTCAGGTCACCTGGCCCCATAAACACACCTGATTGTCCCATCCTGGCTTCTCCAATCAGGTCACCTAGCAAATACCTCAATGGTTTGCTAGCTTCCTAAGCTGGCTGCTACCTGCTCTGTGGGTGCACGACAAAAGCGGGGGCCACTGGTTGAGGTATTTGGCCCAGGAAGCCCCGAAGTCACAGTTGTTCTAATTCCCGGCGGGCAAGCGGAAGGGTGAGACTCTGTCATTTACACCATCCAATGTACTTGCTGGGACTGTTCTATGTGTTGTTGACTTTAGTTGATGCAATAAATTATTACCGTAGTGTGTTACCCTCACCCTGTGTCGTCTGAGTAGTGCTCTGTCTAAGGGGAAGGGGTACAAGCATTCAGTAGGATGAGTCCTGGTCCATGCCATCTTTCTATAGACAGCCGTCCAGGGGACGAGAGCACCCACTGACTCTCGTGTCTCCACAGCTACCTTCAATTCCAGTTGGTTCTGCCGTCCACATGAAAGAAACCTATGACAACACGAAGCAGCTGTTGAGGTGCTTGAACTACGACCAACATTTGTGGCCTCTCTGTGGTGACTTAACGGTGGTTGCCCTCTTACTTGGTCTCTGGGGTGGATAGTCCTGCTGCCTTCTGTGTGAGTGGGATAGTTGTGGAAGAGAACATCACTACAATTATAGAGACCGGCCTCCAGCACTTGTAGAACAGTGGAATTTGATGCTACTTTTGCATAAAGATACTTAGGTTTATCCTAAGTCATATTTGGGTTTACTTAAAGGATTATCCTAATGGATATGCCTTGATAATTATAGGTAACATCCATGGTGTACAGTACCTGATAGTGAATGTGAGGCTGGATCTGCTCCTCAGTGCTCCCACTGCCTTCTGGGATGTCGCATCACAGATGAGGGGGTGAGGCCTGCTAGTAACAGCTGGCCCTGATGACCTGGAGATGGGGGGCATGGCCAGCTCCTTCTATCTGTACTCTGCCTTCCCCGCTCCACTCTGGATCCATGCCTGCTTATTTCACAGCTTCTTTATGACAGTCATAGCTCTCTCTACACTCCTGAACATGTCATAAAGAGGTTGCAATCCACTGCAGAAGAAGTCTTAAAGACGAGAATACATTTGAACATGGCAAGAAGGGAGCAGGGTCTCCCAGGCCTGGCGTGCATGCCCACAGGGAGGGCTCAGAGGTCCCCCTCTGACGCGAGTGCCATGGGTTCGCCACCACTGCTCTATACCTAGAGGAAACTAGATTCTCCAATTCCTCGAGTCCCGGGTTCTTCAGCCCACATTTTTCATTATTCTATCATGCAATTTTTGCAATTACCGTAGGTTTCCTTAAAAATTTTGCACCGTTTGCCCTCTACAGCCGCTGTGTTACACTGTCCATTGCTGGTGGCTGCAGAATGTATTACCGCGGTCGGCCTCATTATCTTTATTTTAACAAATGTGTTGAGGACATGACTTTGTGGCACCTACAATTAAGACAGGTTCTCCTCCTCACAGACTGCACAGGTCTGTCCATAAAATGGCTGCTGGTGGAGGAGCATGTGAGCAGACATGTCCATGCTGTCCCCCTCTTTGTATAGATTATGGACAACATTAAAGGTGGAAAACACTCTGAAATTATTTTTTTATATGATAAAAACCTGTAATTTTAATGGGGGCTGTGAAGACCCGGGGTCTCCCGTGGGCGCAACACTACACAGACAACACAGGGTGAGTGTAAAAGTGCAATACTTTACTGAACCACAAAGTGGACAATAAACACATGGAACAGTCCCAGCAAATGCCCAAGATGGTGGAACATTACACAGTGTCAGGGAATTATTGAGGAATATTGAAAGTCTGTCATAGATCTTGACCATTTCTCCCTTATTCCCCTTTTCATCAGTAAAATATGATATCACTTTTGGGCTTCTGGGATCAACGTGCAATGAGTTATCCGAAAAAACAGGTTTTCAATACAAATCTGAAGGGTGGAGCCCAGCCCCTGTGATGTCATCACAGGGGGGTCTCTTCCTTCAGCATAAAATAGTTTGAGACTGAAGCTGTGTTCTTTGTCTGAGAGTATATGTCTATCATAGCGGAGGACCCTGTTCGATAACAGTAAGCAGAGTCTCCCCTCCACCTATATTGAATCGTCACAGCGATGTTTATAGTGTAAGTTCCTCCTTTTATCCTGTTTTATTTATGTAACTGCGTATGTATTTTAATGTCTCCTTTGTAACATCCTTGTATATATTTTTCCTAAACACTGCCTCCCTTTTGGATGAAATAGAAAATGTACTAGTTCTGTTTCTTTTGTTCTGTAATCGTTCCCTTCCCCAAAGCCATATACGCTACCAAAACGCAGGCGTCCGGCCAGGCCTGTATTATATTTCAAACTCGGCCGGTGGTGTCAGAGAATATTAATAATCGGGCTATCGTGAAGCTGACCGTGACCATACGGAGGGCATAAATACTATTCCATGCTTTGGAACCCAGAGCTGTGATGCTATACGCTCTTTGGTCGCTTGCCGATACCTAAGGAGTGAGTAGTCTGGATCGTGTGCTCGCGATTCCGGACAAAATACTGACAGCGTGACGGCAACGGCGAGATATTGCGTGATCTCCCCGGTGTCGTCACTGAGGAATCCCTGACACAAAGTCTTACCCTTCAGCTGGCCCGCCGAGAATAGAGTAGCTGCGATTTCGGGGCTTCAAGGGCCGACTACCCCCACCAGTGGCACCCCACTTTTGGCTGGCCCCCAAAGAGAGAAGGTAACGACAAGCTTAGGAAACTAGCAGAGAGCAGTGAAGTCTGGGACCAGGTGGCCTGATTGTCCCGACCTCGATTCTTCAAGACGTCTCTGAGGGTTTTGCAATGGTCAATGGAGCCGATCTATAGTCCTTCAGCTTGGGCCGAAGTCCGTAAGCTGACATGCTGTAGAATGAACCAGAATGAAGGCAGAGACCCCTTTTTTTTTATAGATCACAGTTGCCCTTGCAGCCATCATTTACAGGTCAAGGGTCCGGGATCAAGGTGGAAGGGGCTCATGACTCATTGTTTAAGCATGTTATCAACTTGCATGGTTTGGTATAATACATAATCACCAGCATATTATCACAGTATTGCTCCATGTATCTATCTTGCAAGATTTGCAGACAATAAGTTACAGGACATCTCAATTCAAGTGTCAACATTCAGGATTATTCAAACAATAGTCTGTGTTAATCAACCAGAGTAGAACACCAATGCAAAAGTCAATATAACGATAAAAGCATATGGCTCCTGGCTTACTGAATTTGTCTGGCATCATTAAGAAGAAAAGCTGCGTCGTCACAGGTGCGTAGATTTTTTGTCACAATTCTGTTGTGAGAATACCTGGGACCAGGGGCTCCTTCCCTGTCCCTGCACTAGGGGCAACCAACCTAGCTATCCCTGTTCCCCTGGTTACATCAGATGGCGAAGATGCTGGGGCCACGTACCTTGCTGTTCTCCTGAATCAGCCCTTATCTGTCCCCTCCCCCACCCAGGGAAGTAGGGAGGAATAGTGTATCTACATACACAAAGACAAACAAGGAAAGGACATACAGGGATAAATGAAAATACCAAACATACAAAATATGCACTCACAGACAGCAGAGGTAATATACTGGAGGGATTAGGAAGGTAAACAAAAAAAGAAGAGGAAGGGACTACGCACACAACCAAAACTCCAAGCAATAGTCACAGAAAACTCTCCTTAAATTTCTCAACCGAACACCAAATCCTCCACTCATCACCAGGCACTATAAGACTTAACACTGGCAATTCAGATTCCCAGAGCAGAGACTATATATGAGAGGGGAGTGGCTGATGCTGCACAGCTGGGAACTTCCAAGAAGGAAGCTTCAGAGACTCCAAGCTGAGCAGTTTAACTCCTGCACTGCTGAATAATAATCTTTTTTTTTTTTTTTTTGCTGAAAGAAGCTAGTGTAGCACCCTGAGGATTTGGCTGCTACAGGGGTATTGCACCTCAACCCAGAGGTGTGATATTCTACTCCCGGGTAAGGATGGAGTGTGGGACTGAGCTCGGTAGGCTGCATGCACTACACACATCCCATTTCCGAGGAGCAGACCGACGGTACTCCCACTTAGAAATGTGCAGGTACGACCGAGTCTGTTCCTGGCTGGAGTGGGAGGGGGGTGGTACATCCCAAGTAGTGTAGGGGCAGATAGGGGGAGCAGCCTGGGTAAAGTTAGGAGCTCATTGGGTGCTGGTCACCTGAGCTCACACATAGAGGGGTATATAAGGTGGGCACCAACTAGAATCAGGGTCAGACGCAGAGAGTCAGATGCAGAGAGGATCAGCTGCAGAAAACAAGTTAGGAGAGGAGAGAAGAAAGACCAAGACCCAGAGTGAGAGAGGAGAAAAGAGAAAGACCCAGAGCACAGAAGAGAAGGGACCCAAGAACCCAAATCAGAGCACCGGGTGAGGAGTCAGCAAAAGGGTACCGGAACCCAAACTGGTGGGGGTAAAAACAATCCCCAGCCAGAGACCGGAGACCGTGGGCAGTGTCTGTCACGGTCACCCACCATATTCACCCCGAAGGCACACCACATGAAGGGTCAGGGAACCCAGGGCCAAGGGTGTCCCAACAGAAGGCCCGAGGGAGCTGGACCTAGGTGGATCACTGGTGGGGACGGCTGAAGAAAGGACAAAGGGAGAGCTCAGGGCCACGCTCCGGACTTGTTTGGGGGTTGGCTGGATCCAGGACCTGGTGGACGCAGCACGGCTCGGGTGGTCACTAGCAGCTGGAGTGACCAGTACAACATCTGCAGTAAGTAAACACCCTTAACTGCACAACCCGACTCTGTCTTCACTGCCGTCTGCACTACACCACCACAACCCCCATCCTCTGCGCCTGTCCCCTCTGAGGCTATACCCCTCCCGTTGGGGGTTATTTCACCAAGCTGCGCACCCACCATCAGCCTCAGCGGACCCTGCTGCAGCGGCGGCCACAGTGACCGCATCACAACGGGTGGCGTAGTCGACACAAAAGAACTCTTAATAACATCTGTAGAACTGCCACATCACACTGAGCTTGACGCCCTGGGCACGGGACCGGGTCACAGCCGCTCGGAGACTACAACCCCCCCCCCATCTGATCCGGTGCCGGGTATTCCCCTCAAAAAGGAATATGTCCCAGGGGGCGCGTCACTAGCACCATTTAATAAGAGGGAGAAGTGCTTCTATTCAATGTAGGAGTACTTGAACTCAGGCGCTGCGGTCCTCTGGCTCCTCTTTGTCGCGATATAAACTTGTGACACTTTTTATATCCTGTAAGGTAAGCCTCTTTATTATTCGTCTGAAGCATCTATACATGTGAAGTTATGTATACTGCTCCGCAGGGGAAGGGCATGTGTGTAAGTCCTCCCATTCATGGCACTGGAGCTCTATTTCCTTGTGTGGTAGGTTCCTGTGTCGCTTAACCTTCTTGGGTGGAATTCCTCTTCGGTACTTGGTAATATTGTACATATAGTACATGTAATGTGTGTGTGTGTGTATATGATATGTACAACTTAGAGTTCATGGTCCCTTCATCCCTCCACTCTTCAATGCCTAAGCCTTCCATCCTGATGAGAGAGAGCGGACTGATCAGCGGCTGCCCAGTGAGAGGACATCTATGTGATCCAGATAGACGTCGTAGCCTAAGAATGGTCTCATTGACTGGACCCTCGGACATCTGATCAAAACATTTATAAGATCAGCATTTCTGAATTGCTTTAGTCATTTGTCATTGCTCCCGAGGAGCCTGGCTAGGAGAAGTCTTACAGGAAGCCGGCCAGTGTACGTCTGTGTGGGGCAGAGGTGCGCGTCCTACAACCTTAGGGCCGTGATCTAGTGTAGATTCCCACTGGATTGGCCAATAGCTGCTGAGACCTACAACCTTAGGGCCGTGATCTAGTGTAGACCCCCACTGGACTGGCCAATAGCTGCTTCTTCACAGCTGCTTTCTTCTCAGTGGTTTCACCTTGTTTTTCTCACAGGTTCACATGATCAGGGGTCCGATAACTTTCCCCCCCATTAGTGGATAAACCCCAGGCGCATGGAGGATGGTCGCGAGCCCGAGTCTGGATCCATTATGGACTGTACGTTTGGGGACCAGACTGCGTTCATTTATTTTCAGAGAAATGTATTCATTGGATGTTTGTTTTTTTTAGGTCACCGAGACCGAAATAAAAAGAAAAAAAACATGGTGGCAATTTCTCCTTGTAGCGGCTCCTCCGTTGCTCTGACATGATTGCATTCCCGTGAAATAGCAAGTCTGGAGCATTTCTTCTGCCTTAGCCATTCCTCTGTAACTCCTCCTGGAAACGTAAGATCTATCTATGTCTGATCAGAGTATCGAACGGGTTCTGCTCATCGGGAGCAGGGAAACTTACTGACATCGGTCTCACCTTGGCCGGCAGACATTGCCCATGAATTAGGGTTCCTGGCAGAGGTGACCAGAGTCGGTATTGATAGACTGTATGAGCACAGAGAGGGGGTCCATATACCCGTGACCCTCCACACGCCTCCAGAATGTCCTGACACTGCGAGAACCTGAAGGCCTCATCAATACCACACTTGATCCCTTAATGGCCCTTTCATAATGTTGTGCGAGTTCACCAGCTTTCAGCGTCTCCCTGTGAAGTGATCAATGTCAGCTATAACCGAGACCCCACGTCTGCGGGAGAAAGGCTCAGCTCTCACCCAAATCCCCCCCGTCATTGGGGAGAACCGCTCCTCTCACATGGTTCTCTGCAATATGGCGTCCTCTGACCTGTTCCACGTCTCCCCAATAAGTAGCGACTCAATGTGACCTCCTCTGCGGGATCAGACGGATCAGTGTCATCGGACTCTTTAAATTGAATAGAATCTGTCCGCAGGATTACCCACCCCAAATTATTTCTGTGCACGTAGCTCTTCCGAAACAAGTCCAGCAAGCTCTTTACATGGCCAGTCGCTTCCCCAGTTCATGAGAAATCCCTGTTTGATATGGAAATGAGGCTGAAGAGCTATGGTAGATCTGAAGCCTCTGTCACTCCAACTCTACTCCCAGCCCAGCGCCTCTGCCTCCTGCTTGACTGATGGCGACTATGAAGTGTGACTTCAGGCAAAGGAGCCGTGAAAGCAGCTGACTGGTTGATCAGGACCATTTTCCTGCTGATGAGGATCAGGTAGAGGGTCATGCTCACTTCCTGGGGATCATTTTTACATTTTTAGTATCTGTGGAAGTTCCCCCGAAATCCAGGATACAAGAACCTGACCCTGTTTGTATCCATCAACACTACAACTCTCAGCTGCTGGCGACGTTCAGTTTCTCTGTAGGACGTGAATCTCCGAGGACTCGGCCGTAACACAATGGTCGCAGGTGTCTGACTGGGGTCTTCATGGGCACCAGGGCCAATAGTGGGGAGCGCTGCTCTCGACACTATTATAATCCATACGTGGCCTCTGCACACAGATTGCGGCCGATTTTCAGAGGGCACGTGAAATATTCTAAGGGTTGTCGTTCCAGGATTTTCGAGGTGTTTTTAGACTCAATATTGGGGAAGATAAAGCAATTCATGCCTGTAAACATCATCGAACATGCAGAAAATCGTGGCCATCATGGAGTTAGGAGTCCACCATCAGATGGCAGAGAGACAATGCCGCACTCTCTTACCGGGCTGCCGTATAAGCTCGTCAGGCCACGGTACTGTAGGAATATTCGGTTCCTGCTCTTCTCCGGTACAATGGCCAGTGCCACAATCACTGCCTGCACAACCCGAACATACTGAGACTCCCTCATGAATGATCACGATGGGCAGATTCTTACTAGAATTTCTCTTCCTAATATGAAAGTTTCAGAGACCTGTGTGAACAGCACCCAACCTCATCCTGCAGGACGCTGCCGTTTCTCCAATTATAGAGCTTATAAAAAAATACAATTCTCAGGAGAAAGAAACGATCCAATGCCCAAACCCAGACTGACCAGTGGCCGGCGTCCAAGACTGACCTGATGGTTGTGACACTTACCTTGTACAATGAGGTGCACACGGGAGGTTTTGGGGTGATTGTCTGTCTGTATGGAGCAGGTATAGGGTCCCTCGTCATAAACGCCCACATTCTGGATCTCAATGCTGTACTGGGTCTTGGTGTTGGCTACAAGTACTACCCGGGGGTCTATGGACCACTTGTTATTGCCGGTGTATAAAATGGTGCTGCGGTTCAGCCAGGCCACGCGGGTCACTCTGTTATCCACCGCGCACCTGCAGAGAGAAGAGAGGTTTGATAACTCAACCACATATATTCAAAGCATCTCAAAACAATTCTACCATACTGAAATCATAGCCAAGTATACGAACAGCATATATGAATGGTATACATTGGCTTAACAAAGGAGTCGGTGGGTGACATGTCTGACCCATGGGGCTCAGTCTCACAGAACGGTCTGCTATGATAGTTAAATGGGTTTTCCATTACTTGGACAACCCCTTCTCATAACCCAGGCTTGGATCCGATAAAAAAAAAGCTCATACTCCCCTCCCGTGCCGGCGCCTTTCCATCGCTGTCAGCACTCACGTTCCGGCAGCACTCACGTTCCGGGGTCTCTTGTGTGGTTGTTATGACACGTGAGCCCTGCACCCGGGAACGCGAGTGCTGACACAGCTGGAACGGCGCCGGCATGGGAGGAGAATATACGCTTTATCGGGGATGAGCAGGGGTTGTCCAAGTAGTGTCCACCTTCTTTAATAGAGTTGAAAAAAGACAAATGTCCATCAAGCTCAACCAAGGGATGAAAAAGGATAAAAGGATGGGTTATATGTACAACCACAATGCATGATCCAGGCCGCCCCAGAAGAGCCAATCTTTCTCCCCTGAACCCAAGGGTCTGTCCACTGGACCAAATATCTAGAAAAGGACTTTACACATTTACAGAATTTTTTTTATTTTCTTCTACGAAAAATAAAAGGCATCAAAGCCTTTTTTGAAAGCTTCTCTGGTTCTCACTGTGACTGTTCCACAGATTTAATAGTTCTTATGGTTAAGAGGCCTTGTATCCTCTGGGGGTTGAACCTTTCTTTTTCCAGCTGGAGGGATTGTTCTTTTGACTTTTGAGGGGGTTTCACATTATACAGCTTTTGACCACACTTTTTGTATGGGTTATTCATGTACTTCATCATGTCATCCCTTAGATGTCTCTTCCCAAGACTCAATAATTGTAATTCTTTTAGTCTTCCCTTATAGCGAAGATCACCCATCATACCCTTCATCATCTTTGTGACTCTTCTTTGCCTCTTTTTTATGAATTGGTGCCCAGAAATGAGCTGCATATTCCAGATAAGTTTGTGCTATATTGTATAGTGGTTGCATTACATCCCTGTCCCCCCAGTCCATGTATTAAACCTGACCATATCCTGCTCGTCTTAGACGTTACTGATTGACAGGTCATGCTGTTATTTAGTCTGTGATCTACAAGTACATCCAGATCCTTCTCTCCTATTTTAACTCCCCCTAGAACATATGATGCCCTCGGATTATTATATTTCTCCAAATTCATCCTCCTTTGTCAAGTGGATGCCAAAACACTCAGTTTGTGAAAGGCCACCTATAACTTATGAACAACCTCCATAGATTATACTCAAAGGTGGACACATCATTGGTGCAACCAGTGCAGCCGCACAGGGGCCAAGAGGTAAGGGGGGCACTACCACTTCCAAAGCTGGTGGAACTCTGTATTATGATGAACTATTGGGCAGCAATATATTGTTCTTTCACAGGGGCCCTTTTCTATATATACTCTATACACTGCTCAAAAAAATAAAGGGGACACTTATACAACAGAATATAACTCCAAGTAAATGAAACTTCTGTGAAATCAAACTGTCCACTTAGGAAGCAACACTGACTGACAATCACTTTCACATGCTGTTGTGCAAATGGAATAGACAATAGATGGAAATTATTGGCAATTATCAAGACCCCCTCAATAAAGGAGTGGTTCTGCAGGTGGAGACCACAGACCACATCTCAGTACCAATGCTTTCTGGCTGATGTTTTGGTCACTTTTGAATGTTGGTTGTGCTTTCACACTCGTGGTAGCATGAGACGGACTCTACAACCCACAGAAGTTGCTCAGGTAGTGCAGCTCATCGAGGATGGCACATCAATGAGAGCTGTGGCAAGAAGGTTTGCTGTGTCTGTCAGCGTAGCGTCCAGAGGCTGGAGCCGCTACCAGGAGACAGGCCAGTACACCAGGAGATGTGGAGGGCAACAACCCAGCAGCAGGACCGCTACCTCCGCCTTTGTGCAAGGAGGAACAGGAGGAGTACTGCCAGAGCCCTGCAAAATGACCTCCAGCAGGCCACAAATGTGCATGTGTCTGCACAAACGGTTAGAAACCGACTCCATGAGGGTGGTATGAGGGCCCGACGTCCACAGAAGGGGGTTGTGCTCACAGCCCAACACCGTGCAGGACGCTTGGCATTTGCCACAGAACACCAGGATTGGCAAAGTCGCCACTGGCGCCCTGTGCTCTTCACAGATGAAAGCAGGTTCGCCCTGAGCACATGTGACAGAGTCTGGAGACGCCGTGGAGAGCGATCTGCTGCCTGCAACATCCTTCAGCATGACCGGTTTGGCAGTGGGTCAGTAATGGTGTGGGGTGGCATTTCTTTGGAGGGCCGCACAGCCCTCCATGTGCGGGCCAGAGGTAGCCTGACTGCCATTAGGTACCGAGATGAGATCCTCAGACCCCTTGTGAGACCATATGCTGGTGCGGTTGGCCCTGGGTTCCTCCTAATGCAGGACAATGCCAGACCTCATGTGGCTGGAGTGTGCCAGCAGTTCCTGCAAGATGAAGGCATTGAAGCTATGGACTGGCCCGCCCGTTCCCCAGACCTGAATCCGATTGAGCACATCTGGGACATCATGTCTCACTCCATCCACCAACGTCACGTTGCACCACAGACTGTCCAGGAGTTGGCGGATGCTTTAGTCCAGGTCTGGGAGGAGATCCCACAGGAGACCATCCGCAACCTCATCAGGAGCATGCCCAGGCGTTGTAGGGAGGTCATACAGGCACGTGGAGGCCACACACAATACTCAGCCTCATCAGGAGCATGCCCAGGCGTTGTAGGGAGGTCATACAGGCACGTGGAGGCCACACACAATACTCAGCCTCATCAGGAGCATGCCCAGGCGTTGTAGGGAGGTCATACAGGCACGTGGAGGTCACACACAATACTCAGCCTCATCAGGAGCATGCCCAGGCGTTGTAGGGAGGTCATACAGGCACGTGGAGGCCACACACAATACTCAGCCTCATCAGGAGCATGCCCAGGCGTTGTAGGGAGGTCATACAGGCACGTGGAGGCCACACACAATACTCAGCCTCATCAGGAGCATGCCCAGGTGTTGTAGGGAGGTCATAAAGGCACGTGGAGGCCACACACAATACTCAGCCTCATTGTGACTTGTTTTAAGGACATTACATCAAAGTTGGATCAGCCTGTAGTGGGTTTTTCCACTTTAATTTTGGGGGTGACTCCAAATCCAGGCCTCCATTGGTTAATAAATGTGATTTCCATTGATGATTTTTGTGTGATTTAGTTGTCAGCACATTCAACTTTGTACAGAACAAAGTATTCAATGAGAAGATTCCATTCATTCACATCTGAGTAAGACCCAGAAGGAGTTTAGGGAATGCAGTCTCATGTGCTTTACAGAAACCTGGCTGCATGAGGAGGTCCCAGATTCATGTGTCTCGGTACCAGGGTTTCAAATGGTTCGGGCTGATAGAGAGAGAGTTAGATGCGGCAAGAAAAAAGGTGGAGGAGTGATACTCTACATTAACAACAGATGGTGCAATCAGGGGCATGTAACTGTTAAGGAGAAACATTGCTCCCCAAATATTGAACTGTTAGCAGTGGGCCTCAGGCCTTACTATCTGCCTAGAGAATTCACTCTTGTTATTGTAGTTGTGATGTATATACCACCATGTGCGAACCCAGAGGCTGCTGGGGATGTGTTGTCAGGGGTGAGGGCCCGGCTTCAGACTAAACACCCAAACTCTCTAACTGTAATTTCTGGGGATTTCAATCGAGTAAAGATCTCATCTGCAATACCAAAGTTCTATCAATATGTCAAATGTCCTACACGGGACAACAACACACTGGCTCTCCTCTTTGCTAATGTTAAGAATGCTTATTCATCGGCTGCATTACCCCCCCTGGGGAAATCTGACCACAACCTCATACTATTGTCTCCTGCTTACCAACCAGACGTCCGCAAACAACCAGTGACAATTAAAAAGATAAGGAAGTGGTGTCCAGCAGCAGAGGAGGCGTTACAAGACTGCTTTGATTGTACAGACTGGGAGGTGTTGTGTACCATGAAAGAGAATTGTGATGTTAATGAGATTACTGGCAGAGTTACTGATTACATCAACTTCTGTATGGACATTGTAGTTCCTGTTCAAGAGATTCGGTGTTATGCAAACAATAAGCCATGGATTACAAAAGAGTTGAAACATTTACTAAACATGAAAAAACTGGCTTTTAAAAGGAAGGACAAGGACGCATTGAAAATTATACAGCGAGACCTAAAGGGGTAAATTAAGATTGCCCGTGAGGCATTCAGAGTTAAATTAGAAAATCAATTTGCACAAAAAAGCTCCAGAGAGGTGTGGGCTGGAATGAAACTAGTGACTGGGTTTAAGGCAAGGTCGGAGCAGGGGGGTGGTGGACTTAGAATGGCTAATGAAATGAATGAGTTCTTCAATAGATTCAGCAATAAAGGTGCGGTAGCAGCAGGGAAGGGGGAGGAGGCCGGGGAACAACTAGCTAAATTAACAGGGGGTGAAATAGATCATTTCTCGGTCTCCAAAAATGACCTGAGGGACCAGTTTAGTAAGCTGGCCATTGGCAAAGCAGCAGGGCCTGACGGTCTCAGTCCACGTGTCCTCAGAGTGTGTGCAAATGAGTTGTGTACTGTCTTCCAGCATCTCTTTAACCAGAGCTTACAATCAAAGAGAGTACCAGTGCTATGGAAGACTTCCTGCCTGGTGCCGGTTCCCAAGACTACCTTCCCGGCTTCCCCGGGGGACTATAGACCGGTGGCCTTAACATCGCATGCGATGAAGTCCTTGGAGAGAATAGTACTTGCTCACTTGTGTCAGAGGGTGATGGCGCATACTGATGCTCTTCAGTTTGCGTACCGGCAGGGACTGGGGGTGGACGATGCTGTAGCGTCTCTGCTACAAACAGTACATTCCTTTTTGGACAATGATGGAACCACAGTGCGTGCTTTGTTCTTTGATTTCTCTAGTGCGTTCAACACATTACAGCCACTCTTACTGCGTGGAAAGTTGATTAAAATGGCGGTGGATGAGGGACTTGTGAATTGGATAATTGACTACCTGTCGGATAGGCCACAGTTTGTTAGGTGGGGGACGGCTACATCAGATAGTGTACTGAGCAGTGTCGGAGCCCCGCAGGGAACAGTGCTGTCGCCATTCCTCTTTACATTGTACACAGCTGACTTTCAGTATAAATCAGACCGTTGTCACCTCCAGAAGTACTCGGATGACTCTGTGATAGTTGGCGGTATTGGGAAGGACCAGGATGAAGAGGAATATAGAAGAGTGGTTGCGGACTTTGTAGTATGGTGCCAGGCTAACCATCTAGAACTAAATGTTAAGAAAACCAGGGAGTTGGTGATGAGCTATGGAAGGTGCAAGAAGGTATGCCTACCTGTTACCATTGACGGTCAGGATGTGGAGATGGTGGACAGTTTCAAATATTTGGGGGTTTACCTGGATAGCAAGCTAGACTGGAAGTGCCACATGGAGAAGGTCTACAAGAAGGGGATGAGTAGATTGTACTTCCTAAGGAAGTTAAGGTCTTTTAATGTGTGTGGCAAAATGCTTGAGGTGTTCTACCAATCCATTGTGGCTAGTGCCACCTTTGCGGCAATAATTTGCTGGGTAACAGTGTGCGTGTTGCTGACGCCAACAAGCTCAACAAACTTATAAAGAAGGCTAGCGCGACGGTGGGCCTACAGCTTGGGACTTTTGAAGAGGTGGTAGAGGATAGGATTAAGAAGAAGTGCAGAGCTATAATGGGCAACAACACACACCCGCTTTATGAACTGTTTGCGAAACAGAAGAGCACATTCAGCAATCGCCTAATACAACTAAGGTGTAAAAAGGAAAAATACAGGAGATCGTTTGTTCCAACAGCTATGGCGGTGTTTAACAAATGTCTGAAAAGCAATGTCTAAAGCATTCCAAATGTTATGTTATCATATGTGTCATGTTTGAGATCTGTGTTCTGCTGCTGTGATACCGCAATTTCCTCCGGGATAAATAAAGTATATCTTATCTTATCTAGGAGGGGTTATTTCAGGGGTCCCTTTAGTTTTTTGAGCAGTGTATATATCCACAGCTCCTCCCTGTAGTCACATGCTCTATATATACTATATATCCACAGCTCCTCTCTGTAGTCACACGCTCTGTATATACTATATATCCACAGCTCCTCTCTGTAGTCACACGCTCTGCATATACTATATATCCACAGCTCCTCTCTGTAGTCACACGCTCTGTATATACTATATATCCACAGCTCCTCTCTGTAGTCACACGCTCTGTATATACTATATATCCACAGCTCCCCTCTGTAGTCACACGCTCTGTATATACTATATATCCACAGCTCCTCTCTGTAGTCACACGCTCTGTATATACTATATATCCACAGCTCCTCTCTGTAGTCACACGCTCTGTATATACTATATATCCACAGCTCCTCTCTGTAGTCACACGCTCTGTATATACTATATATCCACAGCTCCTCTCTGTAGTCACACGCTCTGTATATACTATATATCCACAGCTCCTCTCTGTAGTCACACGCTCTGTATATACTATATATCCACAGCTCCTCTCTGTAGTCACACGCTCTGCATATACTATATATCCACAGCTCCTCTCTGTAGTCACACGCTCTGTATATACTATATATCCACAGCTCCTCTTCTGTAGTCACACGCTCTGTATAAACTATATATCCACAGCTCCCCTTCTGTAGTCACACGCTCTGTATAAACTATATATCCACAGCTCCTCTCTGTAGTCACACGCTCTGTATATACTATATATCCACAGCTCCTCTGTAGTCACACACTCTGTATATACTATATATCCACAGCTCCTCTGTGTAGTCACACGCTCTGTATATACTATATATCCACAGCTCCTCTCTGTAGTCACACGCTCTGTATATACTATATATCTACAGCTCCTCTCTATAGTCACACGCTCTGTATATACTATATATCCACAGCTCCTCTGTAGTCACACGCTCTGTATATACTATATATCCACAGCTCCTCTCTGTAGTCACACGCTCTGTATATACTATATATCCACAGCTCCTCTGTAGTCACACGCTCTGTATATACTATATATCCACAGCTCCTCCCTGTAGTCACACGCTCTGTATATACTATATATCCACAGCTCCACTCTGTAGTCACATGCTCTGTATATACTATATATCCACAGCTCCTCTCTGTATATACTATATATCCACAGCTCCTCTTTGTAGTCACACGCTTTGTATATACTATATATCCACAGCTCCTCTTTGTAGTCACACGCTCTGTATATACTATATATCCACAGCTCCCCTTCTGTAGTCACACGCTCTGTATATACTATATATCCACAGCTCCTCTCTGTAGTCACACGCTCTGTATATACTATATATCCACAACTCCTCTCTGTAGTCACACGCTCTGTATATACTATATATCCACAGCTCCTCTCTGTAGTCACACGCTCTGCATATACTATATATCCACAGCTCCTCTCTGTAGTCACACGCTCTGTATATACTATATATCCACAGCTCCTCTCTGTATATACTATATATCCACAGCTCCTCTTTGTAGTCACACGCTCTGTATATACTATATATCCACAGCTCCCCTTCTGTAGTCACACGCTCTGTATATACTATATATCCACAGCTCCTCTCTGTAGTCACACGCTCTGTATATACTATATATCCACAGCTCCTCTGTAGTCACACGTTCTGTATATACTATATATCCACAGCTCCTCTGTAGTCACACACTCTGTATATACTATATATCCACAGCTCCTCTCTGTAGTCACATGCTCTGTATATACTATATATCCACAGCTCCTCTCTGTAGTCACACGCTCTGTATATACTATATATCTACAGCTCCTCTCTGTAGTCACACGCTCTGTATATACTATATATCCACAGCTCCTCTGTAGTCACACGCTCTGTATACACTATATATCCACAGCTCCTCTCTGTAGTCACACGCTCTGTATATACTATATATCCACAGCTCCTCTGTAGTCACACGTTCTGTATATACTATATATCCACAGCTCCTCTGTAGTCACACACTCTGTATATACTATATATCCACAGCTCCTCTCTGTAGTCACACGCTCTGTATATACTATATATCCACAGCTCCTCTCTGTAGTCACACGCTCTGTATATACTATATATCCACAGCTCCTCTCTGTAGTCACACGCTCTGTATATACTATATATCCACAGCTCCTGTGTAGTCACACGTTCTGTATATACTATATATCCACAGCTCCTCTCTGTATATACTATATATCCACAGCTCCTCTTTGTAGTCACACGCTCTGTATATACTATATATCCACAGCTCCCCTTCTGTAGTCACACGCTCTGTATAAACTATATATCCACAGCTCCTCTCTGTAGTCACACGCTCTGTATATACTATATATCCACAGCTCCTCTCTGTAGTCACACGCTCTGTATATACTATATATCCACAGCTCCTGTGTAGTCACACGTTCTGTATATACTATATATCCACAGCTCCTCTGTAGTCACACACTCTGTATATACTATATATCCACAGCTCCTCTGTAGTCACACGCTCTGTATATACTATATATATACAGCTCCTCTCTGTAGTCACACGCTCTGTATATACTATATATCCACAGCTCCTCTCTGTAGTCACACGCTCTTTATATACTATATATCCACAGCTCCTCTCTGTAGTCACACGCTCTGTATACACTATATATCCACAGCTCCTCTCTGTAGTCACACGCTCTGTATACACTATATATCCACAGCTCCTCTCTGTAGTCACACGCTCTGTATATACTATATATCCACAGCTCCTCTCTGTAGTCACACGCTCTGTATATACTATATATCCACAGCTCCTCTCTGTAGTCACACGCTCTGTATATACTATATATCCACAGCTCCTCTCTGTAGTCACACGCTCTGTATATACTATATATCCACAGCTCCCTGTAGTCACACGCTCTGTATATACTATATATCCACAGCTCCTCTCTGTAGTCACACGCTCTGTATATACTATATATCCACAGCTCCTCCCTGTATATACTATATATCCACAGCTCCTCTCTGTAGTCACACGCTCTGTATATACTATATATCCACAGCTCCTCTCTGTAGTCACACGCTCTGTATATACTATATATCCACAGCTCCTCTCTGTAGTCACACGCTCTGTATATACTATATATCCACAGCTCCTCTCTGTAGTCACACGCTCTGTATATACTATATATCCACAGCTCCTCTCTGTAGTCACACGCTCTTTATATACTATATATCCACAGCTCCTCTCTGTAGTCACACGCTCTGTATACACTATATATCCACAGCTCCTCTCTGTAGTCACACGCTCTGTATACACTATATATCCACAGCTCTTCTCTGTAGTCACACGCTCTGTATACACTATATATCCACAGCTCCTCTCTGTAGTCACACGCTCTGTATACACTATATATCCACAGCTCCTCTCTGTAGTCACACGCTCTGTATACACTATATATCCACAGCTCCTCTCTGTAGTCACACGCTCTGTATATACTATATATCCACAGCTCCTCTCTGTAGTCACACGCTCTGTATATACTATATATCCACAGCTCCTCTCTGTAGTCACACGCTCTGTATATACTATATATCCACAGCTCCTCTCTGTATATACTATATATCCACAGCTCCTCCCTGTAGTCACACGCTCTGTATATACTATATATCCACAGCTCCTCTCTGTAGTCACACGCTCTGTATATACTATATATCCACAGCTCCTCCCTGTATATACTATATATCCACAGCTCCTCTCTGTAGTCACACGCTCTGTATATACTATATATCCACAGCTCCTCTCTGTAGTCACACGCTCTGTATATACTATATATCCACAGCTCCTCTCTGTAGTCACACGCTCTGTATATACTATATATCCACAGCTCCTCTCTGTAGTCACACGCTCTGTATATACTATATATCCACAGCTCCTCTCTGTAGTCACACGCTCTGTATATACTATATATCCACAGCTCCTCTCTGTAGTCACACGCTCTGTATATACTATATATCCACAGCTCCTCTCTGTAGTCACACGCTCTGTATACACTATATATCCACAGCTCCTCTCTGTAGTCACACGCTCTGTATACACTATATATCCACAGCTCCTCTCTGTAGTCACACGCTCTGTATATACTATATATCCACAGCTCCTCTGTAGTCACACGCTCTGTATATACTATATATCCACAGCTCCTCCCTGTAGTCACATGCTCTATATATACTATATATCCACAGCTCCTCTCTGTATATATTGTATATCCACAGCTCCTCTCTGTATATACTATATATCTACAGCTCCCCCTCTGTAGTCACACGCTCTGTATATACTATATATCTATAGCTCCCCCTCTGTAGTCACACGCTCTGTATATACTATATATCCACAGCTCCTCTCTGTAGTCACACGCTCTGTATACACTATATATCCACAGCTCCTCTCTGTAGTCACACGCTCTGTATATACTATATATCCACAGCTCCTCTGTAGTCAAACGCTCTGTATATACTATATATCCACAGCTCCTCTCTGTAGTCACACGCTCTGCATATACTATACAGTGCCTACAAGTAGTATTCAACCCCCTGCAGATTTAGCTGGTTGACACATGCGGAATTAACTTGGCATTGTGACATTTGTACTGTAGATCAGCCTGGAAGTGGGAAATGCACTGCAGCAAATTTTGCTTTTGTTTTTTTTTTTGTTTGTTTTTTTTTTAAAACGTTAAAAGTTAATTCAGAGTGTCATTTATTATTCAACCCCTCAAACCACAAGAATTCACGTGAAGTCATTATCGGTCTTTACTCCTCTTTGGTCAGACCTCATCTGGAATACTGTGTACAGTTTTGGGCACCACATTTTAAAAAAGACATAGACAAACTGGAGCAAGTTCAGAGAAGAGAGACCAGAATGGTGACTGGTCTGCAAACCATGTCCTATGAGGAACGGTTGCAGGATTTGGGAATGTTTAGCTTGCAAAAAAGAAGACTGAGAGGAGACTTAATAGCTGTCTACAAATATGTCAAGGGCTGTCACATTGTAGAAGGATCATCTTTATTCTCATTTGCACAAGGAAAGACTAGAAGCAATGGGATGAAACTAAATGGGAGAAGACACAGATTAGATATTAGAAAAAACTTTTTGACAGTTAGGGTGATTAATGAGTGGAACAGGCTGCCACGAGAGGTGGTGAGTTCCCCTTCAATGGACGTCTTCAAACAGAGGCTGGACAGACATCTGTCTGAGATGATCTAGTGAATCCTGCTTTGAGCAGGGGGTTGGACCAGATGACCCAGGAGGTCCCTTCCAACTCTACCATTCTATGATTCTATGATTCTAATTCTGTTTGGTCCCCCTAAAGTATTAAGAAGTAGTTCAGGCACCAAGAATAATGAGCTTCACATGTGTGGATTAAAGATCTCTTTTGCCAGCCTTTTCTGACTATTTAAGACCCTCCCCAAACTTGTGAACAGCACTCAGACATGGTCAACATGGGAAAGACAAAGGAGCATTCCAAGGCCATCAGAGACAGAGGGTCACAAGGCTGGCAAGGGGTACAAAACCCTTTCCAAGGAGTTGGGCCTACCTGTCTCCACTGTTGGGAGCATCATCCGTAAGTGGAAGGCTTATGGAACTACTGTTAGCCTTCCACGGCCAGGACAGCCTTTGAAAGTGTCCTCCCGTGCCGAGGCCAGGCTTGTCCGAAGAGTCAAGGCTAACCCAAGGACAACAAGAAAGGAGCTCCGGGAAGATCTCATGGCAGTGGGGACATTGGTTTCAGTCAATACCATAAGTAACGTACTCCACCGCAATGGTCTCCGTTCCAGACGAGCCCATAAGGTACCTTTACTTTCAAAGCGTCATGTCAAGGCTCGTCTACAGTTTGCTCATGATCACTTGGAGGACTCTGAGACAGACTGGTTCAAGGTTCTATGGTCTGATGAGACCAAGATCGAGATCTTTGGTGCCAACCACACACGTGACGTTTGGAGACTGGATGGCACTGCATACGACCCCAAGAATACCATCCCTACAGTCAAGCATGGTGGTGGCAGCATCATGCTGTGGGGCTGTTTCTCTGCCAAGGGGCCTGGCCATCTGGTCCGCATCCATGGGAAGATGGATAGCACGGCCTACCTGGAGATTTTGGCCAAGAACCTCCGCTCCTCCATCAAGGATCTTAAGATGGGTCGTAATTTCATCTTCCAACAAGACAACGACCCAAAGCACACAGCCAAGAAAACCAAGGCCTGGTTCAATAGGGAAAAAGTCAAGGTGTTGGAGTGGCCTAGTCAGTCTCCTGACCTTAACCCAATTGAAAACTTGTGAAAGGAGCTCAAGAATAAAGTCCACATGAGACACCCAAAGAACCTAGATAACTTGGAGAAGATCTGATGGAGGAGTGGGCCAAGATAACTCCACAGACCTGTGCCGGCCTGATCAGGTCTTATAAAAGACGATTATTAGCTGTAATTGCAAACAAGGGTTATTCCACAAAATATTAAACATAGGGGTTGTATAATAATTGACCCACACTTTTATGTTTAAAATTTAATAAAATTCAACTGAGCAACATAACTTTTTGGTTTGTAAGATTTATGCTTCTGTTCATAAAACCTACTCTCGTTTGCAGTTTGAAGGCTCTAACTTATTTACATCTTATCAAACCAGCTAAATCTGCAGGGGGTTGAATACTACTTGTAGGCACTGTATATCCACAGCTTCTCTGTAGTCACACGCTCTGTATATACTATATATCCACAGCTCCTCTCTGTAGTCACACTCTCTGTATATACTATATATCCACAGCTCCTCTGTAGTCACACGCTCTGTATATACTATATATCCACAGCTCCTCTCTGTAGTCACACGGTCTGTATATACTATATATCCACAGCTCCTCCCTGCAGTCACATGCTCTATATATACTATTGTGACGATACAGAGTAAAATTTTAATTATTCCAGACATACTTTCTGATGGCAAGAGCAGCATACCTTTATTTTTATGTTGACTCTTTAATCTCTGTTCTTCTTTAGTTGATTAACACAGACTATTATTTGTATAACCCTGAATGTTATCTGCTCTTTGATTCTGAAACAATGATGTGTATTTACAAGAGCCCATGTGATACCAACTATGTACCGTATTTTTCAGACTATAAGATGCACTTTTTTCATCCAAAATTGTGTAGGAAAATGGGAGGTGTGTCTTATCGTCCGAATGTTTGGGGGGTATATATATATATATATATATATATATACACACACACATACGGTGTGGGGGCAGCTGGGGCTGGGCACAGGAGGCAGCAGCCGCCTGCTGCAGCCTACACTGTCCCAGCTGCTAAAGAAAATGATTATTCACAGCTCCCCATGCCCAGGGGCGCGGGGAGCAGTGAATATTCATTCTCCCCAATAGAGGCACACAGTGTATCCGCAGCGCGGCTCCTGCTGCTGCCGGGCGATCGCGTGTGCCCTCTATTAAAAGGCATGAATATTCACCCCCTCTCCATGCCAATGGGCGTGGGTGGTGAATATTCATGCCCTTTAATAGCGGGCAGACGCGATCGCCCGGCAGCAGCAGGAGCCGTGCTGCGGCTAAGCTGTGTGGCGGCTATTAAGGCGCATTAAGTCACTGCTCCCCGCACACACAGTCCTGGCGTGGGGAGCAGTGACTTCCAGCAGCTGATCTCTCCTTGTAAGATGTGCATGGCAGTGACGCCATGCGCGGCTCACATGGCGAGATCAGTGTGGGCAGACAGGACGCAGCGCTGGAGGAGAGAGAAGAAAGGTGGGTAGGAGTGTTTATTTTATATGCAGCAGGATGGGGATTAGGGGGACCATGCATACCAAGATAAGGATGAGGGGGGGGCATCATGCATACCAGTATAAGGATGAGGGGGCCATACATACCAGGATAAGGATGAGGGGGATCATACATACAAGGATAAGGATGAAGGGGCCATACATACCAGGAAGAGGGGGGGGGCATCATGCATACCAGGATAAGGATGGGAGGATCTTACATACCAGGATAAGGATGAGGGGGATCATGCATACCAGGACAAGGATGAGGGGGGCCATGCATACCAGGACAAGGATGAGGGGGGCCATGCATACCAGGACAAGGATGAGGGGGGCCATGCATACCAGGACAAGGATGAGGTGGGCCATGCATACCAGGACAAGGATGAGGGGGGCCATGCATACCAGGACAAGGATGAGGGGGGCCATGCATACCAGGACAAGGATGAGGGGGATCATGCATACCAGGATAAGGATGAGGGGGGCCATGCATACCAGTATAAGGATGAGGGGACCATACATACAAGAATAAGAATGAAGGGGCCATACATACCAGAATAAGGATGAGGGGGGCCATCATGCATACCATGATAAGGATGGGGGGATCATACATACCAGAATAAGGATGAGGGGTGCCATACATACCAGAATAAGGATGAGGGGTGCCATGCATACCAGAATAAGGATGAGGGGTGCCATGCCTACCAGAATAAAGATGAGGGGTGCCATGCATAAAAGGATAGGAATGGGGGGTGCCATGCATACCAGGATAGGAATGAGGGGTATCATGCATTCCAGGATAGGAATGAGGGGTGCCATGCATACTAGGATAGGGATGAGAGGTGCCATGCCTACCAGGATAGGGATGAGGGGGGCCATGCCTACCAGGATAGGGATGAGGGGGGGCATGCCTACCAGGATAGGGATGAGGGGGGCCATGCCTACCAGGATGAGGGGTGTCAATTCTGCAGAGGAACTGCGGATATATAGTATATACAGACCATGTGACTACAGAGAGGGACCTTGATTTCCAAATGAAATGCAAAATTTACTTTCATCTGAAAACACCTTGGACCACTGAGAACAGTCCAGGTCTTCTTCTCCTTGTCCCAGGTAAGACGCTTCTGGCGTTGTCTATTGGTCATGAGTGGCTTGACACAAGGAATGCGACACTTGTAGCCCATGTCCTGGATACGTCTGTGTGTGGTGGCTCTTGAAGCAATGACTCCAGCAGCAGTCCGCTCCTTGTGAATGTCCCCCACATGTGTGAATGGCCTTTTCTTAACAATCCATTCCAGGCTGCGGTTATCCCGGTTGCTTGTGCACCTTTTTCTACCACACTTTTTCCTTCCACTCAACCTTCCATTAATATGCTTGGATACAGCACTGTGTGAACAGCCAGCTTCTTTAGTAATGACCTTTTGTGGCTTACCCTCCTTGTGGAGTGTGTCAATGACTGCCTTCTGGAAATCTGTCAAATCAGTAGTCTTCCCCATGATTGTGGAGCCTACTGAAACAGACTAAGGGACCTTTTTAAACGCTTAGGAAGCCTTTGCAAGTGTTTTTTATTATTCTAATTTACTGAGACTTTTGTGTTTTCATTGGCTGTAAGCCATAATCATCAACATTAACAGAAATAAACACGTGAAATAGATCACTCTGTGTGTAATGACGCTATATAATAGATCTCTCTGCGTGTAATGACTCTATATAATAGATCTCTCTGCGTGTAATGACTCTATATAATAGATCTCTCTGCGTGTAATGACTCTATATAATAGATCTCTCTGCGTGTAATGACTCTATATAATAGATCCCTCTGTGTGTAATGACTCTATATAATAGATCCCTCTGTGTGTAATGACTCTATATAATAGATCCCTCTGCGTGTAATGACTCTATATAATAGATCCCTCTGCGTGTAATGACTCTATATAATAGATCCCTCTGCGTGTAATGACTATATAATAGATCCCTGTGTGTAATGACTCTATATAATAGATCCCTCTGTGTGTAATGACTATATAATAGATCCCTCTGTGTGTAATGACTCTATATAATAGATCCCTGTGTGTGTAATGACTCTATATAATAGATCCCTGTGTGTAATGACTCTATATAATAGATCGCTCTGCGTGTAATGACTCTATATAATAGATCTCTCTGCGTGTAATGACTCTATATAATAGATCCCTCTGCGTGTAATGACTCTATATAATAGATCCCTCTGCGTGTAATGACTCTATATAATAGATCCCTCTGCGTGTAATGACTCTATATAATAGATCCCTCTGCGTGTAATGACTCTATATAATAGATCCCTCTGCGTGTAATGACTCTATATAATAGATCCCTCTGCGTGTAATGACTATATAATAGATCCCTCTGCGTGTAATGACTCTATATAATAGATCCCTCTGCGTGTAATGACTATATAATAGATCCCTCTGTGTGTAATGACTCTATATAATAGATCCCTCTGTGTGTAATGACTCTATATAATAGATCCCTCTGTGTGTAATGACTATATAATAGATCCCTCTGTGTGTAATGACTCTATATAATAGATCCCTCTGTGTGTAATGACTCTATATAATAGATCCCTCTGTGTGTAATGACTCTATATAATAGATCCCTGTGTGTAATGACTCTATATAATAGATCCCTCTGCGTGTAATGACTATATAATAGATCGCTCTGCGTGTAATGACTCTATATAATAGATCCCTCTGTGTGTAATGACTCTATAATAGATCCCTCTGTGTGTAATGACTCTATATAATAGATCCCTCTGTGTGTAATGACTATATAATAGATCACTGCATGTAATGACTCTATATAATAGATTCCTCTGTGTGTAATGACTATATAATAGATCCCTCTGTGTGTAATGACTCTACATAATAGATCCCTCTGTGTGTAATGACTATATAATAGATCCCTCTGTGTGTAATGACTCTATATAATAGATCCCTCTGTGTGTAATGACTGACTATATAATAGATCCCTCTGTGTGTAATGACTCTATATATAATAGATCCCTCTGTGTGTAATGACTCTATATATAATAGATCCCTCTGTGTGTAATGACTCTACATAATAGATCCCTCTGTGTGTAATGACTCTATATAATATAGGAGTTTCACTTTTTGGATTGAAGTGTTGAGGGAGGGCAGCTATGACCCTTCACGGTTGACCAAGTGAGTGTCAAATTATGTTACAAGGTTGATTGCAATCAGGGAACCAGATGAAGACAGAGCTCTGTATGGGAGGATTCGAGAATCTCTAATCCAGTTTATTTCTACTTAGCATTATATATTGTTTTGAGTATATCAATAGCCAATCACCTACAGCCATACTACAGGCTTAAACCAATGTTAGTACAATTATTATGGAAACACACATATGGTCATATTATCGTTAATTCCGTGCATGATGGAAAGTTACAAGGTTACACATCCCGGCTCAGACTAGTCAGATAACAGGAGCGGGGGGGTCTCAGAATGTTCTTGAGAGAAAAGGTTCCTGTGAGAAAATTGCATGTGAAGCAATTGCATCTGCCGCTCTCTTTGGCATAAAGAGCTAATGAAAACGAGCCTCAGTGAGCATCCCCCCCATTGCTATTATTCAGACCCCCAGGTGTAAGCATTGTAGGGTTAATGTTGTCCTGAAGTGCAGTCTTCAACCTGGAAAAATTGGTCTTTTTAAAATTCAGAGTTTTTTCATCCCCACGTAAGTCGGTTTTTTGCAGTGTGAGCAAAGTGAAATGACATTGTGGTGTCTGGTCCCACGGTTTTTATGAAGCGACATTTCCATCAAGCTCGGCATGGTTACAAGTGACCAGATGATCCTCATTTATAGGATCTTCCAAACTACACTGTGTACATTGGCTTCTAAGAGAACATTTCTGCGATCCCCACAGTCCAGGTTCAGAGATAAGCGGGCAGTGGCCACCACCCCTCCCGCAGCCACCGCCCCTCCCGCAGCCTCCGCCCCTCCCGCAGCCTCCGCCCCTCCCGCAGCCTCCGCCCCTCCCGCAGCCTCCGCCCCTCCTGCAGCCCCCGCCCCTCCCGCAGTCTCCGCTCCTCCCCCAGCCTCCACCCCCCCCGCAGCCTTCGCCTCTCCCGCAGCCTCCACTTCCCCGCAGCCACCTCCCCTCCCGCAGCCTCCGCCCCCTCGCAGCCACCTCCCCTCCTGCAGCCTCCGCCCCCTCGCAGCCACCTCCCCTCCCGCAGCCTCCGCCCCTCCCGCAGCCTGCAGCCCCCGCCCCTCCCGCAGCCTCCACTTCCCCGCAGCCACCTCACCTCCCGCAGCCTCCGCCCCCTCGCAGCCACCTCCCCTCCCGCAGCCTCCGCCCCCTCGCAGCCACCTCCCCTCCCGCAGCCTCCGCGCAGCCTGCAGCCCCCGCCCCTCCCGCAGCCTCCACTTCCCCGCAGCCACCTCACCTCCCGCAGCCTCCACTTCCCCGCAGCCACCTCCCCTCCCGCAGCCACCTCCCCTCCCGCAGCCTCCACCCCTCCCGCAGCCTCCACTTCCCCGCAGCCACCTCCCCTCCCGCAGCCTCCACCCCTCCCGCAGCCTCCACTTCCCCGCAGCCACCTCCCCTCCCGCAGCCACCTCCCCTCCCGCAGCCTCCGCCCCCTCGCAGCCACCTCCCCTCCCGCAGCCTGCAGCCCCCGCCCCTCCCGCAGCCTCCGCCCCTCCCACAGCCTCCTCACCTCCCGCAGCCTCCACTTCCCCGCAGCCACCTCCTCCCGCAGCCACCTCCCCTCCCGCAGCCTCCACCCCTCCCGCAGCCTCCACTTCCCCGCAGCCACCTCCCCTCCCGCAGCCTCCACCCCTCCCGCAGCCTCCACTTCCCCGCAGCCACCTCCCCTCCCACAGCCTCCGCCCCCTCGCAGCCACCTCCCCTCCCGCAGCCTCCGCCCCTCCCGCAGCCTGCAGCCCCCGCCCCTCCCACAGCCTCCACTTCCCCGCAGCCACCTCACCTCCCGCAGCCTCCACCCCCCGAAGCCTCCACTTCCCCGCAGCCACCTCCCCTCCCGCAGCCACCTCCCCTCCCGCAGCCTCCACCCCTCCCGCAGCCTCCACTTCCCCGCAGCCACCTCCCCTCCCGCAGCCTCCACTTCCCTGCAGCCACCTCCCCTCCCGCAGCCTCCACTTCCTCGCAGCCTCCGCCCCTGCCCCGCCCGCAGCCTCCACTTCCCCGCAGCCACCTCCCCTCCCGCAGCCTCCGCCCCTGCCGCAGCCTCCACCCCCCGCAGCCACCACCCCTCCCGCAGCCCCCGTTCCTCCCGCAGCCCCCGCCCCTGCCGCAGCCTCCACCCCCCGCAGCCTCCGCTCCTCCCGCAGCCCC
This sequence comes from Phyllobates terribilis, assembly GCF_046119375.1. Lineage (NCBI taxonomy): Eukaryota > Metazoa > Chordata > Amphibia > Anura > Dendrobatidae > Phyllobates > Phyllobates terribilis. The sequence goes on along the minus strand of NW_027362772.1, from coordinate 322,456,380 downwards.
TGCCGCAGCCACCGCCCCTCCCGCAGCCCCGGCTCCTTCCGCAGCCTCCACCCCTCCCGCAGCCTCCGCCCCTCCCGCAGCCTCTACTCTGCACTCCCGTGACCCAGGTTTGGCATTTCATATTGATCAGGGTTAAGCTCTTGTTGTGCCGTGTACAGATCTGCCCTCCATGCGCACCAGGAGCAGACTGAGTCCGTGCACTTTCCAGGCTGTGACTTTAGGGCTGCGCATGCTCCACTCAATAACTCACATTGGCGCGTCAGGAACTTTCAGTCTTTGCAGCACAAATGTTTATTTAAAGCCAGGTAATATGCTTTTCACGCTGGGATTAGCTCTCCTGCTCTTAAGCGCCGCAGGTTTCCCGAAGTGGTGAATTAAAGGACACGAAATTGATGGAACTGCAGATCAGTAAGAGGCGCCTCCGCAAACCAAGAAAACAACATGTTCTGCGGCCATCTAAATAAACGGAACCAAAATCCTCATCAGAACGACTCAGTCCAATACCACACCAGGACCGAGCAGAGGACCACAAGGACCGACCACAGCAGGACAGAGCAGAGCACCACCAGGACCGACCACACCAGGACCGAGCAGGAGAGCACCAGGACCGACCACACCAGGACCGAGCAGAGGAGCACCAGGACCGACCACACCAGGACCGAGCAGAGGAGCACCAGGACCGAGCAGCAGAGCACCAGGACCGAGCAGAGGACCACCAGGACCGAGCAGCAGAGCACCAGGACCGAGCAGAGGACCACCAGGACCGAGCACACCAGGACCGAGCAGAGGAGCACCAGGCCCGACCACACCAGGACCGAGCAGCGGAGCACCAGGACAGACCACACCAGGACCGAGCAGAGGACCACCAGGACCGACCACACCAGGACCGAGCAGAGGAGCACCAGGCCCGACCACACCAGGACCGAGCAGAGGAGCACCAGGACCGACCACACCAGGACCGAGCAGAGGACCACCAGGACCGAGCAGCGGAGCACCAGGACCGACCACACCAGGACCGAGCAGAGGACCACAGGACCGACCACACCAGGACCGAGCAGAGGAGCACCAGGACCGAGCAGCAGAGCACCAGGACCGAGCAGAGGACCACCAGGACCGAGCACACCAGGGCCGAGCAGCGGAGCACCAGGACCGACCACACCAGGACCGAGCAGAGGAGCACCAGGACCGACCACACCAGGACCGAGCAGCAGAGCACCAGGACCGAGCAGCAGAGCACCAGGACCGAGCAGCAGAGCACCAGGACCGAGCAGAGGACCACCAGGACCGAGCACACCAGGACCGAGCAGAGGAGCACCAGGCCCGAGCAGCGGAGCACCAGGACCGACCACACCAGGACCGAGCAGAGGACCACCAGGACCGACCACACCAGGACCGAGCAGAGGAGCACCAGGCCCGACCACACCAGGACCGAGCAGAGGAGCACCAGGACCGACCACACCAGGACCGAGCAGAGGACCACCAGGACCGACCACACCAGGACCGAGCAGCGGAGCACCAGGACCGACCACACCAGGACCGAGCAGAGGACCACCAGGACCGACCACACCAGGACCGAGCAGAGCACCAGGACCGACCACACCAGGACCGAGCAGCGGAGCACCAGGACCGACCACACCAGGACCGAGGCACCAGGACCGACCACACCAGGACCGAGTAGAGGAGCACCAGGACTGACCACACCAGGACCAAGCAGAGGAGCACCAGGACCGAGCAGAGGACCACCAGGACCGAGCACACCAGGACCGAGCAGAGGAGCACCAGGCCCGAGCAGCGGAGCACCAGGACCGACCACACCAGGACCGAGCAGAGGACCACCAGGACCGAGCACACCAGGACCGAGCAGAGGAGCACCAGGCCCGACCACACCAGGACCGAGCAGCGGAGCACCAGGACCGACCACACCAGGACCGAGCAGAGGACCACCAGGACCGACCACACCAGGACCGAGCAGAGGAGCACCAGGCCCGACCACACCAGGACCGAGCAGAGGAGCACCAGGACCGACCACACCAGGACCGAGCAGAGGACCACCAGGACCGACCACACCAGGACCGAGCAGCGGAGCACCAGGACCGACCACACCAGGACCGAGCAGAGGACCACCAGGACCGAGCAGCAGAGCACCAGGACCGAGCAGAGGACCACCAGGACAGAGCACACCAGGGCCGAGCAGCGGAGCACCAGGACCGACCACACCAGGACCGAGCAGAGGAGCACCAGGACCGACCACACCAGGACCGAGCAGAGGAGCACCAGGACCGAGCAGCAGAGCACCAGGACCGAGCAGCAGAGCACCAGGACCGAGCAGAGGACCACCAGGACCGACCACACCAGGACCGAGCAGAGGAGCACCAGGCCCGACCACACCAGGACCGAGCAGCGGAGCACCAGGACCGACCACACCAGGACCGAGCAGAGGACCACCAGGACCGACCACACCAGGACCGAGCAGAGGAGCACCAGGCCCGACCACACCAGGACCGAGCAGAGGAGCACCAGGACCGACCACACCAGGACCGAGCAGAGGACCACCAGGACCGACCACACCAGGACCGAGCAGCGGAGCACCAGGACCGACCACACCAGGACCGAGCAGAGGACCACCAGGACCGACCACACCAGGACCGAGCAGAGGAGCACCAGGCCCGATCACACCAGGACCGAGCAGCGGAGCACCAGGACCGACCACACCAGGACCGAGCAGAGGAGCACCAGGACCGACCACACCAGGACCGAGCAGAGGAGCACCAGGACAGACCACACCAGGACCGAGCAGAGGAGCACCAGGACCGACCACACCAGGACCGAGGCACCAGGACCGACCACACCAGGACCGAGTAGAGGAGCACCAGGACTGACCACACCAGGACCAAGCAGAGGAGCACCAGGACCGACCACACCAGGACCGAGCAGCAGAGCACCAGGACCGAGCAGAGGACCACCAGGACCGACCACACCAGGACCGAGCAGAGGAGCACCAGGCCCGACCACACCAGGACCAAGCAGCGGAGCACCAGGACTGACCACACCAGGACCGAGCAGAGGAGCACCAGGACCGACCACACCAGGACCGAGCAGAGGAGCACCAGGACCGACCACTCCAGGACCGAGCAGAGGAGCACCAGGACCGACCACACCAGGACCGAGCAGAGGAGCACCAGGACCGAGCAGCAGAGCACCAGGACCGAGCAGAGGACCACCAGGACCGAGCACACCAGGACCGAGCAGCAGAGCACCTGGACCAACCACACCAGGACCGAGCAGAGGAGCACCAGGACCGAGCAGCGGAGAACCAGGACCGACCACACCAGGACCGAGCATACCAGGACCGAGCAGAGGAGCACCAGGACCGACCACACCAGGACCGAGCAGAGGAGCACCAGGACCGAGCAGAGGACCACCAGGACCGAGCAGTAGAGCACCAGGACCGAGCAGTAGAGCACCAGGACTGAGCACACTAGGACCGAGCAGCGGAGCACCTGGACCAACCACACTAGGACCGAGCAGAGGAGCACCAGGACCAACCACACTAGGACCGAGCAGAGGAGCACCAGGACCAACCACACCAGGACCGAGCAGAGGAGCACCAGGACCGAGCAGCGGAGCACCAGGACCGACCACACCAGGACCGAGCAGAGGAGCACCAGGACCTACCACACCAGGACCGAGCACCAGGACCAACCACTAGTATTGAGCGAGTATGTTCTATTAACCCTTTCTCAGAGTATGCTTGGCCGAGCTCCGAGTATTTACAGCTGCTCGGTGATATGGTTGAATCGCTCCCGTGTGCATGATTTGCAACTATTTGACAGTTTTATTACATAGGAGGAATGAATGTCTATTTCTTACACATTCCTCACATGTAATAAAACTGTCAAACAGTTGCAAATCATGCACACGGGAGCGATTCAACCATATCACCGAGCAGCTGTAAATACTCGGAGCTCGGCCCGAGCATACTCAGACAGAACATACTCGCTCATCTCTACCAACCACACCAGAACCCAGCAGCAGAGCACCAGGACCGAGCAGCAGAGGAGCACCAGGACTGACCACACCAGGACCGAGCAGCAGAGCACCAGGACCGAGCAGAGGACCACCAGGGCCGACCACACCAGGACCAAGCAGCAGAGCACCAGGAACTGGCCCGGACACCACTTCTAGAAGAGAACATCTAAGCATACAAACTAAAGGTTGTATCTATGAGCAGATCATGGCCAGAACCATGTGATGAAAGTCCCACATCTTCACCTGCTGGACACACAGAAATAAAGAAGAATCTGCAGAATATTCTGTGACTGTTTCTTATTAACTATCACAGTCCAGATATGGGGATGCAGCAGGGGATGCAGCAGGGGACGCAGCAGAGGATGCAGCAAGGGATGCAGCAGGGGATGCAGCAGGGGATGCAGCAGGGGACGCAGCAGAGGACGCAGCAGGGGACGCAGCAGGGGACGCAGCAGAGGACGCAGCAGGGGACGCAGCAGGGGACGCAGCAGGGGACGCAGCAGAGGACGCAGCAGAGGACGCAGCAGGGGACGCAGCAGGGGACGCAGCAGGGGACGCAGCAGAGGACGCAGCAGGGGACGCAGCAGGGGACGCAGCAGGGGACGCAGCAGGGGACGCAGCAGGGGACGCAGCAGGGGACGCAGCAGGGGACGCAGCAGGGGATGCAGCAGGGGATGCAGCCTGAGGGCCAGAAGCAGGAGACCTCATCTCCATTCGTGGTGCAGTCAGCGCGACAATGTGCAGAGAGCAGAGGAAAGCAGCGAGTGCAGCCAGCGAAGGGGCGATCCAGGAGCCGGAGGATTAACTGGCATTATACTAAATTCATTAACACCAAGCAAAAATCGATCGGCTGTTTCCGATATCCTGCTCTCCGCCAATGGATTAGTACAATGTGAGAAAAGCTTATGTGCAGCAGCTGCTATAGATCCTGTGCAGCTTCCTCCCTGCCGGGGGCGCTGTATAAATACTGGTGACAGCAGAAACGCGTAGCCTAGGCTTTTATGGACAGATAATACACTGCTCAAAACAATAAAGGGACCCCTGAAATCCCCCCTCCTAGATGTGAATGATGAAATCTTCCCATTGAATACTTTGTTCTGTATAAGCTGAATGTGCTGACAACAAAATCACCCAAAAATCATCAACGGAAATCACATTTATTAACCAATGGAGGCCTGGATGTGGAGTCACCCCCAAAATTAAAGTGGAAAAACCCACTACAGGCCGATCCAACTGATGTAATGTCCTTAAAACAAGTCACAATGAGGCTGAGTATTGTGTGTGGCCTCCACGTGCCTGTATGACCTCCCTACAACGCCTGGGCATGCTCCTGATGAGGCTGAGTATTGTGTGTGGCCTCCACGTGCCTGTATGACCTCCCTACAACGCCTGGGCATGCTCCTGATGAGGCTGAGTATTGTGTGTGGCCTCCACGTGCCTGTATGACCTCCCTACAACGCCTGGGCATGCTCCTGATGAGGCTGAGTATTGTGTGTGGCCTCCACGTGCCTGTATGACCTCCCTACAACGCCTGGGCATGCTCCTGATGAGGCTGAGTATTGTGTGTGGTCTCCACGTGCCTGTATGACCTCCCTACAACGTCTGGGCATGCTCCTGATGAGGCTGAGTATTGTGTGTGGCCTCCACGTGCCTGTATGACCTCCCTACAACGCCTGGGCATGCTCCTGATGAGGCTGAGTATTGTGTGTGGCCTCCACGTGCCTGTATGACCTCCCTACAACGCCTGGGCATGCTCCTGATGAGGCTGAGTATTGTGTGTGGCCTCCACGTGCCTGTATGACCTCCCTACAATGCCTGGGCATGCTCCTGATGAGGCTGAGTATTGTGTGTGGCCTCCACGTGCCTGTATGACCTCCCTACAACGCCTGGGCATGCTCCTGATGAGGCTGAGTATTGTGTGTGGCCTCCACGTGCCTGTATGACCTCCCTACAACGCCTGGGCATGCTCCTGATGAGGCTGAGTATTGTGTGTGGCCTCCACGTGCCTGTATGACCTCCCTACAACGCCTGGGCATGCTCCTGATGAGGCTGAGTATTGTGTGTGGCCTCCACGTGCCTGTATGACCTCCCTACAACGCCTGGGCATGCTCCTGATGAGGCTGAGTATTGTGTGTGGCCTCCACGTGCCTGTATGACCTCCCTACAATGCCTGGGCATGCTCCTGATGAGGCTGAGTATTGTGTGTGGCCTCCACGTGCCTGTATGACCTCCCTACAACGCCTGGGCATGCTCCTGATGAGGCTGAGTATTGTGTGTGGCCTCCACGTGCCTGTATGACCTCCCTACAACGCCTGGGCATGCTCCTGATGAGGCTGAGTATTGTGTGTGGCCTCCACGTGCCTGTATGACTTCCCTACAACGCCTGGGCATGCTCCTGATGAGGCTGAGTATTGTGTGTGGCCTCCACGTGCCTGTATGACTTCCCTACAACGCCTGGGCATGCTCCTGATGAGGCTGAGTATTGTGTGTGGTCTCCACGTGCCTGTATGACCTCCCTACAACGCCTGGGCATGCTGCTGATGAGGCTGAGTATTGTGTGTGGCCTCAACGTGCCTGTATGACCTCCCTACAATGCCTGGGCATGCTCCTGATGAGGCTGAGTATTGTGTGTGGTCTCCACGTGCCTGTATAACCTCCCTACAACGCCTGGGCATGCTCCTGATGAGGCTGAGTATTGTGTGTGGCCTCCACGTGCCTGTATGACCTCCCTACAGCGCCTGGGCATGCTCCTGATGAGGCTGAGTATTGTGTGTGGCCTCCACGTGCCTGTATGACCTCCCTACAATGCCTGGGCATGCTCCTGATGAGGCTGAGTATTGTGTGTGGCCTCCACGTGCCTGTATAACCTCCCTACAACGCCTGGGCATGCTCCTGATGAGGCTGAGTATTGTGTGTGGTCTCCACGTGCCTGTATAACCTCCCTACAACGCCTGGGCATGCTCCTGATGAGGCTGAGTATTGTGTGTGGCCTCCACGTGCCTGTATGACCTCCCTACAATGCCTGGGCATGCTCCTGATGAGGCTGAGTATTGTGTGTGGCCTCCACGTGCCTGTATGACCTCCCTACAACGCCTGGGCATGCTCCTGATGAGGCTGAGTATTGTGTGTGGCCTCCACGTGCCTGTATGACCTCCCTACAACGCCTGGGCATGCTCCTGATGAGGCTGAGTATTGTGTGTGGCCTCCACGTGCCTGTATGACTTCCCTACAACGCCTGGGCATGCTCCTGATGAGGCTGAGTATTGTGTGTGGCCTCCACGTGCCTGTATGACTTCCCTACAACGCCTGGGCATGCTCCTGATGAGGCTGAGTATTGTGTGTGGTCTCCACGTGCCTGTATGACCTCCCTACAACGCCTGGGCATGCTGCTGATGAGGCTGAGTATTGTGTGTGGCCTCAACGTGCCTGTATGACCTCCCTACAATGCCTGGGCATGCTCCTGATGAGGCTGAGTATTGTGTGTGGTCTCCACGTGCCTGTATAACCTCCCTACAACGCCTGGGCATGCTCCTGATGAGGCTGAGTATTGTGTGTGGCCTCCACGTGCCTGTATGACCTCCCTACAGCGCCTGGGCATGCTCCTGATGAGGCTGAGTATTGTGTGTGGCCTCCACGTGCCTGTATGACCTCCCTACAATGCCTGGGCATGCTCCTGATGAGGCTGAGTATTGTGTGTGGCCTCCACGTGCCTGTATAACCTCCCTACAACGCCTGGGCATGCTCCTGATGAGGCTGAGTATTGTGTGTGGTCTCCACGTGCCTGTATAACCTCCCTACAACGCCTGGGCATGCTCCTGATGAGGCTGAGTATTGTGTGTGGCCTCCACGTGCCTGTATGACCTCCCTACAACGCCTGGGCATGCTCCTGATGAGGCTGAGTATTGTGTGTGGTCTCCACGTGCCTGTATGACCTCCCTACAACGCCTGGGCATGCTCCTGATGAGGCTGAGTATTGTGTGTGGCCTCCACGTGCCTGTATAACCTCCCTACAACGCCTGGGCATGCTCCTGATGAGGCTGAGTATTGTGTGTGGCCTCCACGTGCCTGTATGACCTCCCTACAACGCCTGGGCATGCTCCTGATGAGGCTGAGTATTGTGTGTGGCCTCCACGTGCCTGTATGACCTCCCTACAATGCCTGGGCATGCTCCTGATGAGGCTGAGTATTGTGTGTGGCCTCCACGTGCCTGTATGACCTCCCTACAACGCCTGGGCATGCTCCTGATGAGGCTGAGTATTGTGTGTGGCCTCCACGTGCCTGTATGACCTCCCTACAACGCCTGGGCATGCTCCTGATGAGGCTGAGTATTGTGTGTGGCCTCCACGTGCCTGTATGACCTCCCTACAACGCCTGGGCATGCTCCTGATGAGGCTGAGTATTGTGTGTGGCCTCCACGTGCCTGTATGACCTCCCTACAACGCCTGGGCATGCTCCTGATGAGGCTGAGTATTGTGTGTGGCCTCCACGTGCCTGTATGACCTCCCTACAATGCCTGGGCATGCTCCTGATGAGGCTGAGTATTGTGTGTGGCCTCCACGTGCCTGTATGACCTCCCTACAACGCCTGGGCATGCTCCTGATGAGGCTGAGTATTGTGTGTGGCCTCCACGTGCCTGTATGACCTCCCTACAACGCCTGGGCATGCTCCTGATGAGGCTGAGTATTGTGTGTGGCCTCCACGTGCCTGTATGACTTCCCTACAACGCCTGGGCATGCTCCTGATGAGGCTGAGTATTGTGTGTGGCCTCCACGTGCCTGTATGACTTCCCTACAACGCCTGGGCATGCTCCTGATGAGGCTGAGTATTGTGTGTGGTCTCCACGTGCCTGTATGACCTCCCTACAACGCCTGGGCATGCTGCTGATGAGGCTGAGTATTGTGTGTGGCCTCAACGTGCCTGTATGACCTCCCTACAATGCCTGGGCATGCTCCTGATGAGGCTGAGTATTGTGTGTGGTCTCCACGTGCCTGTATAACCTCCCTACAACGCCTGGGCATGCTCCTGATGAGGCTGAGTATTGTGTGTGGCCTCCACGTGCCTGTATGACCTCCCTACAGCGCCTGGGCATGCTCCTGATGAGGCTGAGTATTGTGTGTGGCCTCCACGTGCCTGTATGACCTCCCTACAATGCCTGGGCATGCTCCTGATGAGGCTGAGTATTGTGTGTGGCCTCCACGTGCCTGTATAACCTCCCTACAACGCCTGGGCATGCTCCTGATGAGGCTGAGTATTGTGTGTGGTCTCCACGTGCCTGTATAACCTCCCTACAACGCCTGGGCATGCTCCTGATGAGGCTGAGTATTGTGTGTGGCCTCCACGTGCCTGTATGACCTCCCTACAATGCCTGGGCATGCTCCTGATGAGGCTGAGTATTGTGTGTGGCCTCCACGTGCCTGTATGACCTCCCTACAACGCCTGGGCATGCTCCTGATGAGGCTGAGTATTGTGTGTGGCCTCCACGTGCCTGTATGACCTCCCTACAACGCCTGGGCATGCTCCTGATGAGGCTGAGTATTGTGTGTGGCCTCCACGTGCCTGTATGACTTCCCTACAACGCCTGGGCATGCTCCTGATGAGGCTGAGTATTGTGTGTGGCCTCCACGTGCCTGTATGACTTCCCTACAACGCCTGGGCATGCTCCTGATGAGGCTGAGTATTGTGTGTGGTCTCCACGTGCCTGTATGACCTCCCTACAACGCCTGGGCATGCTGCTGATGAGGCTGAGTATTGTGTGTGGCCTCAACGTGCCTGTATGACCTCCCTACAATGCCTGGGCATGCTCCTGATGAGGCTGAGTATTGTGTGTGGTCTCCACGTGCCTGTATAACCTCCCTACAACGCCTGGGCATGCTCCTGATGAGGCTGAGTATTGTGTGTGGCCTCCACGTGCCTGTATGACCTCCCTACAGCGCCTGGGCATGCTCCTGATGAGGCTGAGTATTGTGTGTGGCCTCCACGTGCCTGTATGACCTCCCTACAATGCCTGGGCATGCTCCTGATGAGGCTGAGTATTGTGTGTGGCCTCCACGTGCCTGTATAACCTCCCTACAACGCCTGGGCATGCTCCTGATGAGGCTGAGTATTGTGTGTGGTCTCCACGTGCCTGTATAACCTCCCTACAACGCCTGGGCATGCTCCTGATGAGGCTGAGTATTGTGTGTGGCCTCCACGTGCCTGTATGACCTCCCTACAACGCCTGGGCATGCTCCTGATGAGGCTGAGTATTGTGTGTGGTCTCCACGTGCCTGTATGACCTCCCTACAACGCCTGGGCATGCTCCTGATGAGGCTGAGTATTGTGTGTGGCCTCCACGTGCCTGTATAACCTCCCTACAACGCCTGGGCATGCTCCTGATGAGGCTGAGTATTGTGTGTGGCCTCCACGTGCCTGTATGACCTCCCTACAGCGCCTGGGCATGCTCCTGATGAGGCTGAGTATTGTGTGTGGCCTCCACGTGCCTGTATGACCTCCCTACAATGCCTGGGCATGCTCCTGATGAGGCTGAGTATTGTGTGTGGCCTCCACGTGCCTGTATGACCTCCCTACAACGCCTGGGCATGCTCCTGATGAGGCTGAGTATTGTGTGTGACCTCCACGTGCCTGTATGACCTCCCTACAACGCCTGGGCATGCTCCTGATGAGGCTGAGTATTGTGTGTGGCCTCCACGTGCCTGTATGACCTCCCTACAACGCCTGGGCATGCTCCTGATGAGGCTCAGTATTGTGTGTGGCCTCCACGTGCCTGTATGACCTCCCTACAACGCCTGGGCATGCTCCTGATGAGGCTGAGGATTGTATGCGGCCTCCACGTGCCTGTATGACCTCCCTACAATGCCTGGGCATGCTCCTGAGGAGGCTGAGTATTGTGTGTGGCCTCCACGTGCCTGTATGACCTCCCTACAACGCCTGGGCATGCTCCTGATGAGGCTGAGTATTGTGTGTGGCCTCCACGTGCCTGTATGACCTCCCTACAACGCCTGGGCATGCTCCTGAGGAGGCTGAGTATTGTGTGTGGCCTCCACGTGCCTGTATGACCTCCCTACAACGCCTGGGCATGCTCCTGATGAGGCTGAGTATTGTGTGTGGCCTCCACGTGCCTGTATGACCTCCCTACAACGCCTGGGCATGCTCCTGATGAGGCTCAGTATTGTGTGTGGCCTCCACGTGCCTGTATGACCTCCCTACAACGCCTGGGCATGCCCCTGATGAGGCTGAGTATTGTATGCGGCCTCCACGTGCCTGTATGACCTCCCTACAACGCCTGGGCATGCTCCTGATGAGGCTGAGTATTGTGTGTGGCCTCCACGTGCCTGTATGACCTCCCTACAACGCCTGGGCATGCTCCTGATGAGGCTGAGTATTGTGTGTGGCCTCCACGTGCCTGTATGACCTCCCTACAACGCCTGGACATGCTCCTGATGAGGCTGAGTATTGTGTGTGGCCTCCACGTGCCTGTATGACCTCCCTACAACGCCTGGGCATGCTCCTGATGAGGCTGAGTATTGTGTGTGGCCTCCACGTGCCTGTATGACCTCCCTACAACGCCTGGGCATGCTCCTGATGAGGCTGAGTATTGTGTGTTGTCTCCACGTGCCTGTATGACCTCCCTACAACGCCTGGGCATGCTCCTGATGAGGCTGAGTATTGTGTGTGGCCTCCATATCCCTGTATGACCTCCCTACAACGCCTGGGCATGCTCCTGATGAGGCTGAGTATTGTGTGTGGCCTCCACGTGCCTGTATGACCTCCCTACAACGCCTGGGCATGCTCCTGATGAGGCCGAGTATTGTGTGTGGCCTCCACGTGCCTGTATGACCTCCCTACAATGCCTGGGCATGCTCCTGATGAGGCTGAGTATTGTGTGTGGCCTCCACGTGCCTGTATGACCTCCCTACAACGCCTGGGCATGCTCCTGATGAGGCTGAGTATTGTGTGTGGCCTCCACGTGCGTGTATGACCTCCCTACAACGCCTGGGCATGCTCCTGATGAGGCTGAGTATTGTGTGTGGCCTCCACGTGCCTGTATGACCTCCCTACAACGCCTGGGCATGCTCCTGATGAGGCTGAGTATTGTGTGTGGCCTCCACGTGCATGTATGACCTCCCTACAACGCCTGGGCATGCTCCTGATGAGGCTGAGTATTGTGTGTGGCCTCCACGTGCCTGTATGACCTCCCAACAACGCCTGGGCATGCTCCTGATGAGGCTGAGTATTGTGTGTGACCTCCACGTGCCTGTATGATCTCCCTACAACGCCTGGGTATGCTCCTGATGAGGCTGAGTATTGTGTGTGGCCTCCACGTGCCTGTATGACCTCCCTACAACGCCTGGGCATGCTCCTGATGAGGCTGAGTATTGTGTGTGGCCTCCACGTGCCTGTATGACCTCCCTACAACGCCTGGGCATGCTCCTGATGAGGCTGAGTATTGTGTGTGGCCTCCACGTGCCTTTATGACCTCCCTACAACGCCTGGACATGCTCTTGATGAGGCTGAGTATTGTGTGTGGCTTCCACGTGCCTGTATGACCTCCCTACAACGCCTGGGCATGCACCTGATGAGGCTGAGTATTGTGTGTGGCCTCCACGTGCCTGTATGACCTCCCTACAACGCCTGGGCATGCTCCTGATGAGGCTGAGTATTGTGTGTGGCCTCCACGTGCCTGTATGACCTCCCTACAACGCCTGGGTATGCTCCTGATGAGGCTGAGTATTGTGTGTGGCCTCCACTATGCCTGTATGACCTCCCTACAACGCCTGGGTATGCTCCTGATGAGGCTGAGTATTGTGTGTGGCCTCCGCTATGCCTGTATGACCTCCCTACAACGCCTGGGTATGCTCCTGATGAGGCTGAGTATTGTGTGTGGCCTCCACTATGCCTGTATGACCTCCCTACAACGCCTGGGTATGCTCCTGATGAGGCTGAGTTTTGTGTGTGGCCTCCACGTGCCCGTATGACCTCCCTACAATGCCTGGGCATGCTCCTGATGAGGCTGAGTATTGTGTGTGGCCTCCACGTGCCTGTATGACCTCCCTACAACGCCTGGGTATGCTCCTGATGAGGTTGCGGATGGTCTACTGTGAGATCTCCACCCAGACCTGGACTAAAGCACCCAGACCTGGACTAAAGCATCCGCCAACTCCTGGACAGTCTGTGGTGCAACATGACGTTGGTGGATGGAGCGAGACATGATGTGCTCAATCGGATTCAGGTCTGGGGATCGGGCGGCCAGTCCATAGCTTCAATGCCTTCATCTTGCAGGAACTGCTGACACACTCCAGCCACATGAGGTCTGGCATTGTCCTGCATTAGGAGGAACCCAGGGCCAACCGCACCAGCATATGGTCTCACAAGGGGTCTGAGGATCTCATCTCGGTACCTAATGGCAGTCAGGCTGTGCGGCCCTCCAAAGAAATGCCACCCCACACCATTACTGACCCACTGCCAAATCGGTCATGCTGAAGGATGTTGCAGGCAGCAGATCGCTCTCCACGGCGTCTCCAGACTCTGTCACGTCTGTCACGTCTGTCACATGTGCTCAGTGTGAACCTGCTTTCATCTGTGAAGAGCACAGGGCGCCAGTGGCAACTTTGCCAATCCTGGTATTCTGTGGAAAATGCCAAGTGTCCTGCACGGTGTTGGGCTGTGAGCACAACCCCCATCTGTGGACATCGGGCCCTCATTGGGAGTGGTGAATATTCATGGCCTTTAATAGCGGGCACGCTGACCACCGAGCGCAACAGGAGCCGCGCTGTGGCTACGGCGTGCGCACTATTAGGGAGAATGAATGGTGACTGCCCCCCACACGAGCAGTCCCTGAGTGGAGAGCAGTGACTATTCCGGCACAGAGCGGAACACAGCGCTGGAGGAGAGAGGAGGTGAGTATGGAAGGGTTTTTTTTTTCTGTGCAGTGTGACGGGATCAGGGGGTGGGAAGCATACCTGGATGAGGGGGGCCATATACCGGGATGAGAGATGAGGGGGAACATACATACAAGGATGAAGCCGTGCTGTGGGCACAGTGTGCCGGTTATTAAGGAAAATGAATATTCACTGCTCCCCACGCCTATGGGAGTGGGGAGCAGTGAATATTCATTTTCTTTAGTAGCAGGCACAGTGTAGGCTGCTGCCTCCTGTGCCCCGCTACTCCGCCACTGTCGCTTCCCCCATAACCCCCACCACCCACAGCCACAGTATTTATGTATATTGGACTATTAGACACACACCCCACTTTCATCCAAAATTTTGGAGGAAAAAAGTGCGTCTTATAGTCCGAAAAATCTCTTAATATCTGGAGCACCTGTTTAACATGACCCTGATGCGTCTCAAAATCAGGTGAGTAAACCAAAATATCATCCAGATAGACCACCACAAACCTCCCCACCAAATGATGGAAAATATTGTTTATGAAATGTTGGAATACCGCAGGTGCATTGGTCAGACCAGAAGGTATAACCTAACTCTCGAAATGCCCATCAGGTGCATTGAACGCTGTTTTCCATTCGTCCCCTTCTCTGATTCTAACCAGATTGTAGGCTCCCCTTAAATCCAACTTGGAGAACACTTTAGCTCCCACAACCTGAACAAACCAGGAATCAGAGGAAGAGGATAAGGATCTCGGATGGTAATTTGATTCAATTCCCGGAAATCCAAAACAGGGACGGAGACTCCCATCTTTCTTCTTAACGAAAAAGAACCCTGCCGCCACGGGCGAAGATCAGGGTCAGATATGTCCCTTCTCCAGACTCCAGAAATCCTTCATGACTTGTCTCTCAGGGCCAGAAAGATTATACAGTCTGGACTTCGGTAGTTTATCTCCGGGGGTTAATAGGACAGTCATAAGCACGATGAGGAGGCAAATCCTGACACCCCTTCTCAAAAAAAAGGTCCTCAAAACCAGGCAGAAAAGCAGAGACAGCAGAAAGGGAAATGTTTAAATCAGTTTTCATGACAGTAATCTCCCCATTCCATAATTTTTCTGGATTGCCAATCTACTGCCGGATAATGTTTAATCAACCAGGGTAGACCCAGTACAACAGGAGTGGGAAGACCCTCCAGGACATAACAAGGAATTACTTCATAATGAAGAGACCCCACCCTCGGTCTTGTATCATGTACAATCTGAGTCAAACATCTCTGTGCAAGTGGCGCCGAGTCGATGGTATAAATAGGGATGGACTTAGTTAACGTACAGCAAGTAAGCCCATGAGTTCTCACAAACCCATCATCAACCATGCTGACTCCAGCTCCACTGTCCAAAAACACAGAAATTTTCTCAGTCGTGTTCTCTAGCACCACATCTGCCGTCAGGACAAATCGAGAACTGCATGTTGAAGACAAACACACCCCCTGATTATCCAACCCCACACTACCAAGGGACAATAGAGTTCCAGGTGTACCTTTTTGCTTAGGAACCGAGGACAAACCCCAATAAAATGTTCCTTTATAACAAAAAAAACACCCCTTTCTCTTGCGGATTTCAGGGGAAATATGCAACGCAGACACTCCCCCTAACTGCATGCGTTCCCCCAAATCTATAGGACCAGGTTCAGCCCCACACCGCACCCCTACCACGGCAATGGGGCGTTGCCCCGAATAGGGGGCTCAGGAGAAGATGGTCTCACCCACCTATCCCGAAGGCGTCTATCCACGCGTATAGCCAATGACATGGCAGCCTCCAAGGACCCATGGTTTTTGTAAACTGCCAATGCATCCTTCAACCTTTCTGAAAGGCCCTGACAAAATTGTCTTCTAAGAGCCGGGTCATTCCACTTGGTATCGTTTGCCAATCTATAGAATTCGGAAACTATGTCTCATAGTAACATAGTAACATAGTAAGTAAAGCCGAATAAAGACTTGCGTCCATCAAGTTCGACCTGTTAGTTCTGTAATTGCTAAAGTTGATCCAGAGGAGGCAAAAACCCCAAATGATTTGGCCAATCTTCACCTGAGGAAAAATTCCCTCCCGACTCTGAAACCAGCAGTCAGAATAAATCCCTGTATCAACCTACTATTTTATTTTATTTTTAAGTATACACTGAAATCTGCCTGGTATCTAGAAAAGCATCCAGTCCCCGCTTGAACTGGTGTAGTGAATCCGACATTACCGTCTCCTCACTCAGTGAATTCCATATTCTCACTGCTCTTACCGTAAAGAACCCCTTCCTATGCTGGTGCTGAAACCTTTTCTCTTCCAGTCTTAGTGAGTGCCCTCTTGTTACCGTAATATCCCTCTGTAGGTCTGCACTGTCCTCTTTTGTATTAATTGTTTTACATAACTTTGTGTCATCTGCAAATATTGATATTTTACTATTTATCCCGTTGACTATGTCGTTAATAAAGATATTAAATAACATTGGGCCTAGTACAGACCCCTGTGGTACCCCACTAGTGACGCTTACCCAATCTGAGTATATTCCATTTATAACCACCCTCTGCCTTCTATCCTTTAGCCAGTTAGCTACCCACTTGCAGACATTTTCCCCCAGCCCCATCATTCTCATTTTGTATACCAACCTATTATGTAGTACGCTATCGAACGCTTTTGAGAAGTCGAGATACACGACATCCACTGGTTCCCCCTGATCTACTCGAGAGCTAACCTCCTCGTAGAAGTCAATCAGGTTTGTTTGGCAGGAACGATTCCTCATGAATCCATGTTGGTTCGGGGTTAATAGATTATTAGCATCAAGATGCTCCATGATTGCCTCATTAATAAAGCCTTCAAAAATTTTGCCCACAACGGACGTCAGACTCACCGGCCGATAGTTTCCGGCGTCACTTTTCGCTCCCTTTTTGAATATTGGCACTACATTCGCCTGTCGCCAATCAAGTGGCACAGACCCAGTCTCAACAGAGTCCTTAAATATAAGATATAACGGTCTGTCTATCACATGACTTAGTTCCCTTAGTACCCGTGGGTGTATGCCATCAGGTCCTGGTGATTTGGTTATTTTAATGTTACTGAGGCGTTTCTGTACCCCAGCTTGGGTTAGATTTGTCATACTTAGTGGAGGATTAAGCTTGTCACTTCTCATTTCTCCTGTTAGTTCTTTTTCCTTTGTGAAAGTTGACGAAAAAAATGTATTTAATAGATTAGCTTTATCCTCATCTTTCTCTATGATTTTGCCTTCATCACTTTTTATCGGTCCAATATTATCCGATTTAATCCTTTTACTATTTATATACGTAAAGAACAGTTTGGGATTTGATCTACTTTCCCTAGCAATACGTCTCTCTGTTTCCTCCTTCGCTATTTTTATTTGTTTTTTGCAGGTTCTCGTTTTTTCCTTGTAACACATTAGTGCCTCCTTGCTGTTTTCCTGTTTTAATCTCTTGAATGCCTCTTTTTTGCTATTTAACGCCCCTTTTACGTTCTTGTTCAACCATATTGGTTTCCTCTTATTTCTGGCCCTTTTATTCCCATACGGTATATACCTCTCGCACTGAGTATTCAGAATTCTTTTGAAGGTTTCCCATTTACTATTCGTATTTCCTTGATTAAGTACTTTGTCCCAGTCTATAAGTTGAAGGTTTTCTTTCAGCTGATCAAACTTCGCCCTCCTAAAGTTTAATGTTTTTGTTGTTCCCTTATTGATAACCCTACTGAAGGGCATTTTGAAGTCGATAATATTATGATCGCTATTACCTAGGTGCCCCCCTATCTGTACCTCAGTTATTCTATCAGGCCTATTAGTCAATATTAAGTCCAACACGGCCTTCCCTCTCGTTGGTTCCTGCACTAGTTGGGAGAGATAATTATCCTTGATATTTGTCAAGAACCTTTTTCCTTTCTGCGATCTACAGGTTTCTGTTTCCCAGTCAATATCCGGGTAGTTGAAATCCCCCATTACAATCACCTCATTATGTTTTGCTACTTTGTCTATTTGTCCTAATAGCAGTTTCTCATTCTCATCTGTTATATTGGGTGGCTTATAGCAGACCCCCAGTAATATTTTATTATTATTTTTTGCCCCCTCTATCTCTACCCACATGGACTCGACCCCCTCTTCTCCCTCTCCTATATCTTCCCTTAGTCTGGACTTTAGACGTGACTTTACATATAAGCAGACTCCTCCGCCCTTCCCCTGTTTCCGGTCCCTTCTAAATAAACTATAATCTAATAAATTTACCGCCCAGTCGTAGCTATCGTCTAGCCAAGTCTCTGTTATACCTACGATGTCATACCTCTCCTCCGATATAAGCGCCCGCAGCTCATCCGCCTTATTGGTCAGGCTTCTTGCGTTGGTCAGCATGCAAGATAAAACTTTGGGGTTATTTAGCATCCTATTCTTCTCTAACGATCTAACTGTACTATCCCCACCCCCCTCTCCACCCTCATTATATTCACTTCTCCCCTTCCCCCTTGCTTGCCTCACATCCCACCTATTTCCTTGGTTCCCCCCCCCCCCCGTCTCTAGTTTAAAAACTCCTTCAACCTATTAGCCATCTTCTTCCCCAGCACCGCTGCACCCTCCCCATTGAGGTGCAGCCTGTCCCTACGGTAGAGCCTGTAGCCGACCGCGAAGTCGGCCCAGTTCTCCATGAACCCAAACCCTTCTGCCTTGCACCAACTCTTTAGCCACTTATTCACCTCCCTAACTTCCCGTTGGCGCTCCTGGGTGGCTCGCGGGATTGGTAGTATTTCTGAGAAAACTACCTTGGAGGTCCTTGCCCTAAGCTTCCTACCTAGGTCCCTGAAATCATTTTTAAGGACCCTCCATCTACCACTCACTTTGTCATTGGTGCCGATGTGGACCATGACCGCTGGGTCTTCGCCAGCCCCACCCAGTAACCTGTCAACCCGATCCGCGATGTGCCGGACTCGAGCGCCAGGGAGGCAGCACACCGTTCGGCGATCCCGGTCTTTGTGACAGATTGCCCTGTCTGTCCCCCTAATAATAGAGTCACCCACTACCAGAACCTGTCTTGCCTGCCCTACACTTCCCCCCTCCCCCTCATTACTGGAGCATACACTCCCCCGGCGGTCAGAGGATCTGTTGTGCTCCAATAATGCCGGTTCTGAACCAGCCTTCCTATACTTCTTCCCTCTATCCCTCCTAACTGTTATCCAGCTCCCTGCCTGTTCAGCCTTCACTTCCCCTCTATGCTCCACCCCCAGTATTGACTCATTGAGTGTCTGCTCGGTGAGCAGCAAACTCCGTTCCATGTTGTCGATGCTCCTCAGTACCGCTATCTGAGCACTTAGATCCAGAATTTGGGCTTCCAAGTGCACGATATGCTCACATCTCTCGCAGCAGTATGGATCCTCGAGCGGTTGCTCACGGAATGCATACATTGCGCAAGATGTACACTGCACGGCTCCGGCCAACATGGACGTCATTCTAAATATGGGGATACAGTCAGTATATATATATACAAGTACAAAACACAATTATTTATATATAGGTGTATGGACGGGGATCAATTAGGGATGTTCAAGTGTATTGATTAGGTATCGGTGTGGAATCAGTTAAGTATGGACGGGGGATCAATTAAGTATCAAGTATCAGCTAAGTAGGTCAGGTGGATTAATTAAGTAAAGTAAAGAAAGAATGAAATACAGTCAGCAATTCAGTCCTAAGTCCTCCCTTCCAAACTCCCTGAATCCAAAGTCACTGAAAAACAAGTCACACACTTACTTTCGTTCGCACTTACTCTCCGGACACACGCAGCTCGTTCACACTCGCAAACTAAGAGATTTAAAGAGTTTTTTTTTTTTTTTCCTTCCTTTTCCAGCAATGTACCCTTCACCTCAATGCACTTCCACTGACCTATTGACCTGCTGAAGGCGACACAGCCTGGATTCAGCCAACAAGATTTGGTCAGAGTCATCATAGATGAGGGCCGGAGACCCAAAAAATCCTTCAACCGATCAGAGGCGAGCAGAGCCGTGTGGCAACGAGAAAGCCCAGGATTAAGGATCTCCTTGCAACCGTGAGATCACAATCCCCACACGCTGCTCCTCATCTCCAGAGGAGAAAGGTCAAAACTTAAAATACAACTTCGAAGCTTCTTTAAATACAAAAAACTTGTCTCTACCTCCTGAAAACCTGTCCGGGAGGGCAACCTTGGGTTCAAGCCGGACCAGCGTACCCGCAGAGTCCCCAACATTAGGAGTCTGCGGTTGTTGCAGTTACTGCTGAACCGCTAAACGAAGGTCAGTCACCTCCAGTGACAAACTCCGAAGTCGCTCCGCCAGCAGCGAAACAGGATCCACAATAACCCGGAAAAAAAAAACACAAAAAAAAAACAAAAAGTCAGCTTTTTGTTTTTGTTTTTTAAATGGCTGGTGATAATATCATGCTAGATAGGGGAAGAACCCAGCGTACAACAACGGGAAAAGGGGGGGAAGCCCTGCAACTAGGGAAAGGGAGTTGGAGACCCCTAAGCAGATCTATCGACACACTGACTCCCCTATCATCCCTAAATAGGTTCTGCACCTATCACCGAGCAGGAAACCTTAGCCCTGGCTGAACCTAAAGCTAGGCCCTGGGTAGGGAGAGGGAAGGGTGAGCGCTACTCAGCCCCACTGGAACTAAAGAAAAACAGACCAGGGAATCCACTTCGCTTTAGAAGACACCAGAGAGATCACGACTACAATCCACCAAAGAACTCCAAGGAGAATCTAGCTAGAATTCCAGATCTGAACAGAAGAATTTACTCTATCACCAGCAACTCTCAGGAGAAACTTAGTGTATTTAAGGACCAAGCAAGGGTGTGTTAATTATCAGCAGAAGGTGGAGATCCGCTGGGTCCTAAAGGTCTAATCCCCAAGCAAGGTGAGGATCACCGCTGGGTCCTAGAGAGAGATGATGAAAGGATCAAGAAGATGCTTGCAAGGCCAAGCGCAGCGACCTTCTACAGCCAGATCCAGTATTACTGTCTGTCAAACCTGAAACACCCGTGACACGCAGTGACGCAAGGTGCACTGTCTCCGGCTTCGTCATCTGTATACGCAGTGACGCAAGGTGCACTGTCTCCGGCTTCGTCATCTGTATACGCAGTGACGCAAGGTGCACCGTCTCCAGCTTCGCCATCTTTATACGCAGTGACGCAAGGTGCACCGTCTCCGCCTTAGTCATCTCTATACACAGTGACGCAAGGTGCACCGTCTCCGGCTTCGTCATCTCTATACACAGTGACGCAAGGTGCACCGTCTCCGGCTTCGTCATCTCTATACACAGTGACGCAAGGTGCACCGTCTCCAGCTTCGTCATCTCTATACACAGTGACGCAAGGTGCACAGTGTCCAGCTTCGTCATCTGTATACACAGTGACGCAAGGTGCACCGTCTCCAGCTTCGTCATCTGTATACACAGTGACGCAAGGTGCACCGTCTCCAGCTTCGTCATCTCTATACACAGTGACGCAAGGTGCACCGTCTCCGGCTTCGTCATCTCTATACACAGTGACGCAAGGTGCACTGTCTCCGGCTTCGTCATCTGTATACGCAGTGACGCAAGGTGCACAGTGTCCAGCTTCGTCATCTCTATACACAGTGACGCAAGGTGCACCGTCTCCAGCTTCGTCATCTGTATACACAGTGACGCAAGGTGCACCGTCTCCAGCTTCGTCATCTCTATACACAGTGACGCAAGGTGCACCGTCTCCGGCTTCGTCATCTGTATACGCAGTGACGCAAGGTGCACTGTCTCCGGCTTCGTCATCTGTATACGCAGTGACGCAAGGTGCACAGTGTCCAGCTTCGTCATCTCTATACACAGTGACGCAAGGTGCACCGTCTCCAGCTTCGTCATCTGTATACACAGTGACGCAAGGTGCACCGTCTCCAGCTTCGTCATCTCTATACACAGTGACGCAAGGTGCACCGTCTCCAGCTTCGTCATCTTTATACGCAGTGACGCAAGGTGCACCGTCTCCGGCTTCGTCATCTCTATACGCAGTGACGCAAGGTGCACCGTCTCCGGCTTCGTCATCTCTATACGCAGTGATGCAAGGTGCACCGTCTCCGGCTTCGTCATCTGTATACGCAGTGACGCAAGGTGCACCGTCTCCGGCTTCGTCATCTCTATACACAGTGACGCAAGGTGCACCGTCTCCGGCTTCGTCATCTCTATACACAGTGACGCAAGGTGCACAGTGTCCAGCTTCGTCATCTGTATACACAGTGACGCAAGGTGCACCGTCTCCAGCTTCGTCATCTGTATACACAGTGACGCAAGGTGCACCGTCTCCAGCTTCGTCATCTCTATACACAGTGACGCAAGGTGCACCGTCTCCGGCTTCGTCATCTCTATACACAGTGACGCAAGGTGCACTGTCTCCGGCTTCGTCATCTGTATACGCAGTGATGCAAGGTGCACCGTCTCCGGCTTCGTCATCTCTATACGCAGTGACGCAAGGTGCACCGTCTCCGGCTTAGTCATCTGTATACGCAGTGACGCAAGGTGCACCGTCTCCGGCTTCGTCATCTGTATACGCGGTGACGCAAGGTGCACCGTCTCCGGCTTCGTCATCTGTATACGCGGTGACGCAAGGTGCACCGTCTCCGGCTTCGTCATCTGTATACGCGGTGACGCAAGGTGCACCGTCTCCGGCTTCGTCATCTGTATACGCGGTGACGCAAGGTGCACCGTCTCCAGCTTCGTCATCTCTATACACAGTGACGCAAGGTGCACCGTCTCCGGCTTCGTCATCAGTATACGCAGTGATGCAAGGTGCACCGTCTCCGGCTTCGTCATCTGTATACGCGGCGACGCAAGGTGCACCGTCTCCGGCTTCATCTGTATACGCAGCGACGCAAAGTGCACCGTCTCCGGCTTAGTCATCTGTATACGCAGTGACGCAAGGTGCACCGTCTCCAGCTTCGTCATCTCTATACGCAGTGACGCAAGGTGCACCGTCTCCAGCTTCGTCATCTCTATACGCAGTGACGCAAGGTGCACCGTCTCCGGCTTCGTCATCTCTATACGCAGTGACGCAAGGTGCACCGTCTCCGGCTTCGTCATCTCTATACACAGTGACGCAAGGTGCACCGTCTCCAGCTTCGTCATCTCTATACACAGTGACGCAAGGTGCACCGTCTCCAGCTTCGTCATCTCTATACACAGTGACGCAAGGTGCACCGTCTCCGGCTTCGTCATCTGTATACGCAGTGACGCAAGGTGCACCGTCTCCGGCTTCGTCATCTCTATACACAGTGACGCAAGGTGCACCGTCTCCAGCTTCGTCATCTCTATACGCAGCGACGCAAGGTGCACCGTCTCCAGCTTCGTCATCTCTATACGCAGTGACGCAAGGTGCACCGTCTCCGGCTTCGTCATCTCTATACACAGTGACGCAAGGTGCACTGTCTCCGGCTTCGTCATCTCTATACACAGTGACGCAAGGTGCACCGTCTCCGGCTTCGTCATCTCTATACACAGTGACGCAAGGTGCACCGTCTCCAGCTTCGTCATCTCTATACACAGTGACGCAAGGTGCACCGTCTCCGGCTTCGTCATCTCTATACACAGTGACGCAAGGTGCACCGTCTCCGGCTTCGTCATCTCTATACACAGTGACGCAAGGTGCACCGTCTCCGGCTTCGTCATCTCTATACACAGTGACGCAAGGTGCACCGTCTCCGGCTTCGTCATCTCTATACACAGTGACGCAAGGTGCACCGTCTCCAGCTTCGTCATCTCTATACACAGTGACGCAAGGTGCACCGTCTCCGGCTTTGTCATCTCTATACACAGTGACGCAAGGTGCACCGTCTCCGGCTTCGTCATCTCTATACACAGTGACGCAAGGTGCACCGTCTCCGGCTTCGTCACCAGTATACGCAGCGACGCAAGGTGCACCGTCTCCGGCTTCGTCATCTGTATACGCAGCGACGCAAAGTGCACCGTCTCCGGCTTCGTCATCTCTATACACAGTGACGCAAGGTGCACCGTCTCCGGCTTCGTCATCTCTATACACAGTGACGCAAGGTGCACCGTCTCCGGCTTCGTCATCTCTATACACAGTGACGCAAGGTGCACCGTCTCCAGCTTCGTCATCTCTATACACAGTGACGCAAGGTGCACCGTCTCCGGCTTCGTCATCTCTATACACAGTGACGCAAGGTGCACCGTCTCCGGCTTCGTCATCTCTATACACAGTGACGCAAGGTGCACCGTCTCCGGCTTCGTCATCTCTATACACAGTGACGCAAGGTGCACCGTCTCCAGCTTCGTCATCTCTATACACAGTGACGCAAGGTGCACCGTCTCCGGCTTCGTCATCTCTATACACAGTGACGCAAGGTGCACCGTCTCCGGCTTCGTCATCTCTATACACAGTGACGCAAGGTGCACCGTCTCCGGCTTCGTCACCAGTATACTGAAGATATTGTAAATTTGCGGTTCATAAAGGAGGAAGGCATTAATGTTGCCACTGACTTCCTAATGAAATGTGATGGTTTTGTGAGAATCCACTGGACATGGCAAACATGATTTTGCTGATGCGGATTTACATATGGTGCAGGAACACCGCACGCTGCTAATTTCATTAATAAGGGGGAGTCTTCTGGTTCACGCGGATGCTAAGGAAGGGAAGATGGAATTATGACCGATGGCAGTGAGATTCCTGGGCAAAATGCCAGACATCCTTGTAGCGGCCCTGATGAACTCCTCGCGCGCTGCCGGCAGAACCAATAATAACGTTATTAATCAGCCGTCATTGTCAAATCACTTTTCTAATAACAGGAGGAGGTGCGGGATCAGCCATAGACGTCCTCTGTCCGGAGGACGGGAAGGAGTTCTCTCTTGTCTATGGGAGTTCCCACTAGATACACATGTTCTCTGTGCGAAGTTATAGACAGGTGGGGGAAATATGCTGCAGAGTAAGAAGAGCCCACAACTAGAAGTGTTAACTGGGAAAAATAAAAAGCAAAGGAAGAGAAATGTAAATCCCATCAGTATCTGGTGACCGCCCGTCCCCTCCATCATCAGTATCTGGTGACCGCCCGTCCCCTCCATCATCAGTATCTGGTGACCGCCCGTCACCTCCATCATCAGTATCTGGTGACCTCCCGTCACCTGCATCATCAGTATCTGGTGACCTCCCGTCACCTCCATCATCAGTATCTGGTGACCGCCCGTCCCCTCCATCATCAGTATCTGGTGACCGCCCGTCCCCTCCATCATCAGTATCTGGTGACCGCCCGTCACCTCCATCATCAGTATCTGGTGACCTCCCGTCACCTGCATCATCAGTATCTGGTGACCTCCCGTCACCTCCATCATCAGCATCTGGTGACCGCCCGTCACCTGCATCATCAGTATCTGGTGACCTCCCGTCGCCTCCATCATCAGTATCTGGTGACGGCCCGTCTCCTACATCATCAGCATCTGGTGACCTCCCGTCCCCTCCATCATCAGTATCTGGTGACCTCCCGTCCCCTCCATCATCAGTATCTGGTGACCTCCCGTCCCCTCCATCATCAGTATCTGGTGACCTCCCCTCACCTCCATCATCAGCATCTGGTGACCGCCCGTCACCTGCATCATCAGTATCTGGTGACCTCCCGTCGCCTCCATCATCAGTATCTGGTGACGGCCCGTCTCCTACATCATCAGCATCTGGTGACCTCCCGTCCCCTCCATCATCAGTATCTGGTGACCTCCCGTCCCCTCCATCATCAGTATCTGGTGACCTCCCGTCCCCTCCATCATCAGTATCTGGTGACCTCCCGTCCCCTCCATCATCAGTATCTGGTGACCTCCCGTCACCTCCATCATCAGCATCTGGTGACCGCCCGTCTCCTCCATCATCAGCATCTGGTGACCGCCCGTCCCCTCCATCATCAGTATCTGGTGACCTCCCGTCCCCTCCATCATCAGTATCTGGTGACCTCCCGTCCCCTCCATCATCAGTATCTGGTGACCTCCCGTCCCCTCCATCATCAGTATCTGGTGACCTCCCGTCCCCTCCATCATCAGCATCTGGTGACCGCCCGTCACCTCCATCATCAGCATCTGGTGACCTCCCCTCACCTCCATCATCAGTATCTGGTGACCTCCCGTCCCCTCCATCATCAGCATCTGGTGACCGCCCGTCTCCTCCATCATCAGTATCTGGTGACTGCCCGTCACCTCCATCATCAGTATCTGGTGACCTCCCGTCCCCTCCATCATCAGCATCTGGTGACCTCCAGTCCCCTCCATCATCAGTATCTGGTGACCTCCCGTCCCCTCCATCATCAGCATCTGGTGACCGCCCGTCTCCTCCATCATCAGTATCTGGTGACCGCCCGTCTCCTCCATCATCAGTATCTGGTGACCTCCCGTCCCCTCCATCATCAGCATCTGGTGACCTCCCGTCCCCTCCATCATCAGTATCTGGTGACCTCCCGTCCCCTCCATCATCAGCATCTGGTGACCGCCCGTCTCCTCCATCATCAGCATCTGGTGACCGCCCGTCTCCTCCATCATCAGTATCTGGTGACCTCCCGTCCCTTTGTGCAGAGCCTGCTGTCTCTTCATGAGATCCCAGAGAGACAGAATGACGGGAGATCAAGGCTCCGAGGCTGGATCATCACTTCCAGGACAGCTGACACCCTGCAGCATCAGGATTGTCAACAGACGTAGAGGGTTAGGGTTTACTCTAATCTTCTATAACCCTATTGGCTACCGAGGACAAATGATGACCTATCGTCTCCTCTCCCTCCTCTGTAACATGTGGTATTGGAGGACGGCGACGTCTCCTCTCCCTCCTCTGTAACATGTGGTATTGGAGGACGGCGACGTCTCCTCTCCCTCCTCTGTAACATGTGGTATTGGAGGACGGCGACGTCTCCTCTCCCTCCTCTGTAACATGTGGTATTGGAGGACGGCGACGTCTCCTCTCCCTCCTCTGTAACATGTGGTATTGGAGGACGGCGACGTCTCCTCTCCCTCCTCTGTAACATGTGGTATTGGAGGACGGCGACGTCTCCTCTCCCTCCTCTGTAACATGTGGTATTGGAGGACGGCGACGTCTCCTCTCCCTCCTCTGTAACATGTGGTATTGGAGGACGGCGACGTCTCCTCTCCCTCCTCTGTAATATGTGGTATTGGAGGACGGCGACGTCTCCTCTCCCTCCTCTGTAATATGTGGTATTGGAGGACGGTGACGTCTCCTCTCCCTCCTCTGTAATATGTGGTATTGGAGGACGGCGACGTCTCCTCTCCCTCCTCTGTAACATGTGGTATTGGAGGACGGCGACGTCTCCTCTCCCTCCTCTGTAACGTGGTATTGGAGGACGCTGACGTCTCCTCTCCCTCCTCTGTAACATGTGGTATTGGAGGACGGCGACGTCTCCTCTCCCTCCTCTGTAACATGTGGTATTGGAGAATAGTGACGTCTCCTCTCCCTCCTCTGTAACATGTGGTATTGGAGGACGGTGACGTCTCCTCTCCCTCCTCTGTAACATGTGGTATTGGAGGACGGTGACGTCTCCTCTCCCTCCTCTGTAATATGTGGTATTGGAGGACGGTGACGTCTTCTCTCCCTCCTCTGTAATATGTGGTATTGGAGGACGGTGACGTCTCCTCGTCCTCCTCTGTAACATGTGGTATTGGAGGACGGCGACGTCTCCTCTCCCTCCTCTGTAACATGTGGTATTGGAGGACGGTGACGTCTCCTCGTCCTCCTCTGTAACATGTGGTATTGGAGGACGCTGACGTCTCCTCTCCCTCCTCTGTAATATATAGTATATAGCTTGCTCCAGTGTAATGTCATCGGTGATCCCACACATTTCCCGAGCAGTGCGGAGGTCCCGAGCAGTGCAGCAGCCCCGAGCAGTGCGGAGGTCCCGAGCAGTGCAGCAGCCCCGAGCAGTGCGGAGGTCGCGAGCAGTGCGGAGGTCCCGGCCGCACAGGTTACAGATCTATTTAGCCTGCTGTCATTTGAGAAATACATGGAAAGAGAAAATAGGACAGAAACTGACACCAGCTTGAAAATTACTCTTGCAAAATGGACCCTGACGCTCCCCATCTGCTCCGCAGAAATAAGATTTAGGAGGAAGGACATTGGTGTCTGGGAGCAGGGAGCTTATTACAGGTCGTAACGCGGCAAATCATCCCAGTCATCCGCTCGGTCTGGTTGCAAATCCGTTTCTAAGTGAACACAGATCTCAATCAGCAGCCGGGTGAGACTCCAATCTCATGCAATGTGCTCCTCCCGCAGCTGCTCCCTGACAGACGGATGGACCACCCTTATCCCGCAGCTGCTCCCTGACAGACGGATGGACCACCCTTATCCAGGAGCTGCTCCCTGACAGACGGATGGACCACCCTTATCCCGCAGCTGCTCCCTGACAGACGGATGGACCACCCTTATCCAGGAGCTGCAGACCAGGTCTCCACCAGAGATCTGTGCAGATTCTGCCATTATAACATCCAGACTCGCACAGTCCTATCATCTGCGATTGCTGCCTGAGCCCCCTAAACCCTTGTATAATGCTGACCTGAGTGGTGACAAGGGGCAGGCAGCCTGCACTGGTCAGGTAGGAAGAAGATGGGCCCCTCCATGAAGATTGGGAGCGGGGAGGGAAGGTAAATTTAGAAGGGGCTACAATTGAGAAACCTGTTCTGTGTCATTCCATGTCTCACACTGGTAACGACCATCTCTTGTAAAATAAGCTGTGAAGATGGAGTCTCTGGGCGTTCTACGCCGCTGCCTCATTCACCAAGAATTAAATAACCCTGCAGCTCAGACGTAATCCATGGCGATCCCACGACGTCCAGCGCTCTGTACAGCAGGCTATGCAGCGGCGGTCTGAGAACGAGGCCTCATAGGTCCCGGTGATGTCTCACGAGCGATGACACAGTAACTACACCGCTCAGAGTCACCGGGTCTCATAGAGGGCAGCGTGTCTCGGCGACTCCGATGAGCGGTCTAGTTACTGATGTCACCGCTGTTCAGAGCCGCCGGGTCTCATAGAGGGCAGCATGTCTCGGTCACTCCGATGAGCGGTCTAGTTACTGATGTCACTGCTGTTCAGAGTCGCCGGGTCTCATAGAGGGCAGCGTGTCTCGGTCACTCCGATGAGCGGTCTAGTTACTGATGTCACCGCTGTTCAGAGCCGCCGGGTCTCATAGAGGGCAGCGTGTCTCGGTCACTCCGATGAGCGGTCTAGTTACTGATGTCACCGCTGTTCAGAGTCGCCGGGTCTCATAGGGGGCAGCGTGTCTCGGCGACTCTGATGAGCGGTCTAGTTACTGATGTCACCGCTGTTCAGAGCCGCCGGGTCTCATAGAGGGCAGCGTGTCTCGGTCACTCCGATGAGCGGTCTAGTTACTGATGTCACCGCTGTTCAGAGCCGCCGGGTCTCATAGAGGGCAGCGTGTCTCGGTCACTCCGATGAGCGGTCTAGTTACTGATGTCACCGCTGTTCAGAGCCGCCGGGTCTCAGAGGGCAGCGTGTCTCGGTCACTCCGATGAGCGGTCTAGTTACTGATGTCACCGCTGTTCAGAGTCGCCGGGTCTCATAGGGGGCAGCGTGTCTCGGCGACTCTGATGAGCGGTCTAGTTACTGATGTCACCGCTGTTCAGAGCCGCCGGGTCTCATAGAGGGCAGCGTGTCTCGGTCACTCCGATGAGCGGTCTAGTTACTGATGTCACCGCTGTTCAGAGCCGCCGGGTCTCATAGAGGGCAGCGTGTCTCGGTCACTCGATGAGCGGTCTAGTTACTGATGTCACCGCTGTTCAGAGTCGCCGGGTCTCATAGGGGGCAGCGTGTCTCGGCGACTCTGATGAACGGTCTAGTTACTGATGTCACCGCTGTTCAGAGCCGCCGGGTCTCATAGAGGGCAGCGTGTCTCGGTGACTCCGATGAGCGGTCTAGTTACTGATGTCACCGCTGTTCAGAGCCGCCGGGTCTCATAGAGGGCAGCGTGTCTCTGCGACTCTGATGAGCGGTCTAGTTACTGATGTCACCGCTGTTCAGAGCCGCCGGGTCTCATAGAGGGCAGCGTGTCTCGGCGACTCCGATGAGCGGTCTAGTTACTGATGTCACCGCTGTTCAGAGCCGCCGTGTCTCAGAGGGCAGCGTGTCTCGGCGACTCCGATGAGCGGTCTAGTTACTGATGTCACCGCTGTTCAGAGTCGTCGGGTCTCATAGAGGGCAGCGTGTTTCAGTGACTCCGATGAGCGGTCTAGTTACTGATGTCACCGCTGTTCAGAGCCACCGAGTCTCATAGAGGGCAGCATGTCTCGGCGACTCCAATGAGCGGTCTAGTTACTGATGTCACCGCTGTTCAGAGTCGTCGGGTCTCAGAGGGCAGCGTGTCTCAGTGACTCCGATGAGCGGTCTAGTTACTGATGTCACCGCTGTTCAGAGCCGCCGGGTCTCATAGAGGGCAGCATGTCTCGGTCACTCCGATGAGCGGTCTAGTTACTGATGTCACCGCTGTTCAGAGTCGTCGGGTCTCAGAGGGCAGCGTGTCTCAGTGACTCCGATGAGCGGTCTAGTTACTGATGTCACCGCTGTTCAGAGTCGCCGGGTCTCATAGAGGGCAGCGTGTCTCAGTGACTCCGATGAGCGGTCTAGTTACTGATGTCACCGCTGTTCAGAGTCGCCGGGTCTCATAGGGGGCAGCGTGTCTCGGCGACTCTGATGAGCGGTCTAGTTACTGATGTCACCGCTGTTCAGAGCCGCCGGGTCTCATAGAGGGCAGCATGTCTCGGTCACTCCGATGAGCGGTCTAGTTACTGATGTCACTGCTGTTCAGAGTCGCCGGGTCTCATAGAGGGCAGCGTGTCTCGGTCACTCCGATGAGCGGTCTAGTTACTGATGTCACCGCTGTTCAGAGCCGCCGGGTCTCATAGAGGGCAGCGTGTCTCGGTCACTCCGATGAGCGGTCTAGTTACTGATGTCACCGCTGTTCAGAGCCGCCGGGTCTCATAGAGGGCAGCGTGTCTCTGCGACTCTGATGAGCGGTCTAGTTACTGATGTCACCGCTGTTCAGAGCCGCCGGGTCTCATAGAGGGCAGCGTGTCTCGGTCACTCCGATGAGCGGTCTAGTTACTGATGTCACCGCTGTTCAGAGCCGCCGGGTCTCATAGAGGGCAGCGTGTCTCGGTCACTCCGATGAGCGGTCTAGTTACTGATGTCACCGCTGTTCAGAGTCGCCGGGTCTCATAGGGGGCAGCGTGTCTCGGCGACTCTGATGAACGGTCTAGTTACTGATGTCACCGCTGTTCAGAGCCGCCGGGTCTCATAGAGGGCAGCGTGTCTCGGTGACTCCGATGAGCGGTCTAGTTACTGATGTCACCGCTGTTCAGAGCCGCCGGGTCTCAGAGGGCAGCGTGTCTCTGCGACTCCGATGAGCGGTCTAGTTACTGATGTCACCGCTGTTCAGAGCCGCCGGGT
Organism: Phyllobates terribilis; assembly: GCF_046119375.1. Lineage (NCBI taxonomy): Eukaryota > Metazoa > Chordata > Amphibia > Anura > Dendrobatidae > Phyllobates > Phyllobates terribilis. The sequence goes on along the minus strand of NW_027362772.1, from coordinate 322,424,991 downwards.
CTCAGAGGGCAGCGTGTCTCGGCGACTCCAATGAGCGGTCTAGTTACTGATGTCACCGCTGTTCAGAGTCGTCGGGTCTCAGAGGGCAGCGTGTCTCAGTGACTCCGATGAGCGGTCTAGTTACTGATGTCACCGCTGTTCAGAGTCGCCGGGTCTCATAGAGGGCAGCGTGTCTCAGTGACTCCGATGAGCGGTCTAGTTACTGATGTCACCGCTGTTCAGAGCCGCCGGGTCTCATAGAGGGCAGCATGTCTCAGCGACTCTGATGAGCGGTCTAGTTACTGATGTCACCGCTCAGAGTCGTCGGGTCTCAGAGGGCAGCGTGTCTCGGCAACTCCGATGAGCGGTCTAGTTACTGATGTCACTGCTGTTCAGAGCCGCCGGGTCTCAGAGGGCAGCGTGTCTCGGCAACTCCGATGAGCGGTCTAGTTACTGATGTCACCGCTGTTCAGAGCCACCGAGTCTCATAGAGGGCAGCGTGTCTCGGCGACTCCGATGAGCGGTCTAGTTACTGATGTCACCGCTGTTCAGAGCCGCCGGGTCTCATAGAGGGCAGCGTGTCTCGGCGACTCCGATGAGCGGTCTAGTTACTGATGTCACCGCTGTTCAGAGTCGCCGGGTCTCATAGAGGGCAGCGTGTCTCGGTGACTCTGATGAGCGGTCTAGTTACTGATGTCACCGCTCAGAGCCGCCGGGTCTCATAGGGGGCAGCATGTCTCGGTGACTCCGATGAGCGGTCTAGTTACTGATGTCACCGCTGTTCAGAGCCGCCGGGTCTCATAGAGGGCAGCGTGTCTCGGTGACTCCGATGAGCGGTCTAGTTACTGATGTCACCGCTGTTCAGAGTCGCCGGGTCTCATAGAGGGCAGCGTGTCTCGGTGACTCTGATGAGCGGTCTAGTTACTGATGTCACCGCTGTTCAGAGCCGCCGGGTCTTGCGGGAGCAGCTCTGATTTTGTACTGCAACCACAGGACATTCCCAGTGATGCCTCATGCGTGATGACGTTACTGATGTCACCGAGTGTGAGACATCACCGGGACCTATGAGGCCTCGTTCTCAGACCGCCGCTGCATAGCCTGCTGTACAGTAGCGCTGGACGTCGTGGGATCGCCATGGATTACGTCCGGGTTATTATGTAATAATAAATTAGTGACTGAGGCGCACGTCTTGAATCGACCGTCCTACATACCTTAAATGGGACAGTTTCCATCCAAAACACATAAAAAAAACTAATCAGCCAAGCCATCAGATACAATCGGATATGTTCCAACCCTATGGATAGAGAAACACCTTGGTGGCCTCAGAAAGACCTTTTTAAATCACAGCTACCATCCAGGAACAGTTGAGAACCAGATTACAAGAGCCGCCCGAATATCAAGGAATCATCTCCTACATCACAAAACCAAACAAGAAAGCAGCCGGGTGCCTCTAGTAGTCACCTACAATCCAAATCTGGAGGCGCTAAGGAGATCAGCACAGGAACTACAGCCCTTACTACAAAAAGATGCCCGATTACTATCCATATTTCCAGACCCCCCACTTCTGTGTTTCAGGCAGCCCCCAAATCTAAGAAGCATCATTGTCAGAAGCTCCCTGTCATCTCCACCAGCTACAGGAACCTTCTCTGCTACCAGAAAAAGTGTAAAACCACAGACAAGATAAAGATCCCCAACTCACATCAGGACTATAAGATCCCAGGTACATTCAGCTGTATCACATCTAATGGGGTGTACTTAATTATATGTACCAAATGTCCAGCTGGGGGTCTGTATGTAGGGGGGAGACAGGGCAAAAACTTAGAACAAGGATGAATCATCATCGCCACACAATAAAAGAAAAAAGAATAGATCTGCCTATTTTTGTTTCCCAGATAACAGCATCACGGACATGAAATTTCTGGTATTAAAAAGTAATTTCAAATCTCAGAGAGACAGAAGAGTCTGGGAATGCAAGCGAATGAGAACCTGTGACACCTTCAGAGCAGGAGTGAATGTGTCACGTGGATTTATGTCATTCTACATCAACTAAGGAATGTGCCCCTCAGACTTGTGGGGGCATCACAATCATGGACCAGACTTCAATCACAGGACAATAAAACCTTCACACTCCTTATCCATGAAATAATCCAATATTTACGGCCACAACTGTTTATCTCTCTCCCATAATGATAGTTCTGATATACGTCACTGGTCTCATTTATTGCATTATTTCTGTGTCTTATAATATATATATATGTGACTCTTCAGATTATGTCTTATTCTATGCCAGCTGAGAAGATCTGAGTAATCTTGAAAGCTGCAATTTGTTACCTTTTAATGGCGAAGTCACAACCCCTGAGGACTCTCTCATCTTAGTATTTTTCTATCTACTGGTTAACACGGTACAAAGATACACACTGCTCAAAAAACTATCGGGACCCCTGAAATCCCCCCTCCTAGATGTGAATGAATGAAATCTTCTCATTGAATACTTTGTTCTGTACAAAGTTGAATGTGCTGACAACAAAATCACACAAAAATCATCAATGGAAATCACATTTATTACCCAATGGAGGCCTGGATGTGGAGTCACCCCCAAAATTACAGTGGAAAAACACACTACAGGCCGATCCAACTGTGATGTAATGTCCTTAAAACAAGTCACAATGAGGCCGAGTATTGTGTGTGGCCTCCACGTGCCTGTATGACCTCCCTACAACGCCTGGGCATGCTCCTGATGAGGCTCAGTATTGTGTGTGGCCTCCACGTGCCTGTATGACCTCCCTACAACACCTGGGCATGCTCCTGATGAGGCTGAGTATTGTGTGTGGCCTCCACGTGCCTGTATGATCTCCCTACAACGCCTGGGCATGCTCCTGATGAGGCTGAGTATTGTGTGAGGCCTCCACGTGCCTGTATGACCTCCCTACAACACCTGGGCATGCTCCTGATGAGGCTGAGTATTGTGTGTGGCCTCCACGTGCCTGTATGATCTCCCTACAACGCCTGGGCATGCTCCTGATGAGGCTGAGTATTGTGTGAGGCCTCCACGTACCTGTATGACCTCCCTACAACACCTGGGCATGCTCCTGATGAGGCTGAGTATTGTGTGTGGCCTCCACGTGCCTGTATGACCTCCCTACAACGCCTGGGCATGCTCCTGATGAGGCTGAGTATTGTGTGTGGCCTCCACGTGCCTGTATGACCTCCCTACAACGCCTGAGCATGCTCCTGATGAGGCTGAGTATTGTGTGTGGCCTCCACGTGCCTGTATGACCTCCCTACAACGCCTGGGCATGCTCCTGATGAGGCTGAGTATTGTGTGTGGCCTCCACGTGCCTGTATGACCTCCCTACAACGCCTGAGCATGCTCCTGATGAGGCGGAGTATTCTGTGTGGCCGCCACGTGCCTGTATGACCTCCGTACAACGCCTGAGCATGCTCCTGGTGAGGCTCAGTATTGTGTGTGGCCTCCACGTGCCTGTATGACCTCCCTACAACGCCTGAGCATGCTCCTGGTGAGGCTCAGTATTGTGTGTGGCCTCCACGTGCCTGTATGATCTCCCTACAACGCCTGGGCATGCTCCTGATGAGGCTGAGTATTGTGTGTGGCCTCCACGTGCCTGTATGACCTCCCTACAACGCCTGGGCATGCTCCTGATGAGGTTGCGGATGGTCTCCTGTGGGATCTCCTCCCAGACCTGGACTAAAGCATCCGCCAACTCCTGGACAGTCTGTGGTGCAACATGACGTTGGTGGATGGAGCGAGACATGATGTGCTCAATCGGATTCAGGTCTGGGGATCGGGCGACCAGTCCATAGCTTCAATGCCTTCATCTTGCACGAACTGCTGACACACTCCAGCCACATGAGGTCTGGCATTGTCCTGCATTAGGAGGAACGCAGGGCCAACCGCACCAGCATATGGTCTCACAAGGGGTCTGAGGATCTCATCTCGGTACCTAATGGCAGTCAGGCTACCTCTGGCGAGCACATGGGGGGCTGTGCGGCCCTCCAAAGAAATGCCACCCCACACCATTACTGACCCACTGCCAAACCGGTCATGCTGAAGGATGTTGCAGGCAGCAGATTGCTCTCCACGGCATCTTCAGACTCTGTCACGTCTGTCACATGTGCTCAGTGTGAACCTGCTTTTATCTGTGAAGAGCACAGGGCGCCAGTGGCCACTTTGCCAATCCTGGTGTTCTGTGGCAAATGCCAAGCGTCCTGCACGGTGTTGGGCTGTGAGCACAGCCCCCATCTGTGGACGTCGGGCCCTCATACCACCCTCATGGAGTCGGTTTCTAACAGTTTGTGCAGACATGCACATTTGTGGCCTGCTGGAGGTCATTTTGCAGGGCTCTGGCAGTGCTCCTCCTGTTCATCCTTGCACAAAGGCGGAGGTAGCGGTCCTGCTGCTGGGTTGTTGCCCTCCTACGGCCCCCACCAAGTCTCCTGGTGTAATGGCCTGTCTCCTGGTAGCGCCTCCAGCCTCTGGACACTACGCTGACAGACACAGCAAACCTTCTTGCCACTGCTCGCATTGATGTTCCATCCTGGATGAGCTGCACTACCTGAACAACTTCTGTGGGTTGTAGAGTCCGTCTCATGCTACCACGAGTGTGAAAGCACAACCAACATTCAAAAGTGACCAAAACATCAGCCAGAAAGCATTGGTACTGAGATGTGGTCTGTGGTCCCCACCTGCAGAACCACTCCTTTATTGAGGGGGTCTTGATAATTGCCAATAATTTCCATCTATTGTCTATTCCATTTGCACAACAGCAGGTGAGATTGATTGTCAATCAGTGTTGCTTCCTAAGTGGACAGTTTGATTTCACAGAAGTTTCATATACACCAGAATATAACTCCAAGTAAAAGTGTTCCCTTTATTTTTTTGAGCGGTGTATATATAAAATACAAATGAAATGAGTCATCTGTAACTTTCGGCCTTTTAGATCATTTCATCTTCAACTTGCTTAACTGTTCACAATAACAGTAATGTTGACCAGGGGTGCACAAACTTTTACATGCCACTGTATAAAGTCCCCAATATTCATAAGTACTCAAACAATTACACAATGTCGTACGCAGAAAGTGTCTGTGCCGATAATAATGTGCAAACTGTGCTTCATCCCGCTACTACAGAGGTATACGCCTGTATACACCCCCACGGTCAGGCAGGGCTCATCTTTAGGGTGCATCATCGAGGGGAAATGTTTTCTAGGTGTCGTATCTGTTGGATATTATTTGGCTTTTCTGTCGTTGTTGGATAGGAATGAGCAGGTTTATTTCCTTTTGATAGTATTATAGAGGGGTCATATCTAACACTCGGGATTATTTCCACCTCGTTTGCTTTTCCTTTTTCAGCATTATAAATGGAGTCTCAGTAACAGAGCCCTGCCATTAGTAAGAACAGGTTTCTAGGGGAAAGTTCCCGCATTTTATCATGACCTAATAGACATTTGCTTTCCCAGTCTGGCTGCTGCAGAATATTGCTCTTATTCCTGGGTCCGTAGTCTGCAGACTCCCGGCCTCCTCCATCCACACAACACATCCTAATTAATAGCAATCCGGACTTCTTACATGGAGACGCCATGCGTCAGTTAAAGGGGTTAACCAATGCCCCCCTTGGGAAGGTGAGAGGCGCTGCTGACGATCAGTTATGAGGCATCTATCCTAAATACTAGGACAAGACCTTCTCAGACCAGTGGTCACCAAGGCCTGGCTCCTCCGGACAGGCGGCCGATGACCCTTTATGTGGCGGCTCCTGACGTCTTCAGAAGCAGGTGATGTCTAATAATTGCAGGTACATGGTGACACCGGGATCTTCATCACCATCGCCTAACTCAAGAGCTCACTCATCTCTTTGTAAGCCAGACTTGGCGTGCTACTGACTGGGAACGGAAGGAAAGTTCACAGCGTAAAGAATCACCAAGAATGAAAGATTATGTAATTATATACACCAAATACCCAGGTTATACCGGCTACATATGTACAATTGTAGGCAGAAGACACCCGGGTTATAGCACCAGAGCTGGACACAACATGGCATCCAGAGGTGCGGCTGCGCCAAGACGACTGCTCCAGCCGGCCTCGATCCAAACATTTCAGTACGTGCACATCAGATGTACGACATCAACCCTTTACACCCACACCTCAGGGGGCAAGTGGCCCAAGTAGCTGTCAGAAGGCAGCGGAGGGGCAGACACGACGCATCCCGTCACTCACAGAGGCCGTCAGGAACGGACATGTATTTACCTCTGTTAGTGGTCGCTGCGACCCTACATGCAATATTCCATGGTGGCGGTCATCACTTTTAACAACACGTGATGCAGAGAGTACAAGCAGCCAGGGCTGTGGAGTCGGTAAGCCGCGGCTCCGACTCCATCGTACGCGGCTCCGACTCCATCGTACGCGGCTCCGACTCCATCGTACGCGGCTCATGTGCACAGATTCATCTCAGTAAAGTCCAGACCCTGAGATCAGGAATAGGACAGACATTTATAGGACATCTCATAACTTTCCCAAATTCTTATGGAAAAATATTCCCCACAAACTGCATTGAACGACTGCACCCAATTTATTATATATTTTAGGAGTCGGAGTCGTTCCATTTTATACCGACTCCTCAGCCTTGGAAGCAGCGAACAATAACGGCACACAACCGGTTAATAAACGGAGCCGGAGCAGAGCGCACATCTCAGACTCAGTAAAGCACAGCTTTTATCTACGGAAACAATGATTTCTGCAGCCGTTCTGTTGTATTAATTATCTGCCGAGCAGCTGGACGGCAGCAGAAAGTGGCAGCGCAGGAAGGACACGGCAATTACTGGACTTCATAGAAATGGTAGAAAAAACATCAGCCAGACCCCCAATAGGGAGGAAATGAAGGACAGGGACAGAGAGCAAGACAAAGGCGGGAGAGAGCGGGACAGAGAGCAAGACAAAGGCGGGACAGAGAGCAAGACAAAGGCGGGACAGAGAGCAAGACAAAGGCGGGAGAGAGCGCGGGACAGAGAGTGGGACAGAGAGCAACACAAAGGCGGGAGAGAGCGGGACAGAGAGCAAGACAAAGGCGGGACAGAGAGCAAGACAAAGGCGGGACAGAGAGCAAGACAAAGGCGGGAGAGAGCGCGGGACAGAGAGTGGGACAGAGAGCAAGACAAAGGCGGGAGAGAGCGGGACAGAGAGCAAGACAAAGGCGGGACAGAGAGCAAGACAAAGGCGGGACAGAGAGCAAGACAAAGGCGGGAGAGAGCGGGACAGAGAGCAAGACAAAGGCGGGAGAGAGCGGGACAGAGAGCAAGACAAAGGCGGGAGAGAGTGGGACAGAGAGCAAGACAAAGGCGGGAGAGAGTGGGACAGAGAGCAAGACAAAGGCGGGAGAGAATGGGACAGAGAGTGGGGCGGGACAGAGAGCGGAACAAAGGCTGGACAGAGAGCGGGACAAAGGCGGGACAGAGAGCGGGGCGGGACCAAGGCTGGACAGAGAGCGGGGCGGGACCAAGGCTGGACAGAGAGCGGGGCGGGACCAAGGCTGGACAGAGAGCAGGGCGGGACCAAGGCTGGACAGAGAGCGGGGCGGGACCAAGGCTGGAAAGAGAGCGGGGCGGGACCAAGGCTGGACAGAGAGCGGGGCTGGACCGAGAGCGGGGCAAAGCCTGGACAGAGAGCGGGGCGGGACAAAGGCTGGACAGAGAGCGGGGCGGGACAAAGGCTGGACAGAGAGCGGGGCGGGACAAAGGCTGGACAGAGAGCGGGGCGGGACCAAGGCTGGAAAGAGAGCGGGGCGGGACCAAGGCTGGACAGAGAGCGGGGCTGGACAGAGAGCGGGGCAGGACCGAGAGCGGGGCAAAGCCTGGACAGAGAGCGGGGCGGGACAAAGGCTGGACAGAGAGCGGGGCGGGACAAAGGCTGGACAGAGAGCGGGGCGGGACAAAGGCTGGACAGAGAGCGGGGCGGGACAAAGGCTGGACAGAGAGCGGGGCGGGACAAAGGCTGGACAGAGAGCGGGGCGGGACAAAGGCTGGACAGAGAGCGGGACAGAGGCTGGACAGAGAGCGGGACAGAGGCTGGACAGAGAGCGGGACAGAGGCTGGACAGAGAGCGGGACAGAGGCTGGACAGAGAGCGGGACAGAGGCTGGACAGAGAGCGGGACAGAGGCTGGACAGAGAGCGGGACAGAGGCTGGACAGAGAGCGGGACAGAGGCTGGACAAAGAGACGGGGCGGGACAGAGGGCGGGACAAAGGCTGGACAGAGAGCGGGACAAAGGCTGGACAGAGAGCGGGACAAAGGCTGGACAGAGAGCGGGACAAAGGCTGGACAGAGAGCGGGACAAAGGCTGGACAGAGAGCGGGACAAAGGCTGGACAGAGAGCGGGACAAAGGCTGGACAGAGAGCGGGACAGAGGCTGGACAGAGAGCGGGACAGAGGCTGGACAAAGAGACGGGGCGGGACAGAGGGCGGGACAAAGGCTGGACAGAGAGCGGGACAAAGGCTGGACAGAGAGCGGGACAAAGGCTGGACAGAGAGCGGGACAAAGGCTGGACAGAGAGCGGGACAAAGGCTGGACAGAGAGCGGGACAAAGGCTGGACAGAGAGCGGGACAAAGGCTGGACAGAGAGCGGGACAAAGGCGGGACAGAGAGAGGGACAAAGGCGGGACAGAGAGCGGGACAAAGGCGGGACAGAGAGCGGGACAAAGGCGGGACAAAGGCTGGACAGAGAGCGGGACAGAGCAGGATAAAGGCAGGACAGAGAGCGGGGCGGGACAGAGAGCGGGACAAAGGCTGGACAGAGAGCGGGACAAAGGCTGGACAGAGAGCGGGACAAAGGCTGGACAGAGAGCGGGACAAAGGCGGGACAGAGGGCGGGACAAAGGCGGGACAGAGGGCGGGACAGAGGGCGGGACAGAGGGCGGGACAGAGGCTGGACAGAGAGCGGGACAGAGCAGGACAAAGGCTGGACAGAGAGCGGGACAGAGCAGGACAAAGGCGGGACAGAGAGCGGGACAGAGAGCGGGACAAAGGCTGGACAGAGAGCGGGACAAAGGCTGGACAGAGAGCGGGACAAAGGCTGGACAGAGAGCGGGACAAAGGCTGGACAGAGAGCTGGACAGAGAGCGGGACAAAGGCTGGACAGAGAGCGGGACAAAGGCGGGAGAGAGCGCGGGACAAAGGCTGGACAGAGAGCGGGACAAAGGCTGGACGAAGGCGGGACAGAGAGCGGGACGAAGGCGGGACAAACGCGGGACAGAGAGCAGGACATGGGCAGCCGTATCCGGATCTAATGGTATTTCTAAGCAACACTGACAGAATAATGTCAAGTTCTCACCAGACCCCTCTTCCCTACATACAGTACTGTACAAGTGATGTCATCACCAGACCCCACCTCCCTACACAGTACTGTACAAGTGATGTCATCACCAGACCCCTCCTCCTCACATACAGTACTCTAAAATTCATATCCCCTTGTCCAACTTCTATAGGTGCAGTTCCATCTGTAGCTGGACTATCTGTCCTGACCCCCAGCATTTATCGCCATCTATCAGAGGAGGTTCAGGGACTCTTCAGAAAGCCGGCTCCCCCTGTAGCCTCATGTTGTGCTTTCCAGGAGTCACATCTCATTAGGAGCATGGATCAATATCTTTCAGCAGGATCTTTGTTCTTTCTCCTTTTACCCAGAGCGTTCGGTTATCTATAATGTGAAAATCTTGGAGTGAGATAGAGCTGAAGTAGAAATCTTGCCCTCTATCCTCCAGGCCGGGTTCCTGTCCAATCTCCTGTTGATGAGGAGCTGCAGAGATCACAGTTGTACATCTGCCTGTGTAGCTGGGACAGAAGATCCATTGCGGAGCTCTGGAGTGGCGCAATCGCAGCACTTTCCCAGTCTTATCTGGAGATTTCTGGGGCTTTAGATGCGGGGTGCATTTTATCAAGAACACGGAGTCACCATTTAACCTCCTCACTGCTAAATAGATCAGAACATCCAGCCTGGATCTCATCTAATCCCAGTAGTTCTGACTTTCCACGTTCCGATATGTCACTTCTCTATAACTTTCCAACTGGCAGGGAGAAGAATCAGGGACTTTATGCTCCAGAGTGAATTATGTTCTGCAAAACCTGTGCAAGCGGGCCGCTCGCAGGCGGCAAGACCATGTTGGATATTACCACGACTTATGCACCAGGTGTCCAGCCCAGTGTGCAACATCTGGAACCCTCGCCCTGGACTACGAGAGCGCGGGAGAATGAGCCGAAAAGTGTGTGCCCTCAATCAGAGCCGGAAGTGCTCTCCTACAACAAGACGACGGTTCACATTAGTTATTAGAAGAAAAGCGTGCCGCATGGACGCCCCTTATCCTCCTTGAGATGGGTCTCCAGATGAGGCCCAAACAGTAAATGTTGGCTTTTCACCGATTTTGTTACATCACAACCTGTGTTTAAATATTTCTGTAATCAGATTCGTGTGTGATGCATCAGCGCTATAATAGTCTAAGGGTCTGTGCCAACGAGAAGGAGCCGCTGCGCCCCTGAACAGCCGCGCGGCTTCCGCCCTCGTTATTTTTTTTTCCACATGCAGACTTTCCTCAGAGGTTAGGTCTATGGGAAAAGTCCACGTTCAGACCCGCAAGAGAAACTGACATGCTGCGGTCCTGAAAGACGTGCCGCATGTCAGTTACCTCAGGTGACAGACGCATAGTGGACATGGAATTTCTAGAAATCCATTTTGACGCTGCAGGTTTCACGCTGCATAAACATGCAGCGTCAAACCCGCAGCGACTCCTGATCGTGGGCACTTACCCTAAGTTGGGGAAGTGAAGTTAGAAAAATATAGGCATAAATTAAATTTATGGAATTAAATAACTAAAAATTGTCATGTGCATATGTATTCACCCCTTTTGCTATGAAGCTCCTAAATATTTCTGGTGCAGGCAATTCCCTTCATAAGTCCCAAGATTAGTGAAAGATTGTCCACCTGTGTGCAATCTAAGTGTCACATGCTCTGTCAGTAGATACACTTTACCTCCTCTGAAAGGCCACAGAGACTGCAACACCATTAACCCTAACCACACAACACCATGAAGACCAAGGAGATCTCCAAACACCATGAAGACCAAGGAGATCTCCAAACACCACCATGAAGACCAAGGAGATCTCCAAACACCACCATGAAGACCAAGGAGATCTCCAAACACCACCATGAAGACCAAGGAGATCTCCAAACACCACCATGAAGACCAAGGAGATCTCCAAACAAGAAGGGACAAAGTTGTTGTGAAGTACAAGTCAACTTTGGATTATAAAAAAGTATCCCAATCTCTAATGATCCCCCGAAGCACCATCAAATCAATTATCATCAAATGGAAAGAACATGGTACCACAACAAACCTGACAAGAAAGGGCAACCCACCAAAATGCTCAGCCTGGGCAAGGAGGGCATTAATAAGAGAGGCAGCACAGAGGCCACAGGTAACCCCGAAGGAGCTGCAGAGCTCCCAAGCAGAGACTGGAGTATCTGTCATACGACCATAATAATACACTCCACAGAGGTGGCCCTTATGGAAGAGTGGGCAGAAAAAAGCCTTTACATACACACAATAATTGTAAGGCTCGTTTTGAGTTTGCCAAACATGTGGGAATCTTCCCCAAATGTATGGAGTAAGGTCCTGTGGTCAGATGATACCAAGAATGAACTTTTTGGCCTTCAAGGTAAACGTAGGTCTGGCTCCAAACGGACGCAGGTCATCGCCCCAATCGCAGCAGCAGGGACAGGGAAAATGGTCTGAGTCAAGGAGACGATGTATGGTGCCAAATACAGGCATCTTCTTGAGCAAAACCTGTTTCCGTCTGTCAATGATTTGAGACTGGGACAGAGGTTCACCTTCCAACAAGACAATGACCCAAAGCATACTGCTAGATCATCACTTGAGTGTTTTAAGGGGAAAAGTGTAAAATGTTTTGGAGTGGCCCAGACCTTAATCCAATGGAGAATCTGTGGTCAAACTTGAAGATTGTTGTTCACAAGAGGAAACCATCTAACTTGAAGGAGCTGGAGCAGTTTTGCCTTGAGGAATGGCCAAAACTCCCAGTGGTTAGATGTGGAAAGCTCCTAGAGACTCATCCAAAGCGACTTGCAGTTGTAATTGCAGCAAAAGGAGGCTCTACAAAGTACTGACTTTAGGGAGGGTGAGTAGTTATGCACACTGATGTTTTCAGTTATTTTGTCCTATTTGTTGTTTGCTTCACAATAAAAAAAAAAAAATGTTCACAGTTGTCGGCAGGTTCTTTATATGAACTGATGGAAACCCTAAAAAAAACAAACAGTGAAATTCCAGGTTGTGAGGTAGCAAAACACAAAAAATGCCAAGAGGGTGAATACTTTAGCAAGCCACTGTATAATATATATTCGGCAGTTATTTATGACATCTAGTGAGGATATGTAGCACTATGCCCCAGAATACGCCATCCAGACCAGCTCAATATAATCCAAAGGTGAGGAAAAGAAACAAGACACATTTTCTACACCCCTTCCTCGCATTAAAGATTGGCACAAACTCAAATTTGGCCCCCACCTCAGCCGCAGCCTGACCTCTGGTGGGCCTCCACCTCAGCCGCAGCCTGACCTCTGGTGGGCCTCCACCAAAGCCGCAGCCTGACCTCTGGTGGGCTTCCACCTCAGCCGCAGCCTGATCTCTGGTGGGCCTCCACCTCAGCCACACCCTGACCTCTGGTGGGCCTCCACCTCAGCCTGATCTCTGGTGGGCCTCCACCTCAGCCTGATCTCTGGTGGGCTTCCACCTCAGCCTGATCTCTGGTGGGCTTCCACCTCAGCCTGATCTCTGGTGGGCTTCCGCCTCAGCCTGATCTCTGGTGGGCTTCCGCCTCAGCCTGATCTCTGGTGGGCCTCCACCTCAGCCTGATCTCTGGTGGGCCTCCACCTCAGCCTGATCTCTGGTGGGCTTCCACCTCAGCCTGATCTCTGGTGGGCTTCCACCTCAGCCTGATCTCTGGTGGGCTTCCACCTCAGCCTGATCTCTGGTGGGCTTCCACCTCAGCCTGATCTCTGGTGGGCCTCCACCTCAGCCTGATCTCTGGTGGGCTTCCACCTCAGCCTGATCTCTGGTGGGCTTCCACCTCAGCCTAATCTCTGGTGGGCCTCCACCACAGCCGCAGCCTGATCTCTGGAGTCTCGGCACACTTATTTGCAGCATCCCTGTGTTAGCTGCTTCCTTGCTTTGCTGATATTCCAATTCCTGTCTATTCAAGGTATCTTTTCTGAGCAAGTGACTCATCGCACTATTCTGTGCACATCGCCAAGGGGCCTGGAATAGAGGAATCCAAGCAAAAAATGAGACTGATCAGGACAAGAACTGAGAGAACGCCTCAAAGAATGGGAGAGAGACGATCCAAGCACCTAAGACAGCAGTGTAAAACAATATTAATAGAGAGAATCGTGCCCACAATAGCAGCACGAGAGGCAGACAAAAATGAGCGCCAGAAACAGTCATTAAAATCTACAAAGGAAGGATGACAACTCTGTGAAATAAGGATTCAGCTAAGAAAAGCTGGCAAATAAAGCAAAGGATGGAGACGCCCGAGTCCTCTCTGCGGGGACTCTCCAACTGAGCCACTCAAATTCTCTCAAAGGCCGAGGTCTCATTTATCTAAAGATATTGGATGATGAAAGGAAAGAGTATAGATACCACCATGAGGAATGAATCAATCTGCCCAAAAAACAGATTTTCTCTCCTAATACCGAATGTCAGTCACACTTTCAGAACAATAGTTTTACACATTAAAATGACTTGTTTTCCGTCGGTTACCACTGTGACCATCTCTTGAGGTCAACTGTTCATATAGTCACAGCTCTTACAGTAAAGAACCATCTCCTGAGGTCACCTGTTCCACAGATTAGTTCTGTGGCCCCCCAGGACCAACCACCACCTTCTTAGACCATTTCACCACCTGGCTACTTCATTTTCTTTCCGCTGACATCCCCCACTATCAACATCCCCATCGACACTTCCCTCTCACCTGCATCTAAGCTTCTTTCCCTCACTTCCTTGTTCAATGGTTTTCCGCAGCCACTCACAAAGATGGCCACACACTGGATCTCTTCTTCACCCACCTCTGTTCCTTATCTAACCTCTCTAACTCACCTCTCCCCCTTTCTGACCACAATCTACTTAAATTCTCTACCCTCTCCTCTCCAGGGCCACAATCCCCACTCCACAAAATTGCATACCCTCGCAGAAATCTTAAACATCTTGACCTACACTCACTCGCTGAATCCCTTCTCCCTCTTACAGACCCTAGTTCTTTACATGATGCAGATGTTGCTGCCGCTTTATACAACACCACAACAGCTGCAGCTCTCAATTCGGTAGCCCCCCTCACACATACCAAAGCTCACACAATAAACAGGCAACCCTGGCACACCAGCCTAACCAAAGAACTGCGACATGCCTCCAGGGTTGCTGAGCGTAGATGGAAAAGGTCCCACTCCAATGGGCACTTCATCGCATTCAAACAGTCCCTCAATACCTTCGAGTCCACACTCACTCCAGCAAAACAAACATACTTCTCATGTCTCATATCCTCCCTGTCTCGCAAACCTAAACAGCTATTCAACGCTTTCAATTCTCTCCTCCATCCCCCAGCGCCTCCTCCCTCTCCTCTCAGAGGAAGACTTTGCCTCATTCTTCAAGCAAAAGATTGACACCATCAGACAAAGCTTTTGCCTAAAGTCCCCACCCCAGCCCCTCCTCACACCTACTCAATCCTCCTCCAAAACCAGCTTCTCCACCATTACAGAAGATCAACTTTCCTCTTTACTCTCCAAATCACACCTCACCACCTGTGAACTTGACCCAATCCCGTCCCACCTCATCCCCAACCTTACCACTAGCCTCATCCCAACCCTAACCCACCTTTTCAACCTGTCACTGGTGTCTTCCCCTCATGCTTCAAACATGCCTCAATCACACCCATTCTCAAAAAGCCCTCCCTCGACCCATCCTCTCTGACTAGCTACCGCCCCATATCACTTCTCCCCTATGCCTCAAAACTACTGGAACAACATGTCCACTTTGAACTGTCCTCCCAACTCTCCCCCTCCTCTCTCTTTGACTGCTTCCAATCTGGCTTCCAATCGCACCATTATACTGAAACTGCCCTGAGTGAAGTCATCAATGACCTACTAACGGCCAAATCCAAGCGCCACTACTCTGTCCTCCGCCTCCTAGACAGACATCTGCCTTCGACACAGTGGACCATTCCCTCTTACTGCAGACTCTCATCTCTTGGCATCACAGACTTGGCCCTATCTTGGATCTCTTCATGCCTAACAGACAGGACATTGTGTCTCACACCACTTCCTCATCTTGCCCCCTATGTGTCAGTGTCCCCCAAGGTTCAGTTCTAGGACCCTCGCTCTTCTCCAACTACACCTTCGGCCTAGGACAGCTCATAGAGTCTCACGGCTTTCAGTATTATCTCTATGCTCATGAAAAACACAGATCTACCTCTCTGGACCCGATATTTCCTCCCTACTAACCAAAATCCAACAATGTCTGTCCACCATCTCATCCTTCTTCTCTAACAGATTTCTAAAACTTAACATGGACAAAACCGAATTCATCATATTTCCACCATCTCATTCATCCCCCCCACCTGACCTATCAACATCAATGGCCGTTCATTCTCCCCAGTCCCGCAAGCTTGCTGCCTTGGGGTAACCCTAGACTCTGATCTCTCCTTCAAACCACATATCCAAGCCCTTTCCACTTCCTGCCGACTCCAACTCAAAAATATCTCCCGAATCCGCTCATTCGTCAACCACAAATCTGCAAAAACATTAGTGCACGCCCTCATCATCTCCCACCTCGACTACTGCAACCTCCTGCTCTGTGACCTCCCTTCCAACACTCTCACAGCAATCCAATCTATCCTAAACTTTGCTGCCCAACTAATCCATATGTCGCCCCGCTATTCCCCGGCCTCTCCTCTCAGTCAATCCCTTCTGGCTCCCCATTGCCTAGAAACTCCAGTTCAAAACCCTATCTGTGACCTAGTCTCCCGGTACTTACCTGCACGCAACCTCCGATCCTCACAAGATCTCCTGCTCTACTCCCCTCTTATTTCCTCTTTCCACAATCGCATACAAGATTTCTCCCGTGCATCCCCTCTACTCTGGAACTCTCTACCCCAACGTATCAGACTCTCGTCTACTGTGGAATACCTTCAAAAGAAACCTGAAGACCCACCTCTTCCGACAAGCCTACAACCTGCAGTATCCACCGCTCCACCATACCGCTGCCCGACCAGCTCTACCCTCACCTACTGTATCCTCACCCATCCCCTGTAGACTGTGAGCCCTCGCGGGCAGTGTCCTCGCTCCTCCTGTACCAGTCGCCGTCACGTTTTGTTCAAGATTATTGTAATTGTTTTTGTATGTATAGTATACCCCCTTTTACATGTAAAGCGCCATGGAATAAATGGCGCTATAAAAATAATCATAGTAAAGAAGGCTTGTCTCCTATGGAGGTTGAAACTTTTTTTTCTCCAGGTAGAAGAAATGACCGGCCCCCTTGTCTTTTGAGGAGGTTTTACATAGGTTATAGCTTGAACTCAATGGACATAATATTAATATAAATGATAATAATATTAAAACATAAATGTAATATTTACAGATGTAAATATTAACAGGGATGTCTGTAGTGCTGCAAGGAGAATCAAGGAGCATCAGAAAGATTTTAAAAGGAGAACGAGAGACATCCTTCAGGAAAGTATATGGACAGCATGGCAGATCCATCCAAAGAGACACAGATTTGGATTTTACATGATTCCGGCCTAAGAGTACGGTCCTGACTGGAAAGATACGGATCTGCTCCATTGACCATCAGAGAGACCATGGATACATTTTGGGGAGACCAGGGTGAGACGAGGAAGTCACCTGGCCCCATGGATATGTTGTTTGGGGTTGCCAGGAGGGACCCACCGGTCGCCTGGAACTCATGGAGACATTCGGAGAAGCCGGTCATCTGGCTCCAAGAAAACTCTCAGGTCTCCTGGCCTTGTACCTCGATGGACTGCTAACTTCCTAAGCTTGTCGCTACCTTCTCTCTGTGGGGACCCGCCAGAAGCAGGGGGCCACTGGTTGATGTAGTCGGTCCTGGAAGTCTCCAAAGTCGCAGCTGTTCTATCCCAGGTGGGCGGAGAAGGAAGGGTGAGACTCTAATGTTATGCCATCTTGGGTATTTGCTGGGACTGTTCTGTTTATTGTCCGCTTTGTGGTTCAATAAAATAATGCCATGCTGTTTTACCCTCACCCTGTGTTGTCTGAGTAGCGTTATGCCCACGGAAGACCCCGGGTCTTCACACACCCATTTCAAGGGCATATCCTCTTCAGCGTAAGGCAACATCACCTCTTCAAGTATTTTAATATCTGAAAACCGGTCTATGATCCCTGGTATGCGGTAAATAGGTCCGGCATCATAGTAAGAGAAACATGCCCATATCATGATGCTTCCACCATGCTTCACTGTCTTCAGAGTGTACTGTGGCTGAATGCAGAGTTTGGGTGTCGTCTGATGAACTGTCTGCGGACCTTGGACCCAAAAAGAACAATTTTACTTTCATCAGTCCACAAATTTTTTCTCCATTTCTCTTTAGAGTAGTTGATGTGTTTTTTGGCAAACTGTATCCGCTTCAGTATGTGTCTTTTTTTTTTAACAGTGGGACTTTGCGGGGACTTCTTGGTTAGACATTAGCTTCACACAGGCGTCTTCTGACTGTCACAGTTCTCACAGGTAACTGGAGACTGTCTGTGATCATCCTGGAGCTGATCATTGGCCGAGCCTTTGCCATTCTGGCTATTCTTTCATCCATTCGAATAGTAGTCTTCAGTTTTCTTCCACGTCTCTCTGGTTTTGCTTTCCATTTTAAACCACTGGAGATCATTTTATCTGAAGCCTATCATTGTCTGCATTTCTTTATAAGTTTTACCATCTCCAATCAACTTTTTAATCAAAGTACGCTGTTCTTCTGAACAATGTCTGGAACGACCCATATTTCTCAGGCTTTCAAGGAGAAATGCATGTACAACATGTGCCAGCTTCACCCTTAAATAAGGGCCACCTAATTCACAGCTGTTTCTTCACAGAATGATTGACCGCACTGATCGACCTCCACACTATTATTGTGTGTACAATTAATTATTCAGATACACAGACTCAGATACCTGCAGATGATGAATGCAGAGTCTGGGGGTTTCTTACAATCTCCTGCACCAACTGGTAAATAGTTTGACATGTGGTGATAGAATCTATACCAAAAACAGATCTGCAAATTGCCTCTTCAGAGAAAAAGAGGACTTGAACTCTATAGCGCCACCTATTGGAAGCAGCAATCCTTTAAGGAGTCGTGCAATATGACTTAGGATGAAAGCCAGAGCAGAATCTCAGTTTGCAGACACGGTGTTTTGGGTGAACCAAAAACAGATGAATCTGCTTAGTTATATTGGACTGCTAGTATTTTGAACAATACTGTATAAAGATGTATATGTTGCATGTTAGGCAATGTATGCAAATTATATAGTTTGGACACACCTTCTCATTTAAAGATTTTTCTGTATTTTCATGACTATGAGAATTGTACATTCACACTGAAGGCATCAAAACTATGAATTACCACATGTGGAATTATATACTTAACAAAAAAGTGTGAAACCACTGAAAATATGTCTTATATTCTAGGTTCTTCACAGTAGCCACCTTTTGCTTTGTAGACTGCTTTGTCATGGCCCCCAAACTTCAGACTGTCATTGCTGCACAACCTCACACTGGGGGAGACCAGTGATGGTGATGGCCATGGCCTCCAGACTTGAGGCCTCACACAGGAGGAAATGTCCATGGCCACCAAACTTCAGGTCGTCCTTGCTGCAAAGGATTCTCCACAAAGTATTAAAGATGCTAAAAATTTTATTTATGAGAAAGTTAATTTGTCCAATTATTTCTGAGCCCCTGAAATGAGGAGACTTTGTAGGAAAATGGCTGCAATTCCTAAAAGTTTCATGGGAAATTTACAAAAATAGCTGCCTGCAGAGCTGAAATCACGAGAGTTAGTCACAGGACCTAACTGTATATAATATCTGCACATATACACAGGTGTGGAAACAAACTGCTGCCTGAGTAAGAAGCTATCAGAAGAAGTGTATATACGTGTATACAAGAGTTTATCAATTAGCAACAAGCAAAGAGAAATCTGAATCCCATCAATAGCGGCCTGATGCCTTCATCACTTCTATCTACTCATTCTATCTACTCACAACTTGCATAGCGGGAATTTTGTAGGATTATTGTTAGGTGCATGGGTGACCACTGATACCAAACAGGTGATAATGATCATTATCATATGAAGGTTGAAACACAGAAACTGAAACAGCTGTGTAGGAGGCTTAAAGTTCGGTTGAGGAATAGCTAAACTGCTATAAAGCGGAGTTGGTGAATGACCGTGTCATGTCACAGGTCACAGACATGACTGAGCACCGCAACAAGACACAAGGTAGTTATACTATATCAGCAATGTCTCTTCCAGGCAAAGATCTCACAGCAGACGGGGGGCTTCCAAATGTGGTCAAGAAAAAACACCAGGAAACGGACACCAAGGATCAAAGATGCAGCGATCGGCCAAAGGTGAAAGACATCACACTTCTCATCAAAATCAGGAGTTGTCCAGCAGGGCCATCAGCTCAGAACATGCCGCGGCCACGGGACCAGCTACACTATGTATTGTTCGGAGACGTCCAGCCAGACGTGGTCTTCACAGAAGCCAAAAGCCATTGACATGGAAACAAGTCTCAACTCTGCACAAACGCAAAGGAACAGGGGGGCAGAACAATGTCAGCAGGTGATGTGACACCGTCAGCTGTGACAGAAGTAGATGGTTTCTGAAGAGCGCCACAATAATAAGGGTCTGCAGGAGCAGTGACGCACAGTGGGGGGTCCGGCAAGTTTGTGGTTGCATTTCAGCAAATGGAGTTGGCCATTTGGTCAGGATTAATGGTGTCCTCAACGCGGAGAAATCCCAGCAGACACTGACCCATCATATAATACCATCAGGAGGCTGTAGCTGGACAACAACCCCCAACATCCAGCCAATGTCATTAAGAACGAGGAGTCCTGGGGGCGATGATCGGACCCCAAAATCTCACATCATGCCGTCTGTCTGGGGTCACATGAAGAGACAGATGAATCTGCACAAGCCTCATACACAGAAGATCTGGGGGAAGTTCTCCAACATGTCTGGCACAGCTTCCTGCCGAGACCCTTCATACACATTAGATGGCTGTCGGTGACCAACGCTTCTGCCAGTCATTTGGTTGACAGTGGACCAGTCAAACAAGCGTCCCAACACACATTCCTGATCATCATGGCCACTGAGAAAGATGGGCAAAACGCGCGTTGGGGCGCTTGTTTGATTGCTCCACATTGAGCCAAGTATGTCATCTGCTCTACTATATTATAGGACTTGGTTCTTTCACAGATTTTCCGGTCAGTCTTTTTATACTAGGTTGATAAGCTTATTCTATCTGCACATAGCCTTGTTGTGTACTTTGAGGTATACACACAGACTAGATGTCAGTATACAGATTTATCCCACCACTAGTGCAGATATTGCGGATATCCTGTAATATATACATCCTTTGGCTCGTGTAACTATTTTTGACTGGTCATACATTTTTTATTTGATTTACCTTATACATTTTGCCTTCATGTACATTAATATGTTAAATAAAAATTATATTTTACTACATTTGGGAAAGTATTTTTTCCCTCTAGTTAGGCTGCTGTGGTTCTCCGTGCTTTATTTTGCCTCATATTGGCCTAGAGCGTTTCCCCGTTACTATAATGGATCCGTACTAGGCGTCTTCAGTCATTGGATGCTATGGGCATAAAAGAGAGAAACTCATGGTGCGGCCACCACCCTCCCCTGACCTCAGCCCTAGTGAGAGCCTCTGGAGTGTCCTCAGCAGGAGATCTATGAGGGTGGGGGGGTCGATCACATCAGAACAGCAGATCTGGGGGTGACTCCAACATCCCGCAAAGAGATTCAAGCAGAAACTCTCCAAAAACTCCCAAGGTCAATGGAGGAGATGTCCCAGAAGCTCCGATGTTCCCTGGACCGCGGCCTGTGAGGAGGCTTCTGCTGGAAAAGCTTCTGATCTCAGTGAATGCGACGTCTTATTGCTGCAGATCCCACAGATCACCGCTCTCAGATCTTTACAACCTGGGAAATGTCTGGACTCTTGTTCTGCAGAAGAATTTGATGCTTTTTGAGGGGTTTTTTTTTTTAGTTTTTAAATAAATCCTGTTCTCATTGGGAGATTTGTCCAATAAATGTGATTGATCCTCTAATGGTCGATGATCGGACATTATACAACTCGTCTGCAGCCACGTCCTCTGTGTGCTCCTGGCGTCCTGTAGGACACAGGCTAAGGCTCAGTGCCTACCATGCAGAAATGCTGCAGATTTTTTCTGCATCTCCCTGGCAGGAAAAACGAGTGCGGATTGTGCGTGAGGATTGTGCGTGAGGATTGCCCGTGCGGATTGCGCGTGCGGATTGCGTGTGCGGATTGCCCGTGAGGATTGCCCGTGCGGATTGCCCGTGCGGATTGCCCGTGCGGATTGCCCGTGAGGATTGCCCGTGCGGATTGCCCGTGCGGATTGCCCGTGCGGATTGCCCGTGCGGATTGCCCGTGCGGATTGCCCGTGCGGATTGTACGTGCGTTTTTCCTGCCAGGGACATGCGGATGTGAATCGTTCTTCACATGCATTTCCGCATGCAGGTTGTGATTTTAGCATCACTTGGAAAGTGCTTGACAACTCGGTCACATTATATAAATCCATGCAACCGGCAACCGGCAACCGGCATATATAGTGTGACCAAGTAATAGTTTAAAAAAGAAAATTAAAAAATAAAAACATTATACTCACCTTCTGATGGCCCCCGGTCTCCTTCTCCGGTCTCCCCGGTGGCTCGCGGTGGTGTAAAAGGACCTTCCATGACGTCATTTAGTCATGTGACAGGTCATGCGACCGTCGACGTCAGCAGTCGCGTGACCTGTCACATGATTAAATGATGTCATGGAAGGTCCTTTTACACCATCGCGAGCCACCGGGGAGCCAGGACGCACCGTACAGGAGATCGGGGGCCATCAGAAGGTGAGTATAATGTATATTTTTTATTTTATTCTTTTTTACAGTTTTCTATGGTACCCGGGTCTGGATGAGAGTCTCCTGTCCTCCACACCCGGGTACCATCCGCACATTGAACCGCATGTTATCCACATGTACAGATGCAGTGATGCGGATGTCACACGGCCCAATGCAAGTCAATGGCGGCGATTACGCTGCGTGTCCGCAAAATTAATGGACGTGCTGCGGATTTTTCCGCAATGATAATACGCAGTGGAAATTTCCGCAGAATGTGCACAGCGCATGCGGATTATCATTGGGGACATGGGGCACGGATTACCAAGCGTTTTATAAGCGTTTTCACTGCGGAAATTCCGAGGCAAAAACGCTTTAAAAACGCATAGTGGGCACACAGCCTAAAAGTGATCTGCAGGTTATAGACAGGAGAGCGGTAATGCAGGGAGACCATATCTCTGCTCTACCACAGAGTTTAACCCTGCACATCGATAGTTATAAATGGTGGTTGCTCGGGGTGGAACGAGGCCAACACTCGGTGCCACTCCTGAGGATGGGGACACTGGGCAATTGTCCAGTTTTCACCCCACTGCTAGGAGCGATGCTCTGCAAGAATGCTCAAGCCGCAGAATTAGTAATTAATGGTAAAGAGACTCTTGTGCATAAAGTGCCAGCTGCAATGCTCTGCAGCAATGCTCTGCAGCATTAGCAGGTATCAGGCAGTGGAGTTCTGCAGATCTACCTCCAGGTCTCCAGTAATTCTGGCTTTTCAATCTACTCCTCGACTGAGCGTGAAATTCTCACAAAATGAAAAAGAAAAAAAAGAAGCAATTTCATCTGCTGTTATTTCCAGATTGGGAAGTAAAGCAGGAACGGGGGGCAGAGAACATCTCCATCTCCTGACTGAACACAAGGACGATGAATTTATAGAAATCTGCGCCCTCCCAGGAGCCGGCACAGAATACACAGAAATAGATAATGGAAGCTGCAGTGCTGTCACGTCGCCGGCTGCAAATCAGATGGAGAATCTCCACAGGGAAGCGAAGCCTCCGCCACCAGCCAGACGACAACCTGCCCATCAACGGGGTCCATGGGGGTAAAGCATGGACCATCCTCAGCTGGACTGCGAGATTGATGCTATGACTGACCAACAACATGAGAGCGGTGAGGTGTGCGGCGTTCATCCACCAGGTCGGCGGTGTTCATCCACCAGGTCGGCGGTGTTCATCCACCAGGTCCGCGGCGTTCATCCACCAGGTCCGCGGCGTCCATCCACCAGGTCCTTCACATGGCACAAGGCCCTACAGGGCGGGCAATGATCTGGGCACAGGCTCCAGTCCTCGGCCGAGTCTCAAAGATAACGTCCTTGCTGTCCTTGGCAAAACGGTCATGAAATACTGGAAGCAGATTAGGAAGGTGAGATATAGAATGATATCTCTGGATGAGCGTGTAGCCGCCGTCACGTTCCAACACCTTCATGTCCCACCATCAACTTCACTTATTGGGCCGAATGTAAAAGCCTCTGACTGTCCAGAATAAAGAGGATCAACCGATCCCATGTGCAAGGCTCAATCATACACCACCAGCAGAGACTGAAGGATCTACCAAGTCAACGAGGAACATCACAAGTAGGAACAACCTCTCCTGGGAGCGGTCGACCATGATCTGGGGCGCGAGAGGCAGCAGCTGCGCTCTTCTACCCGCGCTCTTCGGCCCCCAGGCAAAATGCTGAAACTGGAAGTGTGTCAGCTTCTGGGCTTGGTCCTTTTACTCTTATGTTTCTCGCCATACAATGACTGACGAGCACTCTTCCTACGAGTGCTCAAGACAGCGCGGCTCATCGTAACTACCCCCATGAGACACAAAACAATCCACCTCCACCATTAGCAGCAGCCGCTAGGGACTTCAGACCTGCAGGATATATAGCTATACAGTGGGTACGGAAAGTATTCAGACCCCTTCACATTTTTTCTATTTGTTTCATTGCAGCCATTTGGTAAATTCTAAAAAGTTAATTTTTTCCCTCATTAAAGTCCACTCTGCCCCATCTTGACTGAAAAAAAACAGAAATGTAGAAATTTTTCCAAATTTATTAAAAAAGAAAAACTGAAATCTCACATGGTCATAAGTCTTCAGACCCTTTGCTCAGTATTGAGGAGAAGCCCCCTTTTGAGCTAGTACAGCCATGAGTCTTCTTTGGAATGATGCAACAAGTTTTTCACCCCTGGATTCGGGAATCCTCTGCCATTCTTCCTTGCAGATCCTCTCCAGGTCCGTCAGGTTGGATGGTGAACGTTGGTGGACAGCCATTTTCAGGTCTCTCCAGAGATGCTCAGTTGGGTTTAGGTCAGGGCTCTGGCCGGGCCAGTCAAGAATGGTCACAGAGTTGTTCTGAAGCCACTCCTTTGTTATATTAGCTGTGTGCTTAGGGTCATTGTCTTGTTGGAAGGTGAAGCTTCAGCCAAGTCTGAGGTCCAGATCACTCTGGAAGAGGTTTTCATCCAGGATATCACTGTACTTGGCCGCATTCATGTTTCCTTCAATTGCAACCAGTCGTCCTGTCCCTGCAGCTGAAAAACACCCCCATAGCATGATGCTGCCACCACCATGTTTCACTGTTGGGATTGTTTTGGGCAGGTGATGAGCAGTGCCTGGTTTTCTCTACACATACCGCTTAGAATTATCACCAAAAAGTTCTATCTTCATCTCATCAGACCAGAGAATCTTATTTCTCATAGTCTGGGAGTCCTTCATGTGTTTTTGAGCAAACTCTATGCGGGCTTTCATATGTCTTGCACTGAGGAGAGGCTTCCGTCGGGCCACTCTGCCATACAGGCCCGACTGGTGGAGGGCTGCAGTGATAGTTGACTTTGTGGAACTTTCTCCCATCTCCCTACTGCATCTCTGGAGCTCAGACACAGTGATCTTGGGGTTCTTCTTTACCTCTCTCACCAAGGCTCTTCTCCCATGATTGCTCAGTTTGGCTGGAGTGGTACTGTGCAGTGTATATATACATAGGGAGTGGTACTGTGTAGTGTATATACAGGAGGAGTGGCACTGTGCAGTGTATATATACAGAAGTGGTACTGTGCAGTGTATATATACAGGAGAAGTGGTACTGTGCACTGAATATACAGAAGTGGTACTGTGCACTGAATATACAGAAGTGGTACTGTGCAGTGTATATATACACAGGAGGAGTGGTACTGTGCAGTGTATATATACAGGAGAAGTGGTACTGTGCACTGAATATACAGGAGGAGTGGTACTGTGCAGTGTATATATACAGGAGGAGTGGTACTGTGCAGTGTATATATACAGAAGTGGTACTGTGCACTGAATATACAGGAGGAGTGGTACTGTGCAGTGTATATATACAGGACAGGAGGAGTGGTACTGTGCAGTGTATATATACAGGACAGGAGGAGTGGTACTGTGCAGTGTATATATACAGGGCAGGAGGAGTGGTACTGTGCAGTGTATATATACAGGGCAGGAGGAGTGGTACTGTGCAGTGTATATATACAGGACAGGAGGAGTGGTACTGTGCAGTGTATATATATACAGGACAGGATGAGTGGTACTGTGCAGTGTATATACAGGAGGAGTGGTACTGTGCAGTGTATATACAGGAGGAGTGGTACTGTGCAGTGTATATATACAGGACAGGAGGAGTGGTACTGTGCAGTGTATAAATACAGGACAGGAGGAGTGGTACTGTGCAGTGTATATACAGGAGGAGTGGTACTGTGCAGTGTATATATACAGGTGGAGTGTTACTGTGCAGTGTATATGTACAGGAGGAGTGGTACTGTGCAGTGTATATATACAGGAGGAGTGGTACTGTGCAGTGTATATATACAGGACAGGAGGAGTGGTACTGTGCAGTGTATATATACAGGACAGGAGGAGTGGTACTGTGCAGTGTATATATACAGGACAGGAGGAGTGGTACTGTGCAGTGTATATATACAGGACAGGAGGAGTGGTACTGTGCAGTGTATATATACAGGACAGGAGGAGTGGTACTGTGCAGTGTATATATACAGGAGGAGTGGTACTGTGCAGTGTATATATACAGGAGGAGTGGTACTGTGCAGGGTATATATACAGGAGAAGTGGTACTGTGCAGTGTATATATACAGGAGGAGTGGTACTGTGCAGTGTATATATACAGGACAGGAGGAGTGGTACTGTGCAGTGTATATATACTGGAGGTGTGGTACTGTGCAGTGTATATATACAGGACAGGAGGAGTGGTACTGTGCAGTGTATACACACAGGACAGGAGGAGTGGTACTGTGCAGTGTATACACACAGGAGGAGTGGTACTGTGCAGTGTATATATACAGGACAGGAGGAGTGGTACTGTGCAGTGTATACACACAGGACAGGAGGAGTGGTGCTGGGAGTAGCACCTGCCTCCTGAGCTCAAGCACTTCCAGGAGGAGGGTCGTCGTCTGCCTCTCTTCTCCCCAGGGAGAGGCAGGCCTACTGGGAGGCCGGCATGGCTTCCCAGCCTCCTATCCCCCGGTCTATGCCGGCGGGGGAGAAGGAGCCTCAACAACCGGCCCAGGAGGGAGTGAGGAGATCGGGAAGGGTGAGGAAGAGCACATCCACCTGCTCTAACCCCGAGACTGTTCACCGCAAGCCCAGAGAGGGAGACCGGGGCACCCCAGGCCCCAGGAACAAGAGCCCAGCAAGATCCTGGGGGGAGATGAGCTCCAGCGAGTCCACAAGTTCCTTCTCCTCCCGAGTGGTCGCCACGTTGCGAGAGTACGAGGACGCCGGCAAAGCACTAACCCAGCTGAAAGAGGAGCTGAGGGAGGCCCGGGTCCTGAACACCCGGGCGTCCAACAAGGAGAGACCCGCGACCTCCCAGAGGGTTAAAGCCCTCAGAGACGAGGTGGTCAGGTTAGTGCTCCTCCGGGAGGGGATTGAGAAAAGCGCAGGTCCCTTCCTGGAGAGGTTTAAGAACCAGCGGCGGTTCTCAGAAATGAAGGGGTTAAACACCTCAGGAGAACCGCCAGCCGGCGTCCTTAGTGAAGAGGAGGAGGAGGATGAAGAGGTGACTGGAGTCTCAGTTGCTGGAGCCAGTAAGGGGCAGAGCCGGAGCTCAAGTGGTCTCCCTGCAGGGCAGAGGACTCCGACAGCAGAGGCTGGAGTGTCGGGGGAGGAGGAGGAAGGGGGACTGCTGAGGGAGATCAGACTGCTGGAGTCTCCAGTGGACTTGACGCGGTTTTCCTTCGGTGAGGACAAACCAGTGGAGGAGACCAAGAGGAGGAAGAGGAAGACCGGAGGAGCCGCACAGGAGGTGGTAGGGTTACAAGTATGTACCAATGTCTGATGTTGCGCCTGCCACCTTCTGTTTAAATCCCACCAAACCTAAAGGCACGGGATCTGCAGTGGGCTCGAGGCAGAGGTAAGGTGGGGAGAGGAGGAGGACGTCCGGCGATGCTGCCATCTGTGCGGGGAACAGTGCAGGGGGCGAGGCTGTGGAGGTACTCACAGCGCCGGACATAGGAAGTTCTGTGGAGTTTCCCACCCTGCCCTCTGCGGCTAAGCCGGTTATCACCGGGGCTGGGGGGGGCAGGGAAGGATGTGAAAAACACATCTGCAAAGAACACTGGGCACACTGCTGCGACAGGGGGGCAGTGTGCCCCAGCGCCCAAAAAGGACACTAAGACCCCAAAGTCTGTGGGTGCAGGGTGGGCAGAGGTGCCGAGAAAACAGGTTGGCCAGAACAAGGACCAAAATGCTGCAGTAGAGGGGCGGGGCGCTCCAGGAGACGACCTGCAGAAAGCCAGCAGCAACCAAAGGGAAACGGGTGCGGTGCTGCAGGGAAGGAGTCTCTGGGAGTGCTCCCCTCCCCCGGCCCAGCAGGTGTGAGTGCAGAGACACCAGACACAAGGGAGGAAGGAATGGAGGTGACTGTGGAAGGTGCAGAGAACAGCAGAGGTAATGGGGTTACAAGTAAAGGGAATGAAAGTAGTGGTGCAATGAATGATGGGAGTAATGGTGGAGCAGATGGTGAGAGTAGTAGGAATGGTGGAAGTAGTGGTACAGTGAATGATGATGCAGCAAATGGTGGGGGTAGTGGTGCAGTGAATGATGATGCAGCAAATGGTGGGGGTAGTGGTGGAATGAATGCTGGGAGTTGTGGTGTAGCAAATGTTGGGGGTAGTGGTGTAATGAATGGTGGGAGTAATGGTCCTGCGAATGGTGTGAATAGTACTGGAGTGAATGGTGGGAGCAGCACTGGTGTTGGTGGGGGGGAAGTAGGCACTGGTCCCGCTGCCCCCCCTGCATTGGCGGGGGCTTCAGCCCAAAGCTATTCAGGAGCTGTCAGTGCTGGGGGTAGTAGTGCGCCCTCGTCTGGTGGCCCTGGGGATGGTGACTTGCAACAGCAGCTCCTGGACGCCCTGAGGAGAGGGGAGAGCTCCATCACTGTAGAGGGGAGGGAGGTTGATCTGTCTTTCTGGATAGAGAGACATGGTCTTTCAGCCTTCCGAGATAGAGGGGCAGAGACTGTCTGGTCTCTGCCGACAACGGGGCAGAGGAGTAACCGTAGGAACGTGGTCCGTCTCCAGTGGGTAAGCAAGGACGCCTGTCCTGATAGGGCAAAGGTGGTTGAGCTCCTGCTGGGGATGGGCTTTGCGGCATATGACATCTTTGCCTTGATCCATCCCTACGGGACCTCCTACTTCGATGTCAGCTTCGTGAGACCGGAGGGCCTTGAGCTTTTCTGGTCTCGCCATGAGCTGGCTCGGAGTCGCCCCGAATGGCATGGTCTCTTTCCCCTGGCAATAACCCGCCAAGATTCAGTCAGGAAAGTGACTGTTTTGACTAGTAACGAGTCGCTTTCCTGTATGGACATTACCACCTGGGTGAGTCGATACGGAGAGGTCACCAATATTCCCGAAAAGAATCTGGATGACCATGGTGTTATGCACACGCCCGGGCTAAGCGGCGTGTGCGAGTGATTGATAGTGATTCCACTGGACCGTGCCGGAGAGTGAATGCCTGGAGGGGCGTGACTAAGTATTCACCCGATCCGACCAGGGTCGCACGACGGCATACGACGCCAGTGCACCAAGGAGGAACCGAGCAGAGGGACCAGGTGCTACTCCAGGACAGACCCCGGACACGGCTGTTGACCCACACAGGGGAATACAGGAACAGGCTGGTAGGCTGGCACACAGACTGGTGGGTATAGGCAGGCACGACTGGTATGCAGGCAGGCGGGTATGCAGGCAGGGGGGTAAAGGCAAGCACAGCTAGAGTGCAGACAGGGAGGCACTAGCAGGTAGGAACACAGGCGGGATAGGGCCCAGTACACACCGGGACACAGGAACAATACAGGCAGAGGGTTACAGGCAAGCACAGCTAGAGTGCAGACAAGGCTGAGCAGGGAGGACAGGGCTCTGTACACACGGAACAGACAGGAAGGGAAAGACAGAGCCAGATACTCACACAGTACTTGCAGAGACAACAAGCAGGAGTTAGGTACGAGTTCAGACTCTGCAGAAAAAGGAAGGGAACGGACATAGAGGCAAAACAGGCAAAGGACAGGAGAGAGTTCAGACTGGAACTGAGTGTACGGAGGAGACCGACACTGCAGAGGGATACAGGAGCGGGTCTGGGAATACGGCCCCCAGAGAGGCGAAACGAACAGGCAAGGAGCATGTTCAGACAGGACAGACCAGACGCAGGAGCGGGTCTAGGAAATCGGCCACTAGAAGGCGGAACGAACAGGCAAGGAGCGTGTTCAGACAGGACAGACCAGAGAACACAAAAAGGACACAGTTCAGACACGGGAGCTGATACCGCAAAGCAGGAGACATACAGGACTCAGTTCAGACACGGGAGCTGAAACCGCAAAGCAGGAGACATACAGGACTCAGTTCAGACACGGGAGCTGATACCGCAAAGCAGGAGACATACAGGACACAGTTCAGACACGGGAGCTGATACCGCAAAGCAGGAGACATACAGGACTCAGTTCAGACACGGGAACTGATACAAAAAGCAGGAGACAAGAGACGGGACCTGGCACCTTCAGAGTGCAAGCACACACTGAAGGAAACACTATGCTCAGGCAGGGATAGAAGGGAGCTGCTGAGCTATATACCAAGTGACAGACAGCAATAGGCTGAGGACGCACAAGGGGTGTGACCCACAGCAGGTACAAAAGGCAGGAAGTGATCGGGCGCCGCCCTTAAGCAGCAGAAACAGACACAAACAGACAGCATGGAGGGAAGCCAGAGAGACATTCTGGACAGGAGATCAAGTGCGCCCTCTTGCACAGTGGGAGATGGACCACCATGCAAGGACGCCGCCAGGTATGTTACACATGGTATCTGGTCAGGGGCCTGGACCTTCATGGTGAGATTGAAGGTTTCGGGAAACACTGTTACCCATATCCCCTCCTCAACCTTTTTGGGGAGGGATAGGATCTTGATTTTCTACCGGGGGCAGCCTAAGGTCTGTCACAGGTGCGGTAGTCCCACACACTTCAGTGCGCAGTGTACCACCCAGAAATGCGCACTGTGTGGGGACCTCGGTCATCTTGCTGCTGCCTGTCGCAGGATTAGGTGTAACTTGTGTGGTGACCTCGGTCACCCGTTCAGTCGCTGTCCGCGTTCCTTCGCCAATGCGGTCCTGAAAGCGGCGAGTGCGGGACAGGCGAAAGCTGGAACTAATCTTGCCGGCGAAGGGACCAGTAGGGGCGGGGGAGGCAGGGAACCGGTGAGGAGCAAGCTGCCGCCATCCACCATTAGGCGGCAGGAGAAGCGCCGTGGGGACAGGGGGCAGGGAGTAATGTCCCTAAACTCTGACCCAGGTACTTCACTTGCAGCTGAGGATCCTAAAGACAGTGAATTGAGCGAGGAAGTCAAGAGACTTGAAAGGGAAGAGCGAGAGGACGCCACGTCTTCCCAGGAACCCTCTTCTGGTGACAGTCTAGATGAGGAAGAGGGGGAGTGGTCACAGAAAAAGAAAAAGGGTAACAGAAAAACGGCCAGAGGTAGGAGGGGGACCAGGTCTCGAGCTGCCTCTTTGGAGTGCGACCCCTCTGACTCTCTGGCCGTGATCCAAGCGCCATTGGAGGGTTCAGCCGCCCCCCCTCTGGTGGATCTCTCCAACCGGTTCGGGGCTCTCCAGGACTTCCCTCTGGAGGGGGGAAGTGGGGACCCGGGGCCGGAGGTTGCGGACAAGGTGGTTGGGGCTCAGGAGATGGCTGGGTCTTCCTCTCGGGGGGCAAATACAAAGCCCTCTGGGGGGGACGACTAACCCAAGACCACCAGACGAGGGCAAGAATGTATGTAAGGAGAGAATGGACGAGTCTGTTTGTCTTAAGCGCACTAAAAACCCGTCATTATCGGAGGAAGAGGTTGGGACTGTCAGTGGTGGGAAGAAAAAGGCTATCTAATTCAATCAATCATGATGGCGGCACCCACCCCGTTGACTCTGGCAACTATTAATGTTTGCAGCATAAAGTCAGATGCGGCAAGGTACACGGCCTTTCATTTTCTCGGCCAACTTGACGCCGACATTTTGTTTTTGCAGGAGACCAGGTTGACCGATATATCAACCTTGCATAAAGCAAGGCGGGAGTGGAGACATGGGCCCTCCTACTGGTCTCTTGCGGCCGAGCCGTATAGCGGGGTGGCGGTCCTTTTTAAGACCGCAGCGGTTGAATGCAGACGAGTGATCGAATTAGAAATGGGGAGATGCTTGATCCTAGATGTCTCCATGGGGGGACAAGAGCTTCGGCTCATTAACATCTATGGTTCCCAGTCCAAGTGGGACCGCAAATGTCTCTTCCTGAAGATCAAACCTTTTTTATTTTCGAGTCGGCAGGTGGTCTTCGGAGGGGATTTCAACAATGTCACGAGATCCTGTGATAGAGGAGGTTCCGGAGACCGGCTGGCTTATGACTGCGTCGCGTTAAACAGGATAGTGAGTGAGGCTCGCCTGGTGGATGTCCACATCCGGCACAACCTGGGCGACACGGGATTCACCTTTTTTAGAGGTAGTCAGTGCAGGTCTAGGCTAGACAGGTTTTATTTGAAGGAGGAGGCCGTCTCTTCACCGTTGTCGGTTGTGGAGGTGGAGTTCTCCGATCACTGTTTGATTATGTTTTCTCTGAACGTTACAGAGATTCCTCGGATGGGAAGAGGCTATTGGAAGCTGAACTCGTCACTCCTTGAGGAAGAAGCTGTGAGACGGTCTTTTGAGGAATTCTTTCAGAGCCAGGTACCATTGCTGGGCCTAAGTAACACTAAGTCAGAGTGGTGGGAGATGTTCAAACATCGGGTGGCGAGATTCTTCCGGCAGCTCTCGAACCTCAGAAGCCTGAACAGGGATCGCCTGTATCAGAGCCTGAGGAGGAAACTCGAGCATCTTGTCTCGACTGGAGGTAGCCGCGAGGAGATCTCCAGAGTGAAGTCCTTGCTGAAGAGGTGTCAGTACGATAGGCACGCATCTTTGGTTTTCGAGAGGGACTACGGGAAGTACTGCTCGCCCGACCCTTACAGAAACTGTAAGATGTCAGTGAATAGTAAGATAGTGACGGGGCTGGTGGACAGTACGGGGTCCCTGAGAAGGTCCAGATCAGGGATCTTGGAGGTCGTCAGTTCCTACTACTCGCACCTCTTGGGAAGGAGGGAGCTTGATAGTGACAGGATGTCGGCTTTCCTGGCTGAATCCGTTCCTGAGCCAGGGGCTGACCTCTCGCTGGGCGATTTGGCAGAAGCGATCAAAGAAGAGGAAGTGAGACTGGCGATCGATGGGCTTAGGCCCAAAAAGTCGCCAGGTCCGGATGGCTTAACATCCGAGTTCTTTAGGACCTTTAGGGACTCTTTGGTCCCCCTCTTGACTCAGGTGTTTAACGAGTGTCTCTCCTCGGGCACTCTGCCGAGATCATTAAGGAGGTCAGCTTTGATCATTTTGTCAAAGGGTAAGGATCCGTCACGCATTGAGAACTGGCGTCCCATAGCACTTCTCAATGTGGACAGGAAGATTTTGGCTAAGATACTTTTCAACAGGCTGGTGAAGTTTGCACCCCGGCTCCTTTCGGAGGTTCAGCACTGTTGCGTTCCTGGCCATAGCACTTTTAGTGCTGTTCTAGGTGTCCGAGAGGCCATGGAGCAAGGCAGGGTGGGCCTCTGGAAGGGGTTCTTGCTGACCCTGGATCAGGCAAAAGCCTTTGATCGGGTTAACCACGAGTACCTCTGGTCCACTCTTTTGAGGTATGGTCTGCCTGGAGGGTTTGTGGACTGGCTTAAGACCTTGTATGCAGGGGCTTAGACTTTCCCTCTGGTGAATGGGTGGATTGGACGACCTTTCGGGGTAGGATCCGGTGTCCGTCAGGGCTGTCCTCTAAGCCCTTTGCTTTACGCGTTTGCGATCGATCCCTTCCTCAGAAGGATCGATTGTGGACCGTTGGCGGGGGTGCGGATGGGCGGGGCGGCGCCGGAGGCTATCCTGAGGGTGGTGGCCTACGCGGACGATGTCACCGTCTTTGTTTCTTCGCAAGAGGAGGCAGTGGTGGTGATGTCAGAAGTGGAACGCTACTCGGAGGCATCCGGGTTCAAGGTCAACCAGGATAAGTGTGAGAGTCTCTGGCTGGGAGGCGGAGATCCCGGGTTTGATCTTCCGGACACCCTCCCCGAACCCCAAAAACATGCCAAAGTCCTGGGCATCGAATTCGGCCAGGGTGATTACCCCACGAAAAACTGGGAAGGCAGAATCAAAGGTGTCACCCAAAGAGTGGACCAATGGAGGGGTTGGTCTTTGACCCTGAGGGAAAGGGTTGGCCTGTGCAAAGCTTTCCTGCTCCCCTTGCTAATCTACCTGGGCAGCGTCTGTGTCTTGCCAGAGCCTCTCTGGACACGGGTCTACAGTCTGTTCTTCCAGATGTTATGGGGGAACAGACTGAACCTAGTCAAGCGGGAGGTCACTTACCGCACGAGGAGACTAGGGGGTTTGAATATGGTGAACCCCGTGGTGTTCCTAGTGAACACCTTCTTGAAAGTGAACGTGGCAAATCTCTGGAAAGAGAGGGCTCCTCCGTGGGTATTCTCCTGCAAGGGATGGTTTCAGCCTTTCTTCCAGGAATGGGAGACAGGGGGAAGATTGAAGGATCTTCGCACACCACACGGGCATCTCCCGGCTTATGATACCCCGGTTCTGAAAATGATCCGCCGGTGGGGTCTGGGAATGTGGGAGGTGAGGTCCCTCCCGAGGAAACTCCTCGATATGAGGGTCTTGCTTTCTCATTTTCAGAGTCCATTGGCCCTCAAAGACTGCCCAAGTCGGGATCTGGAGGTTGGGTTGAGTTTGTTAAATTCTACCAGGATCCCCGAGAAGTACTGGGACTTGACTTGGCGCTGCTTCCATGGTAAGCTGTATGTGAGGGACAATTTGAAGTACAGGAGCTCCGAGGACAGGAATTGCCCCCGTGAGGCTTGTGCTAACGTGCTGGAAAGCATGGAGCACTTCCTGCTTCATTGTCCCTTTAATACAGAGGTGTACAACAGGGTGGGGGCTTCCATTGGTTGGCCGCGGCTGGCTACTCTGTCCTACGCCGGGTGGGCCTATGGAGCGTTCGGAGACCTTGGGAGAAGGGACCGAGACACTTTATTCATAGTCAGCGCAGTGGTGAGGTATTTCACGTGGAACGCACGAGTTTTAGTCTCGACGCAGAGTAAAATCCTCCATGTAGATGAAGTCTGTAGGAACATCCTAGGTGACCTGGTGAAGGTACGTTCTCTGGAGTATGAAGGACTGGGTGCCCGGAGGGCGGCCCGTCTCTGGAGGGGCTTTTCCTTCAGGGTGCCTTAGTCCGGTAGTACTCCTATATCCTGGTGGTGGGCCGATGTCTTTTCACCCTAGATTTTTGTTTTGTATTTGTCTCCTGAATAGAAGGTTTGCCGGCATCGAACTTGAGCCTTGGATGGTGAGTGTGTAGGTTGTGTTCTGTATATATTGTATATAATGTATAATAGGGGGTTTTAGTTAGGTTGGGTGGGGGATTTGGGGGGGTTTTCATCGGCGGTGATAAGAGGACTGATCTGGCCTGGTCCAGGCCCCGCCTGGGGAAAAACTTTGGGGCCTGATCCTAGCTCGGAGTAATCCTGAACTTTGTGGCCAGAGCTGGATCAGGGGTGGTGGGATAGTTAGTGTAGGTCTGTGTTTTATGTATATATATTAAAAATTACAAAAAAAATATAAAATATAAAAAAAAAAAAAAAGGTTTAAAATTGTCCATGTCACTATTGTATATCTTGTTATTTTTGGTTTTCTGTGGTGTGAATGAGGTGCGGTAAGGGGGTGACTAAGGTCCGGCAGTGGGACCAGTAGGTTAGTGTTAGTTCCCGGTTGTATATACGTTATATTAGGTTTAGTGTTTTATTGTATATAATCTTGTATATAGGACGGTGTTTTATGTGTATATAGGACGGTGTGAGCGTTGTGTGGGATTGTATATAGTAGTATGAATGAAGCTGGGCCGGGGGTTTTATAGGTTTTATAATAGTTATTTCCTGTATATATATATATATATATATTCCTGGGGGGATTTATTTTGTTTCTATTTTCTGTGATTTGTCGTCTTGTTTTGTTCTTATGTTCGGTGTCCTGTAATGTATTATTGTTCTGTCATGTACTGTATATACAGGAGGAGTGGTACTGTGCAGTGTATATATACAGGAGGAGTGGTACTGTGCAGTGTATATATACAGGAGGAGTGGTACTGTGCAGCGTATATATACAGGAGGAGTGGTATTGTGCAGTGTATATATACAGGAGGAGTGGTACTGTGCAGTGTATATATACAGGAGGAGTGGTACTGTGCAGTGTATATATACAGGAGGAGTGGTACTGTGCAGCGTATATATACAGGAGGAGGGGTACTGTGCAGTGTATATATACAGGAGGAGGGGTACTGTGCAGTGTATATATACAGGAGGAGTGGTACTGTGCAGCGTATATATACAGGAGGAGTGGTACTGTGCAGTGTATATATACAGGAGGAGGGGTACTGTGCAGTGTATATATACAGGAGGAGGGGTACTGTGCAGTGTATATATACAGGAGGAGTGGTACTGTGCAGTGTATATATACAGGAGGAGTGGTACTGTGCAGCGTATATATACAGGAGGAGTGGTACTGTGCAGCGTATATATACAGGAGGAGGGGTACTGTGCAGTGTATATATACAGGAGGAGGGGTACTGTGCAGTGTATATATACAGGAGGAGTGGTACTGTGCAGCGTATATATACAGGAGGAGTGGTACTGTGCAGTGTATATATACAGGAGGAGGGGTACTGTGCAGTGTATATATACAGGAGGAGTGGTACTGTGCAGTGTATATATATACAGGACAGGAGGAGTGGTACTGTGCAGTGTATATATACAGGACAGGAGGAGTGGTACTGTGCAGTGTATATATACAGGACAGGAGGAGTGGTACTGTGCAGTGTATATATACAGGAGGAGTGGTACTGTGCAGGGTATGTACAGGAGGAGTGGTACTGTGCGGTGTATGTATAGGAGGAGTGGTACTGTGCGGTGTATGTACAGGAGGAGTGGTACTGTGCGGTGTATGTACAGGAGGAGTGGTACTGTGCGGTGTATGTACAGGAGGAGTGGTACTGTGCGGTGTATGTATAGGAGTGGTACTGTGCGCTGTATGTATAGGAGGAGTGGTACTGTGCGGTGTATATATAGGAGTGGTACTGTGCGGTGTATGTATAGGAGGAGTGGTACTGTGCGGTGTATGTACAGGAGGAGTGGTACTGTGCGGTGTATTTACAGGAGGAGTGGTACTGTGCGGTGTATGTACAGGAGGAGTGGTACTGTGCGGTGTATGTATAGGAGGAGTGGTACTGTGCGGTGTATATATAGGAGTGGTACTGTGCGGTGTATGTATAGGAGGAGTGGTACTGTGCGGTGTATATATAGGAGTGGTACTGTGCGGTGTATGTATAGGAGGAGTGGTACTGTGCAGTGTATATATACAGGGGGAGCTGTACTGTGCGGTGTATGTATAGGAGGAGTGGTACTGTGCAGGGTATGTACAGGAGGAGTGGTACTGTGCGGTGTATATACAGGAGGAGTGGTACTGTGCAGTGTATATATACAGGGGGAGCTGTACTGTGCGGTGTATGTATAGGAGGAGTGGTACTGTGCAGGGTATGTACAGGAGGAGTGGTACTGTGCGGTGTATGTATAGGAGGAGTGGTACTGTGCGGTGTATGTATAGGAGGAGTGGTACTGTGCGGTGTATGTACAGGAGGAGTGGTACTGTGCGGTGTATGTACAGGAGGAGTGGTACTGTGCGGTGTATGTACAGGAGGAGTGGTACTGTGCGGTGTATATATAGGAGTGGTACTGTGCGGTGTATGTATAGGAGTGGTACTGTGCGGTGTATGTATAGGAGGAGTGAGTGGTACTGTGCGGTGTATGTATAGGAGGAGTGGTACTGTGCGGTGTATATATAGGAGTGGTACTGTGCGGTGTATGTATAGGAGGAGTGGTACTGTGCGGTGTATGTACAGGAGGAGTGGTACTGTGCGGTGTATTTACAGGAGGAGTGGTACTGTGCGGTGTATGTACAGGAGGAGTGGTACTGTGCGGTGTATGTATAGGAGGAGTGGTACTGTGCGGTGTATATATAGGAGTGGTACTGTGCGGTGTATATATAGGAGTGGTACTGTGCGGTGTATATATAGGAGTGGTACTGTGCGGTGTATGTGTAGCACCCTGAGGATTCGGCTGCTACAGGGGTATTGCACCTCAACCCAGAGGTGTGATATTCCACTCCCGGGTAAGGATGGAGTGTGGAGCTGAGCTCAGTTAGCTGCATGCACTACACACATCCCATTTCCGAGGAACAGACAGACGGTACTCCCACTAGAGAAATGTGCAGGTACGACAGTGTCTGTTCCTGGCTGGAGTGGGAGGGGGGTGGAACATCCCAGTAGTGTAGGGGCAGATAGGGGGAGCAGCCTGGGTAAAGCTAGGAGCTCATTGGGTGCTGGTCACCTGAGCTCACACATAGAGGGAGTATATAAGGTGGGAACCATCTTAGATCAGGGTCAGTCAGTGAGACGTCAGTCTTTGCAGAGGAGTCTTTTGCAGAGCAGTGGAGGAAAGCAGAGGAGCAGAGCAGCCCCAAGGCCCAGAGTGAGAGAGGAGAAAGAAAGACCCAGAGGGGGAGAAAGAAGGAACTCCAAGAGCCCAAATTAGACCAGAGGGTGAAGAGTTGGCAACAGGGTACCGGATCCCAAGCTGGCAGAGGCTACAGCACACCTTAGCCAGGAACCGGAGGTCGTGGGCAGGACTGATCTGCCACGATCACCCACTAAATCCACCTGAAAGGCAGACCACGAATAGGGTCAGGGAACCCAGAGACAAGGGTTTACCACCAGGAGGCCCGAGGGAGCCGGACATAGGTGGATCCCTGGTGGGGAAGGCCAGAGACGAGGACAGGACAGAAAGGGAGCTCGGAACCACGCTCCAGAACTACTTGGGGGTTGGCCGAGTCCAGGACCTGGTGGACGCAGCACGGCTCGGGTGGTCACTCAAGGCCGGAGTGACCGGTACAAGAACAGCAGTAAGTAAAGAACCCTGAACTGCACAACCCGACTCTGACTCTCATTACCATCTTCACTGCACTTCCACAACCACCATCCTCTGCACCTGACCCCCTGAGGCTATACCCCTCCCGTTGGGGGTTATTCTACCTGGGCTGCACAAACACCATCAGCCTCAGCGGACCCTGCTGCAGCGGCGCCCGTAGTGACCGCAATTCAACGGGTGGCGTAGTCGACATAAAGAACTTTAGTAACATCAGTAAGGACTGCCACACACTGAGCTTGACACCCTGGGCACGGACCGGGTCACAGCCACTCGGAGACTACAACCCCCATCTGATCCGGCTCCGGGTATCCCCAACAACACTGGCCCAGGGGGCGCGTCAACTTTGGCGTAGTCGGCAGGATAACGTGACCGCAACAACCGGGTACTGCGTGCCTGAAGAAAAGTACACCGTTACCTCAAAGAGAAGTCTCCTGCCGGTTCCGGAGGGTCCCCGCCGTCGGGCCCCATCGCAGGTCGTTTCCCGCCGGTTGTCCGCCATTTGCAGCTTTTTCCCGCCATCCATGGAGTTTCCCGCCACTGGGAGACGATTCCCGCCATTTCCGAAGATTTCCCGCCTTGGAAGAGCGGACGCCATTATGGGCGTGCCAGAGGGTGGCAAGAGGCCACCTCCCATCGTGGGCCAGGTCGAAGAATGGCGCCAAAAGCGGAAACCGCGCCCACCAACAGAGACTGTGATGCTGGAAGTGTCCATCAGCGTAAGAGAACTGCCCCTGGAACTGAAGTTGCCCCGGGACCACCCTCGATGTGGGCGGAGACAGAAGAAGAGAACAAAGATGGGTGTCGCCTGGAGCAGTCTGGAGAGAGCGCACCCGGAGACAAGACGTCTGGAGGGAGAGTCAGGCAGCACCGACCCAGTGGTCAGGAGCCTGTTGCAGGTCGCCACTCCAGAAGGCCTGCTGGAGATCCTAACACAGCTCCCCCGAGACCGGGAGTGTGCACAGACCGCGTTGGAGGGCCTCGCACAGAGGATGGCCCGGGTACAACGAGAGACGTTGGCGGAGTGGAGCCGAGAGATGGCCCAGCAGACCGAGACTCGTCAGCGGAGCACGCCACCCGAGACGAGGAGACAGACCGCCTCTGAGGATGGCGCAGGAGGAATGAAGGCAGGAGACGGCGCCGAGAAGGGAGCCGAACGGACGGAGGCAGGTAAAGGGGACGTCTCTACCCCGAGCCGGGAAACCGCGTGCCTGCCCCAGCTCCCCGTCGCAGAGCCCGAAGTACCCCCTGCCGTGCCCGTCGCTGCAACATCACCGCCGCAGACTAGGCCTCAAACGGAAGCCGCGACCCCTGTGACGTCACACGCCTCGATCCCGAGCGTGGCCAAGCAGGATGTACCATCGGCCTGGTCGCAAGGCCTAGTACCCCCGGGCGCCGCAATACCGACAGCGCCCCCTACCTCCGCGGAGCCCCCGGCCTGGTCGCAGGGCCGAGTAACCACGGGCGCCGCCGTTCTTACGGTGCCCTTTACTTTCAAGGTGCCCCAGGCCTGGTCGCAAGGCCTGGTTAACCCGGGCGTCGCTACCACCACGGCGCCCATAACACCTAAAGTACCGCACCTGGGTGAGGACCTGTTCGCCCAGCATACGTGCCCGGATGGGCAGCCCTTCATATGGCTCCAGGAGTACATCCAACTGGAGCTGCAAAAAGCAAGGGCCATGTGCGAACCCCTGATCCCGGCTCCAAAGCCCACGAAGAGGATCTCGCCCCCGCTAGAAGAGACCCAGTTTGAGTGGGATCCCACCGGAGAAGACCTCATGGGGTTCACTCAGGAGACTCGGGCAGCCGCAGCGGAGCGTGCAGAGTGCTGCCGCCAGCAGCTCGAGGTCTTTGAGAGGGAGCGGAGAGAGAGGCGGGTCCGGGAACAACAAGCCCAAATAAGGAGCGCGGAGCAGAAGAGCCGGACCAGGAGAAACCCCCGTGCAGCGCATGGTCCCCGTACCATCGGGACTGTGATAAAGTTCAATCTGCAGCATGGGTGGGGTTTCATCAGGGATCACCGCACCCCAGGCGACGTCTTCGTGACCAGGAGAGACGTTGAGTCCCACCTACCGGAGGGACACAGAGGTCGTGACCTGTATTTAGGGGACGAGGTCACCTTCACCCGGCACAAGTGTGCCAAAGGACCCTACGCCCTCCATGTGCATCGCCTGACGGAGGAGGAGCTGCGGTGTGAGGAGGAGCAAGAGGACCCGGACGGGTCTGAAACAGAAACTGAATCTAAAGAAGGAGCAGGAGGACGCCGTCGTTGAAGTACGGTAGAGAGAGACTGTATAAAGTTGCCCGTCGGGGTACCAAGAACTGTTACTAATTTAAAATATGTTCCCCGTTGGGACCAGCCAAGAGTGAACTGTTAACCCCGTGTGTCCCTATTCCCACTGACCGAGGACTGAGAGCGGTCAATCCTCCCTAATACCTGGCCGAGGACTGAGAGCGGCCATATTCCCTTGTATATAGTTGCGCTTCCTAAAGCGCCCCCTACCGGTTTTATAGAAAACCATTTTCTTAAAGAAACTGTTGCACTATACCCGGTCACAAGTTGCACCGTGACCGGAGGTACCAGAAGACAAGAATGTTTATATGAAAAGTTTATTGCTGCTGATGATGTTTTATATGTTTTATATGTTTATGTTTTATGAAAAAAAAAAAAAATGTATGTTTGTGGATGTTTATATCTTACAGCCCGAGGACGTGCTGTGATTTACCAGGGGGGAATGTAGCACCCTGAGGATTCGGCTGCTACAGGGGTATTACACCTCAAGCCAGAGGTGTGGTATTCCACTCCCGGGTAAGGATGGAGTGTGGAACTGAGCTCAGTTAGCTGCATGCACTACACACATCCCATTTCCGAGGAACAGACCGATGGTACTCCCACTAGAGAAATGTGCAGGTACGACAGTGTCTGTTCCTGGCTGGAGTGGGAGGGGGGTGGAACATCCCAGTAGTGTAGGGGCAGATAGGGGGAGCAGCCTGGGTAAAGCTAGGAGCTCATTGGGTGCTGGTCACCTGAGCTCACACATAGAGGGAGTATATAAGGTGGGAACCATCTTAGATCAGGGTCAGTCAGTGAGACGTCAGTCTTTGCAGAGGAGTCTTTTGCAGAGCAGTGGAGGAAAGCAGCCCCAAGGCCCAGAGTGAGAGAGGAGAAAGAAAGACCCAGAGGGGGAGAAAGAAGGAACTCCAAGAGCCTAAATTAGACCAGAGGGTGAAGAGTTGGCAACAGGGTACCGGATCCCAAGCTGGCAGAGGCTACAGCACACCTTAGCCAGGAACCGGAGGTCGTGGGCAGGACTGATCTGCCACGATCACCCACTAAATCCACCTGAAAGGCAGACCACGAATAGGGTCAGGGAACCCAGAG
Source organism: Phyllobates terribilis (assembly GCF_046119375.1). Classification (NCBI taxonomy): domain Eukaryota; kingdom Metazoa; phylum Chordata; class Amphibia; order Anura; family Dendrobatidae; genus Phyllobates; species Phyllobates terribilis. The sequence continues at coordinate 322,382,770 of NW_027362772.1, read as the reverse complement.
ACAAGGGTATACCACCAGGAGGCCCGAGGGAGCCGGACATAGGTGGATCCCTGGTGGGGAAGGCCAGAGACGAGGACAGGACAGAAAGGGAGCTCGGAACCACGCTCCAGAACTACTTGGGGGTTGGCCGAGTCCAGGACCTGGTGGACGCAGCACGGCTCGGGTGGTCACTCAAGGCCGGAGTGACCGGTACAAGAACAGCAGTAAGTAAAGAACCCTGAACTGCACAACCCGACTCTGACTCTCATTACCATCTTCACTGCACTTCCACAACCACCATCCTCTGCACCTGACCCCCTGAGGCTATACCCCTCCCGTTGGGGGTTATTCTACCTGGGCTGCACAAACACCATCAGCCTCAGCGGACCCTGCTGCAGCGGCGGCCGTAGTGACCGCAATTCAACGGGTGGCGTAGTCGACATAAAGAACTTTAGTAACATCAGTAAGGACTGCCACACACTGAGCTTGACACCCTGGGCACGGACCGGGTCACAGCCACTCGGAGACTACAACCCCCATCTGATCCGGCTCCGGGTATCCCCAACAACACTGGCCCAGGGGGCGCGTCATATGTATAGGAGGAGTGGTACTGTGCAGTGTATATATAGGAGTGGTACTGTGCGGTGTATATATACAGGAGGAGTGGTACTGTGCAGGGTATATATAGGAGGAGTGGTACTGTGCGGTGTATCTATAGGAGGAGTGGTACTGTGCGGTGTATATATAGGAGTGGTACTGTGCGGTGTATGTACAGGAGGAGTGGTACTGTGCGGTGTATGTACAGGAGGAGTGGTACTGTGCGGTGTATGTATAGGAGGAGTGGTACTGTGCGGTGTATGTATAGGAGGAGTGGTACTGTGCGGTGTATATATAGGAGTGGTACTGTGCGGTGTATATATACAGGAGGAGTGGTACTGTGCAGGGTATATATAGGAGTGGTACTGTGCGGTGTATATATACAGGAGGAGTGGTACTGTGCGGTGTATATATAGGAGTGGTACTGTGCGGTGTATGTATAGGAGGAGAGGTACTGTGCGGTGTATATATAGGAGGAGTGGTACTGTGCGGTGTATGTATAGGAGGAGTGGTACTGTGCGGTGTATGTATAGGAGGAGTGGTACTGTGCAGGGTATATATAGGAGTGGTACTGTGCGGTGTATATATACAGGAGGAGTGGTACTGTGCGGTGTATATATAGGAGTGGTACTGTGCGGTGTATGTATAGGAGGAGAGGTACTGTGCGGTGTATATATAGGAGGAGTGGTACTGTGCGGTGTATGTATAGGAGGAGTGGTACTGTGCGGTGTATGTACAGGAGGAGTGGTACTGTGCGGTGTATGTATAGGAGGAGTGGTACTGTGCGGTGTATATATAGGAGTGGTACTGTGCTGTGTATGTATAGGAGGAGTGGTACTGTGCGGTGTATGTACAGGAGGAGTGGTACTGTGCGGTGTATGTATAGGAGGAGTGGTACTGTGCGGTGTATGTATAGGAGGAGTGGTACTGTGCGGTGTATATATAGGAGTGGTACTGTGCGGTGTATATATACAGGAGGAGTGGTACTGTGCAGGGTATATATAGGAGTGGTACTGTGCGGTGTATATATACAGGAGGAGTGGTACTGTGCGGTGTATGTACAGGAGGAGTGGTACTGTGCGGTGTATATATAGGAGTGGTACTGTGCGGTGTATGTATAGGAGGAGAGGTACTGTGCGGTGTATATATAGGAGGAGTGGTACTGTGCGGTGTATGTACAGGAGGAGTGGTACTGTGCGGTGTATGTATAGGAGGAGTGGTACTGTGCGGTGTATGTACAGGAGGAGTGGTACTGTGCGGTGTATGTATAGGAGGAGTGGTACTGTGCGGTGTATATATAGGAGTGGTACTGTGCTGTGTATGTATAGGAGGAGTGGTACTGTGCGGTGTATGTACAGGAGGAGTGGTACTGTGCGGTGTATGTATAGGAGGAGTGGTACTGTGCGGTGTATGTACAGGAGGAGTGGTACTGTGCGGAGTATGTACAGGAGGAGTGGTACTGTGCGGTGTATGTACAGGAGGAGTGGTACTGTGCGGTGTATGTATAGGAGGAGTGGTACTGTGCGGTGTATGTATAGGAGGAGTGGTACTGTGCAGTGTATATATACAGGGGGAGCTGTACTGTGCGGTGTATGTATAGGAGGAGTGGTACTGTGCGGTGTATGTATAGGAGGAGTGGTACTGTGCGGTGTATGTATAGGAGGAGTGGTACTGTGCAGTGTATATATACAGGGGGAGCTGTACTGTGCGGTGTATGTACAGGAGGAGTGGTACTGTGCGGTGTATGTATAGGAGGAGTGGTACTGTGCAGTGTATATATACAGGGGGAGCTGTACTGTGCGGTGTATGTACAGGAGGAGTGGTACTGTGCGGTGTATGTATAGGAGGAGTGGTACTGTGCGGTATATGTATAGGAGGAGTGGTACTGTGCGGTGTATGTATACAGGAGGAGTGGTACTGTGCAGTGTATATATAGGAGTGGTACTGTGCGGTGTATGTATAGGAGGAGTGGTACTGTGCGGTGTATGTATACAGGGGGAGCTGTACTGTGCAGGGTATGTACAGGAGGAGTGGTACTGTGCAGTGTATGTATAGGAGGAGTGGTACTGTGCAGTGTATGTATAGGAGGAGTGGTACTGTGCAGTGTATATATACAGGGGGAGCTGTACTGTGCGGTGTATGTACAGGAGGAGTGGTACTGTGCGGTGTATGTACAGGAGGAGTGGTACTGTGCAGTGTATGTATAGGAGGAGTGGTACTGTGCAGTGTATATATACAGGGGGAGCTGTACTGTGCGGTGTATGTACAGGAGGAGTGGTACTGTGCGGTGTATGTACAGGAGGAGTGGTACTGTGCAGTGTATGTATAGGAGGAGTGGTACTGTGCAGTGTATATATACAGGGGGAGCTGTACTGTGCGGTGTATGTACAGGAGGAGTGGTACTGTGCGGTGTATATATACAGGGGGAGCTGTACTGTGCAGTGTATATATACAGGGGGAGCTGTACTGTGCAGTTTATATATATAGGGGGAGCTGTACTGTGCAGGGTATATATACAGGGGGAGCTGTACTGTGCAGGGTATGTACAGGAGGAGTGGTACTGTGCGTGTATATATAGGAGTGGTACTGTGCGGTGTATGTATAGGAGGAGTGGTACTGTGCAGTGTATATATACAGGGGGAGCTGTACTGTGCGGTGTATGTACAGGAGGAGTGGTACTGTGCAGTGTATATATACAGGAGGAGTGGTACTGTGCAGTGTATATATACAGGAGGAGTGGTACTGTGCAGTGTATATATAGGAGTGGTACTGTGCAGTGTATGTATAGGAGGAGTGGTACTGTGCAGTGTATGTATAGGAGGAGTGGTACTGTGCGGTGTATATACAGGAGGAGTGGTACTGTGCGGTGTATATATAGGAGGAGTGGTACTGTGCGGTGTATATACAGGAGGAGTGGTACTGTGCGGTGTATATACAGGAGGAGTGGTACTGTGCGGTGTATATATAGGAGGAGTGGTACTGTGCGGTGTATATATACAGGAGGAGTGGTACTGTGCGGTGTATATACAGGAGGAGTGGTACTGTGCGGTGTATATACAGGAGGAGTGGTACTGTGCGGTGTATATACAGGAGGAGTGGTACTGTGCGGTGTATATATAGGAGGAGTGGTACTGTGCGGTGTATATATACAGGAGGAGTGGTACTGTGCGGTGTATATACAGGAGGAGTGGTACTGTGCGGTGTATATATAGGAGGAGTGGTACTGTGCGGTGTATATATACAGGAGGAGTGGTACTGTGCGGTGTATATACAGGAGGAGTGGTACTGTGCGGTGTATATACAGGAGGAGTGGTACTGTGCGGTGTATGTATATATAGGAGTGGTACTGTGCGGTGTATGTACAGGAGGAGTGGTACTGTGCGGTGTATATATAGGAGGAGTGGTACTGTGCGGTGTATATATAGGAGTGGTACTGTGCGGTGTATGTACAGGAGGAGTGGTGCTGTGCAGTGTATATATAGGAGGAGTGGTACTGTGCGGTGTATGTATAGGAGGAGTGGTACTGTGCGGTGTATATATAGGAGGAGTGGTACTGTGCGGTGTATGTACAGGAGGAGTGGTACTGTGCGGTGTATATATAGGAGTGGTACTGTGCGGTGTATATATAGGAGTGGTACTGTGCGGTGTATATATAGGAGTGGTACTGTGCGGTGTATGTATAGGAGGAGTGGTACTGTGCGGTGTATATATAGGAGTGGTACTGTGCGGTGTATATATAGGAGTGGTACTGTGCGGTGTGTATATATAGGAGGAGTGGTACTGTGCGGTGTATATATAGGATGAGTGGTACTGTGCGGTGTATGTACAGGAGGAGTGGTACTGTGCGGTGTATATATAGGAGTGGTACTGTGCGGTGTATGTATAGGAGGAGTGGTACTGTGCAGTGTATATATAGGAGGAGTGGTACTGTGCAGTGTATATATAGGAGTGGTACTGTGCGGTGTATATATAGGAGTGGTACTGTGCGGTGTATGTATAGGAGGAGTGGTACTGTGCGGTGTATATATAGGAGTGGTACTGTGCGGTGTATATATAGCAGTGGTACTGTGCGGTGTATGTACAGGAGGAGTGGTACTGTGCGGTGTATATATAGGAGTGGTACTGTGCGGTGTATATATAGGAGGAGTGGTACTGTGCGGTGTATATATAGGAGGAGTGGTACTGTGCGGTGTATATATAGGAGTGGTACTGTGCGGTGTATATATAGGAGTGGTACTGTGCGGTGTATGTATAGGAGGAGTGGTACTGTGCGGTGTATATATAGGAGTGGTACTGTGCGGTGTATATATAGCAGTGGTACTGTGCGGTGTATGTACAGGAGGAGTGGTACTGTGCGGTGTATATATAGGAGTGGTACTGTGCGGTGTATATATAGGAGTGGTACTGTGCGGTGTATATATAGGTGGAGTGGTACTGTGCGGTGTATGTACAGCAGGAGTGGTACTGTGCGGTGTATATATAGGAGTGGTACTGTGCGGTGTATGTACAGGAGGAGTGGTACTGTGCGGTGTATATATAGGAGTGGTACTGTGCGGTGTATATATAGGAGTGGTACTGTGCGGTGTATATATAGGAGGAGTGGTACTGTGCGGTGTATATATAGGAGGAGTGGTACTGTGCGGTGTATATATAGGTGGAGTGGTACTGTGCGGTGTATATATAGGTGGAGTGGTACTGTGCGGTGTATATATAGGTGGAGTGGTACTGTGCGGTGTATATATAGGAGTGGTACTGTGCGGTGTATATATAGGAGGAGTGGTACTGTGCGGTGTATGTACAGGAGGAGTGGTACTGTGCGGTGTATATATACAGGAGGAGTGGTACTGTGCGGTGTATATATAGGAGTGGTACTGTGCGGTGTATATATAGGAGTGGTACTGTGCGGTGTATATATAGGTGGAGTGGTACTGTGCGGTGTATATATAGGAGTGGTAGTGTGCGGTGTATATATAGGAGTGGTACTGTGCGGTGTATATATAGGAGTGGTACTGTGCGGTGTATATATAGGAGTGGTACTGTGCGGTGTATGTACAGGAGGAGTGGTACTGTGCGGTGTATATATAGGAGTGGTACTGTGCGGTGTATATATAGGAGTGGTACTGTGCGGTGTATATATAGGTGGAGTGGTACTGTGCGGTGTATGTACAGGAGGAGTGGTACTGTGCAGTGTATATATACAGGAGGAGTGGTACTGTGCAGGGTATGTACAGGAGGAGTGGTACTGTGCGGTGTATGTATAGGAGGAGTGGTACTGTGCGGTGTATGTATAGGAGGAGTGGTACTGTGCAGTGTATATATAGGAGGAGTGGTACTGTGCGGTGTATATATACAGGAGGAGTGGTACTGTGCGGTGTATGTATAGGAGGAGTGGTACTGTGCGGTGTATATATAGGAGGAGTGGTACTGTGCGGTGTATGTATAGGAGTGGTACTGTGCGGTGTATATATAGGTGGAGTGGTACTGTGCGGTGTATATATAGGAGGAGTGGTACTGTGCGGTGTATATATAGGAGTGGTACTGTGCGGTGTATATATAGGTGGAGTGGTACTGTGCGGTGTATATATAGGAGGAGTGGTACTGTGCGGTGTATGTATAGGAGTGGTACTGTGCGGTGTATATATAGGTGGAGTGGTACTGTGCGGTGTATATACAGGAGGAGTGGTACTGTGCGGTGTATATATAGGAGTGGTACTGTGCGGTGTATATATAGGTGGAGTGGTACTGTGCGGTGTATATATAGGAGGAGTGGTACTGTGCGGTGTATGTATAGGAGGAGTGGTACTGTGCGGTGTATATATAGGAGGAGTGGTACTGTGCGGTGTATATATAGGAGGAGTGGTACTGTGCGGTGTATGTACAGGGGGAGCTGTACTGTGCGGTGTATATATAGGAGTGGTACTGTGCGGTGTATGTACAGGAGGAGTGGTACTGTGCGGTGTATATATAGGAGTGGTACTGTGCGGTGTATATATAGGAGTGGTACTGTGCGGTGTATATATAGGTGGAGTGGTACTGTGCGGTGTATATATAGGAGGAGTGGTACTGTGCGGTGTATATATAGGAGTGGTACTGTGCGGTGTATATATAGGTGGAGTGGTACTGTGCGGTGTATATATAGGTGGAGTGGTACTGTGCGGTGTATATATAGGAGTGGTACTGTGCGGTGTATATATAGGAGGAGTGGTACTGTGCGGTGTATGTACAGGAGGAGTGGTACTGTGCGGTGTATATATAGGAGTGGTACTGTGCGGTGTATGTACAGGAGGAGTGGTACTGTGCGGTGTATATATACAGGAGGAGTGGTGCTGTGCGGTGTATATATAGGAGTGGTACTGTACGGTGTATATATAGGAGTGGTACTGTGCGGTGTATATATAGGAGTGGTACTGTGCGGTGTATATATAGGAGTGGTACTGTGCGGTGTATATATAGGAGTGGTACTGTGCGGTGTATGTACAGGGGGAGCTGTACTGTGCGGTGTATATATAGGAGTGGTACTGTGCGGTGTATGTACAGGAGGAGTGGTACTGTGCGGTGTATATATAGGAGTGGTACTGTGCGGTGTATATATAGGAGTGGTACTGTGCGGTGTATATATAGGAGGAGTGGTACTGTGCGGTGTATATATAGGAGTGGTACTGTGCGGTGTATATATAGGTGGAGTGGTACTGTGCGGTGTATATATAGGTGGAGTGGTACTGTGCGGTGTATATATAGGAGTGGTACTGTGCGGTGTATATATAGGAGGAGTGGTACTGTGCGGTGTATGTACAGGAGGAGTGGTACTGTGCGGTGTATATATAGGAGTGGTACTGTGCGGTGTATGTACAGGAGGAGTGGTACTGTGCGGTGTATATATACAGGAGGAGTGGTACTGTGCGGTGTATATATAGGAGTGGTACTGTGCGGTGTATATATAGGAGTGGTACTGTGCGGTGTATATATAGGAGTGGTACTGTGCGGTGTATATATAGGTGGAGTGGTACTGTGCGGTGTATATATAGGAGTGGTACTGTGCGGTGTATATATAGGAGTGGTACTGTGCGGTGTATATATAGGAGTGGTACTGTGCGGTGTATATATAGGTGGAGTGGTACTGTGCGGTGTATATATAGGTGGAGTGGTACTGTGCGGTGTATATATAGGAGTGGTACTGTGCGGTGTATATATAGGAGTGGTACTGTGCGGTGTATATATAGGTGGAGTGGTACTGTGCGGTGTATATATAGGTGGAGTGGTACTGTGCGGTGTATATATAGGTGGAGTGGTACTGTGCGGTGTATATATAGGAGTGGTAGTGTGCGGTGTATATATAGGAGTGGTACTGTGCGGTGTATATATAGGAGTGGTACTGTGCGGTGTATATATAGGAGTGGTACTGTGCGGTGTATGTACAGGAGGAGTGGTACTGTGCGGTGTATATATAGGAGTGGTACTGTGCGGTGTATATATAGGAGTGGTACTGTGCGGTGTGTATATATAGGTGGAGTGGTACTGTGCGGTGTATGTACAGGAGGAGTGGTACTGTGCAGTGTATATATACAGGACAGGAGGAGTGGTACTGTGCAGTGTATATATACAGGAGGAGTGGTACTGTGCGGTGTATGTATAGGAGGAGTGGTACTGTGCAGTGTATGTACAGGAGGAGTGGTACTGTGCGGTGTATATATAGGAGTGGTACTGTGCGGTGTATATATAGGTGGAGTGGTACTGTGCGGTGTATATATAGGAGGAGTGGTACTGTGCGGTGTATGTATAGGAGGAGTGGTACTGTGCGGTGTATATATAGGAGGAGTGGTACTGTGCGGTGTATATATAGGAGGAGTGGTACTGTGCGGTGTATGTACAGGGGGAGCTGTACTGTGCGGTGTATATATAGGAGTGGTACTGTGCGGTGTATGTACAGGAGGAGTGGTACTGTGCGGTGTATATATAGGAGTGGTACTGTGCGGTGTATATATAGGAGTGGTACTGTGCGGTGTATATATAGGTGGAGTGGTACTGTGCGGTGTATATATAGGAGGAGTGGTACTGTGCGGTGTATATATAGGAGTGGTACTGTGAAGTGTATATATAGGAGTGGTACTGTGCGGTGTATATATAGGAGTGGTACTGTGCGGTGTATATATAGGAGGAGTGGTACTGTGCGGTGTATATATAGGAGTGGTACTGTGAAGTGTATATATAGGAGTGGTACTGTGCGGTGTATATATAGGAGTGGTACTGTGCGGTGTATATATAGGTGGAGTGGTACTGTGCGGTGTATGTACAGGGGGAGCTGTACTGTGCGGTGTTTATATAGGAGTGGTACTGTGCGGTGTATGTACAGGAGGAGTGGTACTGTGCGGTGCATATATAGGAGTGGTACTGTGCGGTGTATATATAGGAGTGGTACTGTGCGGTGTATATATAGGAGGAGTGGTACTGTGCGGTGTATATATAGGAGTGGTACTGTGCGGTGTATATATAGGTGGAGTGGTACTGTGCGGTGTATATATAGGTGGAGTGGTACTGTGCGGTGTATATATAGGAGTGGTACTGTGCGGTGTATATATAGGAGGAGTGGTACTGTGCGGTGTATGTACAGGAGGAGTGGTACTGTGCGGTGTATATATAGGAGTGGTACTGTGCGGTGTATGTACAGGAGGAGTGGTACTGTGCGGTGTATATATACAGGAGGAGTGGTACTGTGCGGTGTATATATAGGAGTGGTACTGTGCGGTGTATATATAGGAGTGGTACTGTGCGGTGTATGTACAGGAGGAGTGGTACTGTGCGGTGTATATATAGGAGTGGTACTGTGCGGTGTATATATAGGAGTGGTACTGTGCGGTGTATATATAGGTGGAGTGGTACTGTGCGGTGTATATATAGGAGGAGTGGTACTGTGCGGTGTATATATAGGAGTGGTACTGTGCGGTGTATGTACAGGAGGAGTGGTACTGTGCGGTGTATATATACAGGAGGAGTGGTACTGTGCGGTGTATATATAGGAGTGGTACTGTGCGGTGTATATATAGGAGTGGTACTGTGCGGTGTATATATAGGAGTGGTACTGTGCGGTGTATATATAGGAGTGGTACTGTGCGGTGTATATATAGGTGGAGTGGTACTGTGCGGTGTATATATAGGTGGAGTGGTGCTGTGCGGTGTATGTACAGGAGGAGTGGTACTGTGCGGTGTATATATAGGTGGAGTGGTACTGTGCGGTGTATATATAGGTGGAGTGGTACTGTGCGGTGTATATATATAGGAGTGGTACTGTGCGGTGTATATATAGGTGGAGTGGTACTGTGCGGTGTATATATAGGTGGAGTGGTACTGTGCGGTGTATATATATAGGAGTGGTACTGTGCGGTGTATATATAGGTGGAGTGGTACTGTGCGGTGTATATATAGGTGGAGTGGTGCTGTGCGGTGTATGTACAGGAGGAGTGGTACTGTGCGGTGTATATATAGGTGGAGTGGTACTGTGCGGTGTATATATAGGTGGAGTGGTACTGTGCGGTGTATATATAGGTGGAGTGGTACTGTGCGGTGTATGTATAGGAGGAGTGGTACTGTGCGGTGTATGTATAGGAGGAGTGGTACTGTGCGGTGTATATATATAGGAGTGGTACTGTGCGGTGTATATATAGGTGGAGTGGTACTGTGCGGTGTATATATATAGGAGTGGTACTGTGCGGTGTATGTATAGGTGGAGTGGTACTGTGCGGTGTATGTATAGGAGGAGTGGTACTGTGCGGTGTATATATATAGGAGTGGTACTGTGCGGTGTATATATAGGTGGAGTGGTACTGTGCGGTGTATATATAGGTGGAGTGGTACTGTGCGGTGTATATATAGGTGGAGTGGTACTGTGCGGTGTATATACAGGTGGAGTGGTGCTGTGCGGTGTATATATAGGAGGAGTGGTACTGTGCGGTGTATATATAGGTGGAGTGGTACTGTGCGGTGTATATATAGGTGGAGTGGTGCTGTGCGGTGTATATATAGGAGGAGTGGTACTGTGCGGTGTATATATAGGTGGAGTGGTACTGTGCGGTGTATATATAGGTGGAGTGGTGCTGTGCGGTGTATATATAGGTGGAGTGGTACTGTGCGGTGTATATATAGGAGGAGTGGTACTGTGCGGTGTATATATAGGTGGAGTGGTACTGTGCGGTGTATATATAGGTGGAGTGGTGCTGTGCGGTGTATATATAGGTGGAGTGGTACTGTGCGGTGTATATATAGGAGGAGTGGTACTGTGCGGTGTATATATAGGTGGAGTGGTACTGTGCGGTGTATATATAGGTGGAGTGGTACTGTGCGGTGTATATATAGGAGGAGTGGTACTGTGCGGTGTATATATAGGTGGAGTGGTACTGTGCGGTGTATATATAGGTGGAGTGGTACTGTGCGGTGTATATATAGGTGGAGTGGTGCTGTGCGGTGTATATATAGGAGGAGTGGTACTGTGCGGTGTATATATAGGTGGAGTGGTACTGTGCGGTGTATATATAGGTGGAGTGGTACTGTGCGGTGTATATATAGGAGGAGTGGTACTGTGCGGTGTATATATAGGAGGAGTGGTACTGTGCGGTGTATATATAGGTGGAGTGGTACTGTGCGGTGTATATATAGGAGGAGCGGTACTGTGCGGTGTATATATAGGTGGAGTGGTACTGTGCGGTGTATATATAGGTGGAGTGGTACTGTGCGGTGTATATATAGGAGGAGTGGTACTGTGCGGTGTATATATAGGTGGAGTGGTACTGTGCGGTGTATATATAGGTGGAGTGGTACTGTGCGGTGTATATATAGGAGGAGTGGTACTGTGCGGTGTATATATAGGAGGAGCGGTACTGTGCGGTGTATATATAGGAGGAGCGGTACTGTGCGGTGTATATATAGGTGGAGTGGTACTGTGCGGTGTATATATAGGTGGAGTGGTACTGTGCGGTGTATATATAGGTGGAGTGGTACTGTGCGGTGTATATATAGGAGGAGCGGTACTGTGCGGTGTATATATAGGAGGAGCGGTACTGTGCGGTGTATATATAGGAGGAGCGGTACTGTGCGGTGTATATATAGGTGGAGTGGTACTGTGCGGTGTATATATAGGTGGAGTGGTACTGTGCGGTGTATATATAGGTGGAGTGGTACTGTGCGGTGTATATATAGGAGGAGCGGTACTGTGCGGTGTATATATAGGAGGAGCGGTACTGTGCGGTGTATATATAGGAGGAGCGGTACTGTGCGGTGTATATATAGGAGGAGCGGTACTGTGCGGTGTATATATAGGAGGAGCGGTACTGTGCGGTGTATATATAGGAGGAGCGGTACTGTGCGGTGTATATATAGGAGGAGCGGTACTGTGCGGTGTATATATAGGAGGAGCGGTACTGTGCGGTGTATATATAGGTGGAGCGGTACTGTGCGGTGTATATATAGGTGGAGCGGTACTGTGCGGTGTATATATAGGAGGAGCGGTACTGTGCGGTGTATATATAGGAGGAGCGGTACTGTGCGGTGTATATATAGGTGGAGTGGCACTGTGCGGTGTATATATAGGTGGAGTGGTACTGTGCGGTGTATATATAGGAGGAGCGGTACTGTGCGGTGTATATATAGGAGGAGCGGTACTGTGCGGTGTATATATAGGAGTGGTACTGTGCGGTGTATATATAGGAGGAGCGGTACTGTGCGGTGTATATATAGGAGTGGTACTGTGCGGTGTATGTATAGGAGGAGTGGTACTGTGCGGTGTATATATAGGTGGAGTGGTACTGTGCGGTGTATATATAGGAGGAGCGGTACTGTGCGGTGTATATATAGGAGGAGCGGTACTGTGCGGTGTATATATAGGAGGAGCTGTACTGTGCGGTGTATATATAGGAGGAGCGGTACTGTGCGGTGTATATATACAGGAGGAGCTGTACTGTGCGGTGTATATATAGGAGGAGCGGTACTGTGCGGTGTATATATACAGGAGGAGTGGTACTGTGCGGTGTATATATACAGGGGGAGCTGTACTGTGCGGTGTATGTATAGGAGGAGCGGTACTGTGCGGTGTATATATAGGAGGAGCTGTACTGTGCGGTGTATATATAGGAGGAGCGGTACTGTGCGGTGTATATATACAGGAGGAGCTGTACTGTGCGGTGTATATATACAGGAGGAGCGGTACTGTGCGGTGTATATATAGGAGTGGTACTGTGTGGTGTATGTATAGGAGGAGCGGTACTGTGCGGTGTATATATAGGAGGAGTGGTACTGTGCGGTGTATATATAGGTGGAGTGGTGCTGTGCGGTGTATATATAGGAGGAGTGGTACTGTGCGGTGTATATATAGGAGGAGTGGTACTGTGCGGTGTATATATAGGAGGAGTGGTACTGTGCGGTGTATATATAGGTGGAGTGGTGCTGTGCGGTGTATATATAGGTGGAGTGGTGCTGTGCGGTGTATATATAGGAGGAGTGGTACTGTGCGGTGTATATATAGGAGGAGTGGTACTGTGTGGTGTATGTATAGGAGGAGCGGTACTGTGCGGTGTATATATAGGAGGAGTGGTACTGTGCGGTGTATATATAGGAGGAGTGGTACTGTGCGGTGTATATATAGGTGGAGTGGTGCTGTGCGGTGTATATATAGGTGGAGTGGTACTGTGCGGTGTATATATAGGTGGAGTGGTACTGTGCGGTGTATATATAGGAGGAGCGGTACTGTGCGGTGTATATATAGGAGGAGTGGTACTGTGCGGTGTATATATAGGAGGAGCGGTACTGTGCGGTGTATATATAGGAGGAGCGGTACTGTGCGGTGTATATATACAGGAGGAGCGGTACTGTGCAGTGTATATATACAGGACAGGAGGAGCGGTACTGTGCGGTGTATATATAGGAGGAGCGGTACTGTGCGGTGTATATATACAGGAGGAGCGGTACTGTGCAGTGTATATATACAGGAGGAGCGGTACTGTGCAGTGTATATATAGGAGGAGTGGTACTGTGCAGTGTATATATATAGGAGGAGCGGTACTGTGCGGTGTATATATACAGGAGGAGTGGTACTGTGCAGTGTATATATAGGAGGAGTGGTACTGTGCAGTGTATATATATAGGAGGAGCGGTACTGTGCGGTGTATATATAGGAGGAGCGGTACTGTGCGGTGTATATATAGGAGGAGCGGTACTGTGCGGTGTATATATACAGGAGGAGTGGTACTGTGCAGTGTATATATAGGAGGAGCGGTACTGTGCGGTGTATATACAGGAGGAGTGGTACTGTGCGGTGTATATATAGGTGGAGTGGTACTGTGCGGTGTATATATAGGTGGAGTGGTACTGTGCAGTGTATATATATAGGAGGAGCGGTACTGTGCGGTGTATATATACAGGAGGAGCGGTACTGTGCAGTGTATATATAGGAGGAGTGGTACTGTGCAGTGTATATATATAGGAGGAGCGGTACTGTGCAGTGTATATATAGGAGGAGTGGTACTGTGCAGTGTATATATATAGGAGGAGCGGTACTGTGCGGTGTATATATAGGAGGAGCGGTACTGTGCGGTGTATATATAGGAGGAGCGGTACTGTGCGGTGTATATATAGGTGGAGTGGTACTGTGCGGTGTATATATAGGAGGAGTGGTACTGTGCGGTGTATATATAGGAGGAGTGGTACTGTGCAGTGTATATATATAGGAGGAGCGGTACTGTGCGGTGTATATATATAGGAGGAGCGGTACTGTGCGGTGTATATATAGGAGGAGTGGTACTGTGCAGTGTATATATATAGGAGGAGCGGTACTGTGCGGTGTATATATAGGAGGAGTGGTACTGTGCAGTGTATATATATAGGAGGAGCGGTACTGTGCGGTGTATATATAGGAGGAGCGGTACTGTGCGGTGTATATATAGGAGGAGCGGTACTGTGCGGTGTATATATAGGAGGAGCGGTACTGTGCGGTGTATAGCCGGTGCCGCGCTCTCGCACCTGTGGACGGTTCGTCATCGGGTCTCACTGGAGGCAGAATGTAGTTTTCTTATTTCCTTTTTGCCTACAGTGAAACATGGTGGTGTTCTTGTCAAAATGTTATTAATCCTTCTTGTGTTTAGTGAGATATGGCTTAAAATCTTACTTTCATAGGGGGTGTACTCATTTATGCTGAGCACTGCATAGAGAGAGTGATACAGATGCTGAGAATTACTTCTAGGTGTGACCTTAGTGTGGTAGTAGGAGGATTAGGGGCGGTGTATGTGGAGGGATCCCCGCTGCGGACAGACCTCTCCTCTGGCAGCCGTCATTGAGCAGACGACGCCTGGAATCAGAGCGCTGACTACAGATAAAATCCGCTGCAGAAACGCTTCAACGCTTGGTAGAAGCTCTGCCGTGTCCCCAATGATAATCCACTGTGCACATGATGCGGAAATATCCGCTGCGGATTATCATAGCGGAAAAAAACGCAGCACTGCCAATTATTTTGCGGAAGCGCTGTGTTTTCGCCGCCATTGACTTGCATTAGATCACATGGAATCCGCATCACTGGATCTGTACATGCGGAATCCATGCATTCAATGCGCGGATGGTACCGGGGTGTGGAGGACAGGAGAGTCTCCTCCGGACCCGGGTAGTAATTGTAAAAAAGAAGAATAAAATAAAAATTAAATATTATACTTACCTTCTGACAGCCCGCGCTGCGCTCGTCTTCACTTGCCGGCAGATCGCGGTGGACTGATGGACCTGCGCTGACGTCATAGTCATGTGACGGCAGGTCCTTCAGTGTGCTGCACCGCGAGCTGCCGGCAGCCAGGATGGAGGGAATAAAGACTCCGGGGGCCATCGGAAGGTAAGTATATAGTTATTTTTTACCATTCTTTCGGTCACACTATATACAGTGGGTACGGAAAGTATTCAGACCCCTTTAAATGTTTCACTCTTTCTTTCATTGCAGCCATTTGGTAAATTCTAAAAAGTTCATTTTTTTCTCAGTAAAGTCCACTCTGCCCCATCTGGACTGAAAAAAAAAACAGAAATGTAGAAATTTTTGCAAATTTATTAAAAAAGAAAAACTGAAATATCCCATGGTCATAAGTATTCAGACCCTTTGCTCAGACACTCATATTTAAGTCACATGCTGTCCATTTCCTTGTGATCCTCCTTGAGATGGTTCTACTCCTTCATTGGAGTCCAGCTGTGTTTCATTAAACTGATAGGACTTGATTTGGAAAGGCGCACACCCGTCTATATAAGACCTCACAGCTCACAGTGCATGTCAGACCAAATGAGAATCATGAGCTCAAAGGAACTGCCCAAAGAGCTCAGAGACAGAATTGTGGCAAAGCACAGATCTGGCCAAGGTTACAAAAGAATGTCAGCATTACTCAAGGTTCCTAAGAGCACAGTGGCCTCCATAATCCTTAAATGGAAGAAGTTTGGGACCACCAGAAGTCTTCCTAGACCTGGCCGTCCAGCCAAACTGAGCAATCGTGGGAGAAGAGCCTTGGTGAGAGAGGTCAAGAAGAACCCCAAGATCACTGTGGCTGAGCTCCAGAGATGCAGTAGGGAGATGGGAGAAAGTTTCACAAAGTTATCACTGCAGCCCTCCACCAGTCGGGCCTGTATGGCAGAGTGGCCCAATGGAAGTCTCTCCTCAGTGCAAGATATATGAAAGCCCGCATAGAGTTTGCTCAAAAACACATGAAGGACTCCCAGACTATGAGAAATAAGATTCTCTGGTCTGATGAGATGAAGATAGAACTTTTTGGTGATAATTCTAAGCGGTATGTGTAGAGAAAACCAGGCACTGCTCATCACCTGCCCAAAACAATCCCAACAGTGAAACATGGTGGTGGCAGCATCATGCTATGGGGGTGTTTTTCAGCTGCAGGGACAGGACGACTGGTTGCAATGGAAGGAAACATGAATTCGGCCAAGTACAGAGATATCCTGGATGAAAACCTCTTCCAGAGTGCTCTGGACCTCAGACTTGGCGGAAGCTTCACCTTCCAACAAGACAATGACCCTAAGCACACAGCTAAAATAACAAAGGAGCGGCTTCAGAACAACTCTGTGACCATTCTTGACTGGCCCAGCCAGAGCCCTGACCTAAACCCAATTGAGCCTCTCCGGAGAGACCTGAAAATGGCCGTCCACCATCCAACCTGACGGACCTGGAGAGGATCTGCAAGGAAGAATGGTGGAGGATCCCCAAATCCAGGTGTGAAGAACCTGTTGCATCATTCCCAAGAAGACTCATGGCTGTACTAACTCAAAAGGGGGCTTCTCCTCAATACTGAGCAAAGGGTCCGAATACTTATGACCATGTGAGATTTCAGATTTTCTTTTTTAATTAATTTGCAAAAATTTCTACATTTCTGTTTTTTTTCAGTCAAGATGGGGCAGAGTGGACTGTAAGGAGAAAAACAATGAACTTTTTAGAATTTACCAAATGGCTGCAATGAAAGAAAGAGTGAAAAATTTAAAGGGGTCTGAATACTTTCCGTACCCACTGTATGCTGGTTGCCGGTTGCATGGATTTATATAGTGTGACCGAGTTGTCAAGCACTTTCCAAGTGATGATAAAATCACAACCCGCATGCGGAAATGCAAGTGAAGAACGATTCACATCCGCATGTCCCTGGCAGGAAAAACACATGTACAATCCGCACAGGCAATCCGCACTGACAATGTGGATTGTACATGCGGATTGTGAGTGCGGATTGTGAGTGCGGATTGTGAGTGCAGATTGTGAGTATGCACAGTGAGTATGCACAATCTGCACGTCCCTGGCAGGAAAAAGGCACGCACAATCCGCACGCACAATCCGCACGCACAATCCGCACGCATTTTTTCTGCCAGGGAGATGCAGAAACGCTCAGAAAAAATCCTGGGTATTTCTCCATCGTGTGCACATAGCCTTACAGAGGATTTATTTGTGGTACGATGTGTCGATAATCAGACTTTTCTAGATAAAACGTGAAGGATCTTTCAGGAAACATTTTTAACAGCATATTTATAATTCTTTGGCAGAACACGCGGAGTTAATCATCCATCTTCTCCCCACAGTAGACGCTTTAGCCGCCAATACAAGGCTGACATTAATCCCAACCCCATTACCCCACTCGCCTCCGCTACAGGGCAGTGGGAAGAGCGGAGGCTCAGCGTCACATTTGGTGCATCTTATGGATGCACCATTTCTGGGGCTGCTGAGGGGTGATATTAATAGCCGTGGAGGTGGATAGTATCCATGGCCCCTTCCCTGGCTATTAATATCAGCCCGCAGCTGTCTGTTTAGCCTTTGCTGGTTACAATTTATAGGGGGACCCCACATAAATTTTTTTCTGGTGTCCCCCAGTTATCTAGCCAGTAAACACTAATCAAACAGCTGTGAGTTATTAATAACCAAGGAACATTTTTGGCTAATGGCTTTTTTCCCTGGCTAGTGATATCAGCCCCAGCGGGCGGCTTTCACTCTGCTGGCTATGAATAATCGGCGGGAGCCCACACCAATTTTTTTTTCATTTAATTCTTACTTTTAGGGTAAGTGCACACACATTGTGTTTTTTTCTGCACCAAAATCTGCATGAAATCTGCTGATAACTTTTCTCTGGCAGGTTTAGCAGCGTTTTTTGTTGCGGATTCGCAGCGTTTTTGTCACTGTCCTTCTGTCTCTATTTAGTAATGCACATAAAGTTCTGTGAAAAAAAAGGCTCCCATTCTATTTTGCCATCAAAAATGCTGCAAATACGCAGGTGCGTTTTTTGGTGCGTTTTTGCTGCGTATTTGTAGCGTTTTTTCATCCCCATTACTTCCTATGGGTGAAAAAACGCTGAAAGAAGGGACACGTCATTTCTCTAATCACTGAAAATACGCAGCAAACAAAAAGCAACATGTGGGAACAGTGAATTCTGGTTTCTTATACTCTTTGCTGGTACTGCCAGACACGGCTGAAAATTTACATAAAAATCTGCAGCAAAAAACAACATGTGTGCACATACCCTTACACAGTATGTACACAGCGTCTGCTGAATACAACTCCCATCATTGTCTCCTGCTCGTGCTGAGATCAGCGCGAGCAGGGGACAATGATGAGAGCAGCCTTCAGAATCCGGCGCCTGGCATCAGCGCGAACTGTACTGCTTTTTCCCTGGCGCCGGAACGTGTCACGCTGATGACACAGGGACGTGTGAAGGGGCCTCACACTGCAGCTCTGCACAGGAGAGACTATAGCAGAGCTTGCAAACGCTGCGTGTCACAAACATGGAGACTAAACTGCAAACAAGCCGAAAAATTATCAGGGAAGGAGAAAGGAAGACGACAAGGAGGACAGAGGAGTGCGGAGGAAGACGACAAGGAGGACAGAGGAGTGCGGAGGAAGACGACGAGGACAGAGGAGTGCGGAGGAAGACGACGAGGACAGAGGAGTGCGGAGGAGGAAGACGAGGACAGAGGAGTGCGGAGGAGGAAGACGACGAGGACAGAGGAGTGCGGAGGAGGAAGACGACGAGGACAGAGGAGTGCGGAGGAGGAAGACGACGAGGACAGAGGAGTGCGGAGGAGGAAGACGACGAGGACAGAGGAGTGCGGAGGAGGAAGACGACGAGGACAGAGGAGTGCGGAGGAGGAAGACGACGAGGACAGAGGAGTGCGGAGGAGGAAGACGACGAGGACAGAGGAGTGCGGAGGAGGAAGACGACGAGGACAGAGGAGTGCGGAGGAGGAAGACGACGAGGACAGAGGAGTGCGGAGGAGGAAGACGACGAGGACAGAGGAGTGCGGAGGAGGAAGACGAGGACAGAGGAGTGCGGAGGAGGAAGACGACGAGGACAGAGGAGTGCGGAGGAGGAAGACGACGAGGACAGAGGAGTGCGGAGGAGGAAGACGACGAGGACAGAGGAGTGCGGACGAGGAAGACGACGAGGACAGAGGAGTGCGGAGGAGGAAGACGACGAGGACAGAGGAGTGCGGAGGAGGAAGACGACGAGGACAGAGGAGTGCGGAGGAGGAAGACGACGAGGACAGAGGAGTGCGGAGGAGGAAGACGACGAGGACAGAGGAGTGCGGAGGAGGAAGACGACGAGGACAGAGGAGTGCGGAGGAGGAAGACGAGGAGGACAGAGGAGTGCGGAGGAGGAAGACTAGGAGGACAGAGGAGTGCGGAGGAGGAAGACGAGGACAGAGGAGTGCGGAGGAGGAAGACGACGAGGACAGAGGAGTGCGGAGGAGGAAGACGACGAGGACAGAGGAGTGCGGAGGAGGAAGACGACGAGGACAGAGGAGTGCGGAGGAAGACGACGAGGACAGAGGAGTGCGGAGGAGGAAGACGAGGACAGAGGAGTGCGGAGGAGGAGGAGGAAGCCTAGGACAGAGGAGTGCGGAGGAGGAGGAGGAAGCCTAGGACAGAGGAGTGCGGAGGAGGAGGAGGACGACGAGGACAGAGGAGTGCGGAGGAGGAAGACGGGGACAGAGGTGTGCGGAGGAGGAAAACGAGGACAAAGGAGTGCGGAGGAGGAGGAGGAAGACGAGGACAGAGGAGTGCGGAGGAGGAGGAGGAAGACGAGGACAGAGGAGTGCGGAGGAGGAAGACGGGGACAGAGGTGTGCGGAGGAGGAAAATGAGGACAGAGGAGTGCGGAGGAGGAGGAGGAAGACGACGAGGAGTGCGGAGGAGGAAGACGGGGACAGAGGTGTGCGGAGGAAGGCGAGGACAGAGGTGTGCAGATGAGGAAAGACTAGGACAGAGGAGTGCGGAGGATGGAGAGGACCCAGGAATTCAGAGGAAGAGGAAGGAGAGGAAATAGGAGACTGGAGGACTCTGGGGTGACAGCAGATCTTTAGTGCATGTTTGGAGGGTGACATAACGAGGTCAGGGGTAATGGCTGGGGGTCTGGAGGAATCTCTTCAGAGCGGCCACTGATCATACTTCATCTGTTTATTGGAGGCTACTGTTTTACAACCGTGCAGAAAGTCAGGAGCAGATCAATAAATACAAAATGTGAGTGCGGAAAACAGCGTCTGCTGCCCCCGGCCCTGACCTTCAGCTCTAGAGGACGGCAGCGCTGCACAGCATTGCTTCTCATGTTCACTGGATGAGAGGCTCGGGGCCCCAGGTAATGGGCCATTTACAGCAGATCCGCAGCCTGCCCTGCCACCCGTGGCCCCAGGATGAGAGCTAATGAGCCATTTACATGCAGATCAGTAGTCAATGCCTCCAGGGCCTCATGGAAAATATCGGAGGCGACGCTCCTGAACACTGAAAACAAAATGTAAAGGAGGCGACACTCCAGCCGCTGCCGCGCATCCCACTCCACTCCAGCCGCCGCTGCCCCGCACTCCACTCCAGCCGCCGCTGCCCCGCACTCCACTCCAGCCGCCGCTGCCCCGCACTCCACTCCAGCCGCCGCTGCCCCGCACTCCACTCCAGCCGCCGCTGACCCGCACTCCACTCCAGCCGCCGCTGACCCGCACTCAACTCCAGCTGTGCCGCCACCAATTCACACTTCACCTCAGATCAGCCGTCATCTGTCATTACTGCTGTAGAAAACAATGACTGTTAGAACCCGTGTGAGGGGTCCGCAGCCCACGACCGCCCGCAGAGGGGTCCGCAGCCCACGACAGCCCGCAGAGGGGTCCGCAGCCCACGACAGCCCGCAGAGGGGTCCGCAGCCCACGACAGCCCGCAGAGGGGTCCGCAGCCCACGACAGCCCGCAGAGGGGTCCGCAGCCCACGACCGCCCGCAGAGGGGTCCGCAGCCCATGACCATCTATTGGAGGGCCCTGCCTCCATCGTAGCTGCTCCCTGCAGTAAGACAGGTGAATACAAGCTATTCCTCTCTGCCATCTACAGGCCCAGACTCTACAGGCCCAGAAATGCAGCGTCCAGCAGATGGCGCCAGGAGACGAGACGTCGGAGAAATGCGCAGTCCTGCAGCTCCGAAATAACTTATATATCGCCAACATATTCTGCAGCGCTTCACAGGCGACATCATCATCCTCATCCCTGTCCCCATTGGGGCTCAGAATCTACATTCCCCATCAGTCTTTGGAGTGTGGGAGGAAACCGGAGAACCCGGAGGAAACCCAACAAACACGGGGAGAACATACAAACTCCTTGCAGATGTTGTCCTTGGTGGGCTTTGAACCCAGGACCCCAAAACTGCCAGGCTGCAGTGCTAACCATTGAGCCACCGTACAGTGCTAACCACTGAGCCACCGTGCTGCCCTATATATAGTACAGTGCTAATCACTGAGCCACCGTGCTGTCCTATATATAGTACAGTGCTAAGCACTGAGCCACCGTGCTGTCCTATATATAGTACAGTGCTAAGCACTGAGCCACCGTGCTGTCCTATATATAGCACAGTGCTAACCACTGAGCTGCCCTATATATAGTACAGTGCTAACCACTGAGCCACCGTACAGTGCTAACCACTGAGCCACCGTGCTGTCCTATATATAGTACAGTGCTAACCACTGAGCCACCGTGCTGCCCTATATATAGTACAGTGCTAACCACTGAGCCACCGTGCTGCCCTATATATAGTACAGTGCTAACCACTGAGCCACCGTGCTGTCCTATATATAGTACAGTGCTAAGCACTGAGCCACCGTGCTGTCCTATATATAGTACAGTGCTAACCACTGAGCCACCGTGCTGCCCTATATATAGTACAGTGCTAACCACTGAGCTGCCCTATATATAGTACAATGCTAACCACTGAGCCACCGTGCTGTCCTATATATAGTACAGTGCTAAGCACTGAGCCACCGTGCTGTCCTATATATATAGTACAGTGCTAACCACTGAGCCACCGTGCTGCCCTATATATAGTACAGTGCTAACCACTGAGCCACCGTGCTGCCCTATATATAGTACAGTGCTAAGCACTGAGCCACCATGCTGTCCTATATATAGTACAGTGCTAACCACTGAGCCACCGTGCTGCCCTATATATAGTACAGTGCTAACCACAGCCAACGTGCTGCCCTATATATAGTACAGTGCTAACCACTGAGCCACCGTGCTGCCCTATATATAGTACAGTGCTAACCACTGAGCCACCGTGCTGCCCTATATATAGTACAGTGCTAACCACTGAGCCACCGTGCTGTCCTATATATAGTACAGTGCTAAGCACTGAGCCACCGTGCTGTCCTATATATAGTACAGTGCTAACCACTGAGCCACCGTGCTGCCCTATATATAGTACAGTGCTAACCACTGAGCTGCCCTATATATAGTACAATGCTAACCACTGAGCCACCGTGCTGTCCTATATATAGTACAGTGCTAAGCACTGAGCCACCGTGCTGTCCTATATATATAGTACAGTGCTAACCACTGAGCCACCGTTCTGCCCTATATATAGTACAGTGCTAACCACTGAGCCACCGTGCTGCCCTATATATAGTACAGTGCTAAGCACTGAGCCACCATGCTGTCCTATATATAGTACAGTGCTAACCACTGAGCCACCGTGCTGCCCTATATATAGTACAGTGCTAACCACAGCCAACGTGCTGCCCTATATATAGTACAGTGCTAACCACTGAGCCACCGTGCTGCCCTATATATAGTACAGTGCTAAGCACTGAGCCACCATGCTGTCCTATATATAGTACAGTGCTAACCACTGAGCCACCGTGCTGCCCTATATATAGTACAGTGCTAACCACTGAGCCACCGTGCTGCCCTATATATAGTACAGTGCTAACCACAGAGCCACCGTGCTGCCCCATATATAGCACAGTGCTAACCACTGAGCTGCCCTATATATAGTACAGTGCTAACCACTGAGCCACCTTGCTGCCCTATATATAGTACAGTGCTAACCACTGAGCCACCGTGCTGCCCCATTGCTCTATGGGAGGAAAAATGGAGCAAACTCATCAGCACTGATGACACAGACGTTCTGCAGGAGGCGGCTCGCACTGTTACACCTGTGCACTAATGGTGTCTACACACGGACGTTGGGCAGGACCTCTGGGCGGGGCTGTGAGTGGGCGGGGCTGGAGGTGGGTCTCTTCTTGGTGCTCTGCGCTCACATTCATCCTCATGGGTTTAGATGACAGGTCACTGATCTGCCTCCTGGTTTATATTCTGCTCTTGCGCAGTTTATATTGTGCTCTTCCAAAATAAAATTGAACTACAGCAAAATGGCGCCAGTAGCATGTATTGGCAAGCGATAGAGGCTAATGCGCATCTGCCGGCGCCATTTTGCTGTAGTTAATTTTTTATTTTCTTTTAAAGAGCAGAATATAAACCAGGAGGCAGATCAGTGACCTGTCATCTAAACCCATGAGGATGAATGTGAGCGCAGAGCACCAAGAAGAGACCCACCTCCAGCCCCGCCCACTCACCGCCCCGCCCAGAGGCCCGACCCCAGGACCACCCACAGACCCCCAAGAGGCCCAATCACAGCCTTACCCAGAGGCCCGCCCACAGACAAGCCCTCAGGTCTGCCCCCAGCCCCACCCAGAGGCCCACCCACAGACCAACTCAGAAATCCACCCACAGGCCCACCCAGAGACCCGCCCACAGATCAGCATCAGCCCTGCCCACAGACCCACCCAGAGGCCCGCTTACAAGCCAACCTAGAGGCCCGTCCACAGCCCCGCCCTGGAGCACGAGAACCTCATTAACTGAATACTGCAAATACAGATTAAATAACCACAGGATGGTCATATGAATCAGTGTAATGTCACCCACCTGACAGTGTATGTAGATTACAGAGCACAATCCTGCTGACAGCTGTGCTATAACAGATGGGCGCTTCTTATTAAATCAAGAGCGTCTGACTCTTACATGCCCCCTCATGAAAATCACTATCGGTCTATGAGTATATAGGAAGTGTGTATAATATGGTGTGTGCAGAATAGTGAGCACAGCTCTGCAGTATAATACAGGAGGTAACTCAGGATCAGTAATGTAATGTATGTACACAGTGACTGCACCAGCAGAATAGTGAGTGCAGCTCTGGAGTATAATACAGGATGTAACTCAGGATCAGTAATGTAATGTATGTACACAGTGACTGCACCAGCAGAATAGTGAGTGCAGCTCTGGAGTATAATACAGGAGGTAACTCAGGATCAGTAATGTAATGTATGTACACAGTGACTGCACCAGCAGAATAGCGAGTCCAGCTCTGGAGTATAATACAGGATGTAACTCAGGATCAGTAATGTAATGTATGTACACAGTGACTGCACCAGCAGAATAGTGAGTGCAGCTCTGGAGTATAATACAGGATGTAACTCAGGATCAGTAATGTAATGTATGTACACAGTGACTGCACCAGCAGAATAGTGAGTCCAGCTCTGGAGTATAATACAGGAGGTAACTCAGGATCAGTAATGTAATGTATGTACACAGTGACTGCACCAGCAGAATAGTTAGTGCAGCTCTGGAGTATAATACATTACATTACTGATCCTGAGTTACATCCTGTATTATACTCCAGAGCTGCACTCACTATTCTGCTGGTGCAGTCACTGTGTACATACATTACATTACTGATTCTGAGTTACCTCCTGTATTATACTCCAGAGCTGCACTCACTATTCTGCTGGTGCAGTCACTGTGTACATACATTACATTACTGATTCTGAGTTACCTCCTGTATTATCCTCCAGAGCTGCGCTCACTATTCTGCTGGTGGAGTCACTGTGTACATACATTACATTACTGATCCTGAGTTATATCCTGTATTATACTCCAGAGCTGCCCTCACTATTCTGCTGGTGCAGTCACTGTGTACATACATTACTGATCCTGAGTTACCTCCTGTATTATACTCCAGAGCTGTACTCACTATTCTGCTGGTGCAGTCACTATGTACATACATTACATTACTGATCCTGAGTTACATCCTGTATTATACTCCAGAGCTGCACTCACTATTCTGCTGGTGCAGTCACTGTGTACATACATTACATTACTGATTCTGAGTTACATCCTGTATTATACTCCAGAGCTGCACTCACTATTCTGCTGGTGCAGTCACTGTGTACATACATTACATTACTGATCCTGAGTTACATCCTGTATTATACCCCAGAGCTGCACTCACTATTCTGCTGGTGCAGTCACTGTGTACATACATTACATTACTGATCCTGAGTTACATCCTGTATTATACTCCACAGCTGCACTCACTATTCTCCTGGTGCAGTCACTGTGTACATACATTACATTACTGATCCTGAGTTACCTCCTGTATTATACTCCAGAGCTGCACTCACTATTCTGCTGGTGGAGTCACTGTGTACATACATTACATTACTGATCCTGAGTTACATCCTGTATTATACTCCAGAGCTGCACTCACTATTCTGCTGGTGGAGTCACTGTGTACATACATTACATTACTGATCCTGAGTTACCTCCTGTATTATACTCCAGAGCTGCACTCACTATTCTGCTGGTGCAGTCAGGTGTGTACATACATTACTGATCCTGAGTTACATCCTGTATTATACTCTAGAGCTGCACTCACTATTCTGCTGGTGCAGTCACTGTGTACATACATTACTGATCCTGAGTTACATCCTGTATTATACTCCAGAGCTGCACTCACTATTCTGCTGGTGCAGTCACTGTGTACATACATTACATTACTGATCCTGAGTTACATCCTGTATTATACTCCAGAGCTGCACTCACTATTCTGCTGGTGTAGTCACTGTGTACATACATTACTGATCCTGAGTTACATCCTGTATTATACTCTAGAGCTGCACTCACTATTCTGCTGGTGCAGTCACTGTGTACATACATTACTGATCCTGAGTTACATCCTGTATTATACTCCAGAGCTGCACTCACTATTCTGCTGGTGCAGTCACTGTGTACATACATTACTGATCCTGAGTTACATCCTGTATTATACTCTAGAGCTGCACTCACTATTCTGCTGGTGCAGTCACTGTGTACATACATTACTGATCCTGAGTTACATCCTGTATTATACTCCAGAGCTGCACTCACTATTCTGCTGGTGCAGTCACTGTGTACATACATTACATTATTGATCCTGAGTAACATCCTGTATTATACTCCAGAGCTGCACTCACTATGCTGCTGGTGCAGTCACTGTGTACATACATTACTGATCCTGAGTTACATCCTGTATTATACTCCAGAGCTGCACTCACTATTCTGCTGGTGCAGTCACTGTGTACATACATTACTGATCCTGAGTTACATCCTGTATTATACTCCAGAGCTGCACTCACTATTCTGCTGGTGCAGTCACTGTGTACATACATTACATTACTGATCCTGAGTTACCTCCTGTATTATACTCCAGAGCTGCACTCACTATTCTGCTGGTGCAGTCACTGTGTACATACATTACTGATCCCGAGTTACATCCTGTATTATACTCCAGAGCTGCACTCACTATTCTGCTGGTGCAGTCACTATGTACATACATTACATTACTGATCCTGAGTTACATCCTGTATTATACTCTAGAGCTGCACTCACTATTCTGCTGGTGCAGTCACTGTGTACATACATTACATTACTGATCCTGAGTTACCTCCTGTATTATACTCCAGAGCTGCACTCACTATTCTGCTGGTGGAGTCACTGTGTACATACATTACATTACTGATCCTGAGTTACATCCTGTATTATACTCCAGAGCTGCACTCACTATTCTGCTGGTGCAGTCACTGTGTACATACATTACATTACTGATCCTGAGTTACCTCCTGTATTATACTCCAGAGCTGCACTCACTATTCTGCTGGTGGAGTCACTGTGTACATACATTACTGATCCTGAGTTACATCCTGTATTATACTCCAGAGCTGCACTCACTATTCTGCTGGTGCAGTCACTGTGTACATACATTACATTACTGATCCTGAGTTACCTCCTGTATTATACTCCAGAGCTGCACTCACTATTCTGCTGGTGGAGTCACTGTGTACATACATTACTGATCCTGAGTTACCTCCTGTATTATACTCCAGAGCTGCACTCACTATTCTGCTGGTGGAGTCACTGTGTACATACATTACATTACTGATCCTGAGTTACATCCTGTATTATACTCCAGAGCTGCACTCACTATTCTTCTGGTGCAGTCACTGTGTACATACATTACATTACTGATCCTGAGTTACCTCCTGTATTATACTCCAGAGCTGCACTCACTATTCTGCTGGTGGAGTCACTGTGTACATACATTACTGATCCTGAGTTACATCCTGTATTATACTCCAGAGCTGCACTCACTATTCTGCTGGTGGAGTCACTGTGTACATACATTACATTACTGATCCTGAGTTACCTCCTGTATTATACTCCAGAGCTGCACTCATTATTCTGCTGGTGCAGTCACTGTGTACATACATTACTGATCCTGAGTTACATCCTGTATTATACTCCAGAGCTGCACTCACTATTCTGCTGGTGCAGTCACTGTATACATACATTACATTACTGATCCTGAGTTACATCCTGTATTATACTCCAGAGCTGCACTCACTATTCTGCTGGTGCAGTCACTGTGTACATACATTACATTACTGATCCCGAGTTACCTCCTGTATTATACTCCAGAGCTGCACTCACTATTCTGCTGGTGCAGTCACTGTGTACATACATTACTGATCCCGAGTTACATCCTGTATTATACTCCAGAGCTGCACTCACTATTCTGCTGGTGCAGTCACTATGTACATACATTACATTACTGATCCTGAGTTACATCCTGTATTATACTCTAGAGCTGCACTCACTATTCTGCTGGTGCAGTCACTGTGTACATACATTACATTACTGATCCTGAGTTACCTCCTGTATTATACTCCAGAGCTGCACTCACTATTCTGCTGGTGGAGTCACTGTGTACATACATTACATTACTGATCCTGAGTTACATCCTGTATTATACTCCAGAGCTGCACTCACTATTCTGCTGGTGCAGTCACTGTGTACATACATTACATTACTGATCCTGAGTTACCTCCTGTATTATACTCCAGAGCTGCACTCACTATTCTGCTGGTGGAGTCACTGTGTACATACATTACTGATCCTGAGTTACATCCTGTATTATACTCCAGAGCTGCACTCACTATTCTGCTGGTGCAGTCACTGTGTACATACATTACATTACTGATCCTGAGTTACCTCCTGTATTATACTCCAGAGCTGCACTCACTATTCTGCTGGTGGAGTCACTGTGTACATACATTACTGATCCTGAGTTACCTCCTGTATTATACTCCAGAGCTGCACTCACTATTCTGCTGGTGGAGTCACTGTGTACATACATTACATTACTGATCCTGAGTTACATCCTGTATTATACTCCAGAGCTGCACTCACTATTCTTCTGGTGCAGTCACTGTGTACATACATTACATTACTGATCCTGAGTTACCTCCTGTATTATACTCCAGAGCTGCACTCACTATTCTGCTGGTGGAGTCACTGTGTACATACATTACTGATCCTGAGTTACATCCTGTATTATACTCCAGAGCTGCACTCACTATTCTGCTGGTGGAGTCACTGTGTACATACATTACATTACTGATCCTGAGTTACCTCCTGTATTATACTCCAGAGCTGCACTCATTATTCTGCTGGTGCAGTCACTGTGTACATACATTACTGATCCTGAGTTACATCCTGTATTATACTCCAGAGCTGCACTCACTATTCTGCTGGTGCAGTCACTGTATACATACATTACATTACTGATCCTGAGTTACATCCTGTATTATACTCCAGAGCTGCACTCACTATTCTGCTGGTGCAGTCACTGTGTACATACATTACATTACTGATCCTGAGTTATATCCTGTATTATACTCCAGAGCTGCACTCACTGTTCTGCTGGTGCAGTCACTGTGTACATACATTACATTACTGATCCTGAGTTACACCCTGTATTATACTCCAGAGCTGCGCTCACTATTCTGCTGGTGCACTCACTGTGTACATACATTACATTACTGATCCTGAGTTACATCCTGTATTATCCTCCAGAGCTGCACTCACTATTCTGCTGGTGGAGTCACTGTGTACATACATTACATTACTGATCCTGAGTTACATCCTGTATTATACTCCAGAGCTGCACTCACTATTCTGCTGGTGCAGTCACTGTGTACATACATTACATTACTGATCCTGAGTTACCTCCTGTATTATACTCCAGAGCTGCACTCACTATTCTGCTGGTGGAGTCACTGTGTACATACATTACATTACTGATCCTGAGTTACATCCTGTATTATACTCCAGAGCTGCACTCACTATTCTGCTGGTGCAGTCACTGTGTACATACATTACATTACTGATCCTGAGTTACATCCTGTATTATACTCCAGAGCTGCACTCACTATTCTGCTGGTGCAGTCACTGTGTACATACATTACATTACTGATCCTGAGTTACATCCTGTATTATACCCCAGAGCTGCACTCACTATTCTGCTGGTGTAGTCACTGTATATATGTGACACCCCAGGGGTCTGGTTGCCACAGTGATAGAGATGTTATGTCTGAGAGCAGGTGGGAGGTCCTTTGGTCAGGGATCCTGTGCATGCCACACCTCCTGCCCAGTCTTGGGAGGGGAAGAACTTCCCCTATATAAACCCGGGGCTGAAGCAGGGTTAGGAGTCAAGGAGAGTAGAGACAAGAGACAGTCATAGGAAGAAACAGCTGGAGCTCAGTGGGAGCAATACTACTACGAGTCAGGGGCTGGCAGCTGCAGAGCTCGCCCTGACTGAGAAGCTTTCTTACCGGACCCGGACTCCGAGGCTGTGGGGACTAACTCTTACCCAGCAGCAGAAGCCGACCGGCAGGGGATTTCAGGTCCTCAGGCCCAGAAACCCGAAGGCACGGTCACACGCGTGGGACCAGCGCCGCCATCGTGGAGCGGAAGCCATTAGAAGGCCCCGAGTCACCGGCCATACGGGTGAGCACCACACGGTACACTCAGGGACGTGGGCTACTTATACCCGCTTCTAGCAAGGTAGCCAGAAGAGTACAGTCAGTTTGGGAGGCCTACAACTCCGCCTGGCCAGGGGAGATCCCATCTGCTCAAGGACTGACCAGGCCCCGTTCGCTAGCAAGTACTCCGGGAGGGTCTATCGTTGTTACCATTAAAGACCCTGAATTACACCGTACCGTCTCCGAGTGGTTCCTACTACCCCCATCTTCCACGTCGGCTGCCCTGAGGCCATACCCCTCCCGTTGGGGGTTATACTATCACGCTGCACAATTCTACACCGGCCTCAGCGGTCTGCCCTGCAGCGGCAGCTCCATAGCTGCAAATCAACGGGTGGCGTAGTCGACACTCAAATAACATCTATCAAGACTGCCACACACTGAGTCTGACCCCCTGGGCACGGACCGGGTCCCCGCCACTCGGAGACTGCAACCCTCATCTGATCCGGTTCCGGGTAAGCCCCCGTGCGCGAGACGCTGCGCGACACAGCAGGCCCAGGGGCGCGTCAACTTTGGCGTAGTCGGCAGGATTTCGTGCCCGCAACCACCGGGTACTGCGTGCCTGAAAAGCAAAGACTGTTCAAACTTACCAGTGGTGAGGTTTCCCGCCATCCGGCGCCATCTTCTGCCTTCTTCCCGCCATCCGCAAAGTTTTTCCGCCATCCGGCGCCATCTTCGGCCTTCTTCCCGCCATCCGTGGAGTTTTCCCGCCGTTGGACGCCATCTTGAGGACGCCGCGCGGGAAGAAGAGGGGCGTGGACTTCGAAAGCGCGCGAGAACTGAAGCCCCGCCTCACGTCCGGACGTTGCGTAAGGTCCTGGAAGGAGCCCAGCAGACGCCGACGTCACAGGAGCGCGACGGAAGGTCCTCAACCCTGACGATCCACTGCGGAGCCGCGGCCTACGGAACAGGATCATCGCAAGGTAGGCCACGGTCCACTAGGGGGGAGGAAGATGTCGGATACGGAGGAGAGCTTCACTGCCTCAACCCCCGCCAGCGCCACCGCTGCTGCAGTTATGCCCTTCACCATGCCCTATATCCCGGGAGCAGCTTGGCTACCCCAGTACTCAGGGGAGTCACATACCCTGCATGACTTTAGAGAAAAGCTGGATAGCCTCTTCCAGGTGTACCCCCTCACAGAAGAGCAAAAAGTGAGCATCCTGGTGGCCCAACTAACCGGGGCAGCTAAAAGGGAAGTAAAATCCTGGCCACCTGGGAGGAAGACTGTCGCAGGGATACTAACCCGGCTGAAGGATACCTTTGATACCCGCACCTCAGCCGAGATTAAGCTTAGATTCTACGGGTGCAAGCAGCGAGCGCATGAGAGTATAAGGGACTATGCACTAAACCTACAAGAGGCCCTGAGGGCCATTAAGCAGACCGACCCTGATGGAGTGGGAAACGAGGACAGGCTGTTGACCGAACAATTTATAGAGGGACTGTATTGTAATGCCCACCGAACCCAGTTGCGGGCGATGGCCTTACAGGATCCCCATCTGGGCTTTGCACAGTTCAAGGACAGAGCCATCCGGGTGCTCCGAGAACCGGCACCGGGTGGCGTTATTACCCACAGGCGCCCAGCTATTACTTACCACCAGGAGGCGGCGCCCTTGTCGGCAGGGCCTGTGGGAGCTGATGCGCAGGCTTTGGACAATGACCCGGCTCCAGACCTACACCATCAGGTCCAAGAGCTAGCTAAGAGCGTTGCTGCGCTAACCCGAACTGTGCAGTCTTTACAGGTTTCCACCCCAGGGAAGATTCAGCTGGCATCCGGACCGGAGGACATCCCGTGGCGTCGACCAAGGAGGACCCCACCGGCCAGAGGAAGACCCAGTGACCGATACAGCGAGGACGGACGACCCATCTGCCGCCGCTGCAATCAACCCGGACATATGGCAAGGTACTGTTCTTTAAACGGGCACAACCTGGGGTAGAGGGCCAACCCCCAGGAAAAAGATCACCAGGCCCATCGAACTGGCGCGACAGATATGTGGGAGGACGTCCAGTCTTGCCGGTGGTACTGGATGGCATTCCCATGAGTGCCCTACTGGACACCGGGTCGCAGGTCACCACCATCCCGTACGTGCTCTTTAAGCAGTACTGGAATGACTCGGATATTACCCGCTACCCTGACGACGACTTGAGTATCATCGCCAGCAATGGCCAGCCCGTGCCACAGATCGGATTTAAAGAGGTGACTATCAAAATCGGTAGAGTCGAACTGGCAGCACAGGGACTGATCATTGTAGATATTGACAAACATGAGAGTCACCCAAAAATAACTCTAGGAACTAATGTAATTGAAAATTGTCTTGCAGAGGTGATTTTCCTTTTACAGCAGGTTGCCAAGAACGCCAGCTCCGGCGAGCAGCGGGTGCTCCAGAAAGAGATCCGGGCACTGATGCGACGGCAACAGGTGGAACTCTCCGGCGGTGAGATTGGTAGCGTAAGAATGTGTGACCCTTTTCCTATTGCCATGCCCCCAAAAAGTGAAATGATGATTTGGTGCCGGGCAGCTATTGGTCTGAGAGGTAGAGATTACCGGGCAATGGTAGAACCAGTTTACTCAGACAGTAGGCCCACCATTTTGACAGCACGGGGGGTGGTTGATGTACGCCATGGGAGGGTGCCCGTTCGCATAATAAATATCGGGGAGAGGGAAGTGTACCTGCCCCGGTATGCCACGCTAGCCAAATTATATACCATTAACCAAAATTCTATACAATCTGTGGAACCCTTGCCTCCATCTTACCCGGAGGAAGGTAACGGCTCTAAGAAAAACAAGGAGGACTGGTGTCAGCAACTACATCTGGGTACTGACTCCACTCCCTCACACCAGAAACAAGGAGTCTATCGGGTGGTTCAGGAGTACGAGAGAGTGTTCAGTAAACACCCGTTAGACGTCGGGCGAGTCAAGGGGGTAGAACACCACATCCCCACGGGAGACCATCCTCCTATAAAAGAGAGGTATCGACCCGTACCCCCTGCCCACTACCAACACGCCAAGGGGATGCTTAGAGACATGAAGGAGGCTGGGGTGATCAGGGATAGCTGTAGCCCCTGGGCAGCTCCACTAGTCTTAGTCAGAAAAAAAGACAACACCATGAGGATGTGTGTAGATTACCGGAAAATCAACCGTATCACACACAAGGATGCGTACCCCTTACCAAGGATAGAGGAGTCATTGGCTGCTTTAAGATCTGCTAACTTCTTCTCTACCTTGGATCTCACTAGCGGGTACTGGCAGGTTCCTGTAGCAGAGGCGGACCGGGAGAAGACCGCATTCACCACCCCGATGGGACTTAGCGAGTTCACCTGCATGCCGTTCGGACTCTGCAACGCACCAGGAACCTTCCAACGACTAATGGAGTGTTGTCTGGGCCACAGAAACTTTGAGACGGTCTTGTTGTACCTGGACGATGTCATCGTATATTCCAAGACGTATGAGGACCACCTGAAACACCTGGCGGAAGTGTTCGAAGCTCTGGCGAGTTACGGCCTAAAGGTGAAACCCTCCAAGTGTCACCTCCTGAAACCAAAGGTGCAGTACCTGGGACACGTGGTGAGCGCTGACGGAGTGGCTCCCGACCCTGATAAGATCACCGCAATTAAGGAATGGCCAAGCCCCTCCAGCGTAAAAGAAGTGCGGCAGTTCCTCGGGTTGGTAGGCTACTACCGAAGGTTTATTCCCGGTTTCACCAAAAAGGCAGCACCTATGCAGGACCTCCTGATAGGCCAGTCCCGGAAGGCCAAGAACCAGAAGCCGCCCTTCAAATGGGAGGAGTTGGAAGAAGAGTCCTTCCGCCAGCTGAAGATGGCCCTCACGGGGGACGAAATCCTGGTGTACCCGGATTATAGCCAGCCCTTTATCCTCTACACCGACGCCAGTAACATCGGGCTAGGAGCCGTACTGTCCCAGATCCAGCAGGGGAAGGAACGAGTAATCGCCTACGCCAGCCGAAAACTGCGACCCACCGAAAGGAACCCCGAGAATTACAGCTCATTTAAGCTAGAGTTCCTGGCCGTAGTATGGGCAGTCACCGAGCGCTTTAAGCATTACCTCGCTTCTTCCCGGTTCACCGTGTACACGGATAACAACCCGTTGACACACCTGGACACGGCAAGACTCGGTGCCCTGGAGCAGAGGTGGATGGCCCGTCTGTCCAACTACGAGTTCACAATCAAATACCGGGCCGGACGCTCCAATACCAACGCGGATGCCCTGTCCAGGATGCCCAACCTGCCAGACGAAGGAGGAGATCCGGAGGGACTGGAAGAAGTTGAACTCCCTGCGTTCCACCGTCATGGGACTATCCAGTATTCCCACCGGGTAAGGAATAAGCAGGCTGCTACGTTGAACCCCTTACCTCACTACAACTGGGCGGAAACGCAAGACAGCGACCCTGCCGTCCGACTGGTGAAGGAGATGCTGACTCGCCCGGAGGCTTGCCTTGAACCAGACGCTCCGGAGGAAGCCAAACAACTATGGGCAGAGAAGAGTCGACTGTTCCTTTACAAGGGGAAGTTGTGCCGCAGAATGGTTAACTCACGGACGCATGAACTACTCTGGCAAGTAGTGGTGCCACGAAGAGACGCAGCCATGGTGATGGAGGCATACCACGACGGAGCTGGACACTTCGGGTGGAAGAAGCTGGAGTTCCTGCTGCGCGAGCGATTCCACTGGGTAGGCATGAGGGGAACCATTGAGAAGTGGTGCAGAGACTGTGGCCCGTGCAACCTGAGAAGGAAGGACCGTGCCAGCCAGAAGACTCCCCTGCAGTCCATCGTCACCCGGCAACCGTTGGAACTGGTAGCCTTGGATCATGTAAAACTGACCCCAAGCAGAAGTGGCTACGTCTACGCGTTAACCATCGTGGATCATTACTCCCGGTTCTTGGTTGTCGTCCCCGTCAAGGACTTAACGGCTCAAACAGCAGCTAGAGCCTTCCAGCAGCACTTTTGCCGTCCACACGGGTACCCGGACCAAGTGCTGACGGACCAGTGACCTGCCTTTGAAGCGGAGGTCTTCCAGGAATTCTGCAATCTGTATGGCTGCCGGAAGATAAGGACGACACCCTACCATCCGCAAACTAATGGACTTTGTGAGAAAATGAACCAGGTGGTAATGGATCTTTTAAAAACGTTGCCCCTGGAAGAACGCAGTCTGTGGCCTGAGAAGTTGCCCGATCTGGTGGACCTATACAACCACATCCCGGTAGGTTCCACCAACTGTACCCCGGCTTACCTAATGAGGGCAAGACCTGGTAAGTTACCTGTTGACCTGGAAATGGGAGTCCTGACACCCGAGGACACTTCACCAGAAACAGACTGGGACACGGAGAGGCAGCAGCAGTACCGGAGAATACAGGAGAGCGTGGAGCGAAGTCTCTGTCAGGCTAGGGAAAGACAAGAGAAAACTTACAACCAGTATGCTCCCGCTGTTCCCCTGGTACCCGGAGAGCAGGTCTTGAAGAGGAAGAGACGGCTCCACAAGTTGGACGACCAGTGGGAAAAGGACCCGTACACCGTACTGCCCTCAAGCCACGAGAACCCGAAGGTTTGTACCATCAGTAAAGACGGAGGGGAAACCACAGCTATTGTATCCCGGGACCACCTGAAGAAGTGTCCCGAACAACTGAGGAACCCTGAAGAGGAACAAGAAGACCATCGACCCGTAGAGGAAAGGGAAGATACGGTTAGTACTGTGCTCGGGGACTTCCCTCGGTCTTGGACTCAAGTCAATGGTGCAGTTGTGGTACCCGTACTCACCTTCCTCCAACCAGCATCCCAAGCACCTACGGAGCAACAGGTAGAGCTGGAAGAACAGCCGGTCCAGGAGGCAGAAGACTCCACACCAGCAGATCAGGAGGATCAACCCTCTGCTTGCAGTGAGCCTGCCATATCCCTAGTGAGCCAAAGAGCCGGTAGACAGCTGCCCAGTTTACCCTTGACAGCTCCTACACCCTGTAGTTCAGGGCTAGGCAGTCAGCTCCGTAGGTCCACTAGGGCCACTAGAGGCCAGTTACCCGCACGGTGGAGGATTTGAAGTGTATAAATTGTTTTATTTATGTTTACCTGTGTATTGTTGCTTGTGTATAATTTTGTGTTTCTAGTTATTTGTAGGAGTCCTTGGTGGATTTACCGGGAATCCTTGTACATAGTTGGAGCGTAACCCAGGACGGACTAAAGACTGTTAAGGACTCGGGGTAGGACAGACCCCTACCTGGTTACGTCTCCCTGTTTTGGTGAAATGGACACCTTGCTTTTCAAAACTGCACCCGGTTGCGGACACGCCGTGACCATCTTTATATGTTTTTCTTATTGTACTATTATTGTTTATACCTTGTTATGTTTTTCTAAAATATGTTTAGTCCCGGAGTACTAAATTTCACTAGGGGGGAATGTGACACCCCAGGGGTCTGGTTGCCACAGTGATAGAGATGTTATGTCTGAGAGCAGGTGGGAGGTCCTTTGGTCAGGGATCCTGTGCATGCCACACCTCCTGCCCAGTCTTGGGAGGGGAAGAACTTCCCCTATATAAACCCGGGGCTGAAGCAGGGTTAGGAGTCAAGGAGAGTAGAGACAAGAGACAGTCATAGGAAGAAACAGCTGGAGCTCAGTGGGAGCAATACTACTACGAGTCAGGGGCTGGCAGCTGCAGAGCTCGCCCTGACTGAGAAGCTTTCTTACCGGACCCGGCGTCCGAGGCTGTGGGGACTAACTCTTACCCAGCAGCAGAAGCCGACCGGCAGGGGATTTCAGGTCCTCAGGCCCAGAAACCCAAAGGCACGGTCACACGTGTGGGACCAGCACCGCCATCGTGGAGCGGAAGCCAATAGAAGGCCCCGAGTCACCGGCCATACGGGTGAGCACCACGCGGTACACTCAGGGACGTGGGCTACTTATATCCGCTTCTAGCAAGGTAGCCAGAAGAGTACAGTCAGTTTGGGAGGCCTACAACTCCACCTGGCCAGGGGAGATCCCATCTGCTCAAGGACTGACCAGGCCCCGTTCGCTAGCAAGTACTCCGGGAGGGTCTATCGTTGTTATCAGTAAAGACCCTGAATTACACCACACCGTCTCTGAGTGGTTCCTGCTACCCCCATCTTCCACGTCGGCTGCCCTGAGGCCATACCCCTCCCGTTGGGGGTTATACTATCACGCTGCACAATTCTACACCGGCCTCAGCGGTCTGCCCTGCAGCGGCAGCTCCATAGCTGCAAATCAACGGGTGGCGTAGTCGACACTCAAATAACATCTATCAAGACTGCCACACACTGAGTCTGACCCCCTGGGCACGGACCGGGTCCCCGCCACTCGGAGACTGCAACCCTCATCTGATCCGGTTCCGGGTAAGCCCCCGTGCGCGAGACGCTGCGCGACACATCAGGCCCAGGGGCGCGTCATATACACATTACATTACTGATCCTGAGTTACCTCCTGTATTATACTCCAGAGCTGCACTCACTATTCTGCTGGTGCAGTCACTGTGTACATACATTACATTACTGATCCTGAGTTACATCCTGTATTATACTCCAGAGCTGCACTCATTATTCTGCTGGTGCAGTCACTGTGTACATACATTACTGATCCTGAGTTACATCCTGTATTATACTCCAGAGCTGCACTCACTATTCTGCTGGTGCAGTCACTGTGTACATACATTACATTACTGATCCTGAGTTATATCCTGTATTATACTCCAGAGCTGCACTCACTGTTCTGCTGGTGCACTCACTGTGTACATACATTACATTACTGATCCTGAGTTACATCCTGTATTATCCTCCAGAGCTGCACTCACTATTCTGCTGGTGGAGTCACTGTGTACATACATTACATTACTGATCCTGAGTTACATCCTGTATTATACTCCAGAGCTGCACTCACTATTCTGCTGGTGCAGTCACTGTGTACATACATTACATTACTGATCCTGAGTTACCTCCTGTATTATACTCCAGAGCTGCACTCACTATTCTGCTGGTGGAGTCACTGTGTACATACATTACATTACTGATCCTGAGTTACATCCTGTATTATACTCCAGAGCTGCACTCACTATTCTGCTGGTGCAGTCACTGTGTACATACATTACATTACTGATCCTGAGTTACCTCCTGTATTATACTCCAGAGCTGCACTCACTATTCTGCTGGTGCAGTCACTGTGTACATACATTACATTACTGATCCTGAGTTACATCCTGTATTATACTCCAGAGCTGCACTCACTATTCTGCTGGTGCAGTCACTGTGTACATACATTACATTACTGATCCTGAGTTACCTCCTGTATTATACTCCAGAGCTGCACTCACTATTCTGCTGGTGCAGTCACTGTGTACATACATTACATTACTGATCCTGAGTTACCTCCTGTATTATACTCCAGAGCTGCACTCACTATTCTGCTGGTGCAGTCACTGTGTACATACATTACATTACTGATCCTGAGTTACATCCTGTATTATACCCCAGAGCTGCACTCACTATTCAGCTGGTGCAGTCACTGTGTACATACATTACATTACTGATCCTGAGTTACATCCTGTATTATACCCCAGAGCTGCACTCACTATTCTGCTGGTGCAGTCACTGTGTACATACATTACATTACTGATCCTGAGTTACATCCTGTATGTACACAGTGACGGCACCAGCAGAATAGTGAGTGCAGCTCTGGAGTATAATACAGGCAGTAAGTTACTGGATGCTGTATTTAATCACCCTTGCTAACCTGTGAGGGTAGAGAGGAGCTGCAGCTCTCGTCAGTGCGGAGCGGTAATTCATTACTAAGTGGCCTTTACAGTTCAGCAGTCTCGCTGGGTGCTGAGCGTCGCTGCGGCGTCAGGCAGCTGCTGATTATTATTAATGTCAGGAGATGAGCGGCTCACAGGGCGGCTGATGGTTTTCTAGGTTCTGTACAGGAGGAGGGGTGCGCAGGGGATCAGGCGATGGGGACACCGCTCAGCTGCTGCAGCCCAGGATTACGTACAACGCGTTTCACTCATCAAGGTATGAGATGCAGAACTGAGACGTTTGGTGTAAATCTCTCCCACCCGTCACTCCCCCCGTGATGTGATAACAGGGAAGGTGTATGTATGCAGGCAATGCTATATACAGTGGAGTAATCATGAGCGGGGGTCTCGCCTGACGGCAGCTTGTGGCTGTGCCAATAACTGGAGCCTATTGACCGAGAAATCACATAATGCAGAGAACACACAATGGTGTGATGAAGCGCTGACCCCAGAATATACCACCGGACCCCTGAACTGCAGATGAGGAGCCTGTAACAGTGACCCACGAACTGGACATGAAGACCCAGACAGAAACAAGCAGGGTTGCCCACTAGATATTTTATTTTTTATGGACTGCTTATATAAAAAAATAATACAGAAAGATAATATTTTTTAAGGACACATCGGAAAACCAGAATAAATCATTATAAGGTTAAACAAAGTCACTGGCGAAGTCCTGGAACAGAGATATGCATCACTGAGGTTGTTAGC
Organism: Phyllobates terribilis; assembly: GCF_046119375.1. Classification (NCBI taxonomy): domain Eukaryota; kingdom Metazoa; phylum Chordata; class Amphibia; order Anura; family Dendrobatidae; genus Phyllobates; species Phyllobates terribilis. The sequence continues at coordinate 322,342,696 of NW_027362772.1, read as the reverse complement.
TTCAGTGATATGAACAGAGTGCTGAGCGGAGTTAATCAGCCATGTTTAGGGTTAGGTTTATTGATCAGCTGTAGAGAGGGTGGGAGGCTGTTCACCATATCTCCACCCCAGTCTTCTGGCTCATTCATGGTGGGGTGTGTCTGGAGCTGGTATCTCCAGAGTTGGAGATTTGTGTTAAGGAAAGCTGAACCTTTATATGTTGTACCATGAGCAGGCGGATCCCCGCAACAATGCGGACTGTGCTATACATTATGTTTTTGTTTTTCTGTTAGGCCGGGAGGGCAGTGTTTATTTTGCTAACTCTGGACTGGTTTATTCAGTATCTTTAATAAACCAATGGTAGATTTAAAGAGACAGCGTTCCTGTGTCTACCTCTATGAGGCCAGCGCTGATTGGGCGCAGGCTCATATGCCACAACAACCGCACGAGAGCCTCAAAACCACAAGTGCCGACACCGTGGTACGGGCATGAGAGGGTAGTATATGCAGTCTTACTTCATCGGCCGAAACATTTAGATCAAGAAGGGGTTGTCCTAGTAGTGGATATTGTAGATGGTGATAATCCAGGACATGCATCTTGTGAACATCTTCGTTAAAAGCAGGAGAGCAGAGAGTGGCCAGGTCTGCAGTATCGTGACATCTGTTCTGCCAACATAGCTCGGCTTACCTCTCCACTACAGAGAAAGCCGTACCGGCAGCAGAAGAAGCCATCTGCTGTGTCTACAGCTGCACGGACCCCGATCAGTGGTGGAGCCATCTGCTGTGTCTACAGCTGCACGGACCCCGATCAGTGGTGGAGCCATCTGCCGTGTCTACAGCAGCACGGACCCCGATCAGTGCTGGAGCCATCTGCCGTGTCTACAGCAGCACGGACCCCGATCAGTGGTGGAGCCATCTGCCGTGTCTACAGCTGCACGGACCCCGATCAGTGGTGGAGCCATCTGCCGTGTCTACAGCAGCACGGACCCCGATCAGTGGTGGAGCCATCTGCCGTGTCTACAGCAGCACGGACCCCGATCAGTGGTGGAGCCATCTGCCGTGTCTACAGCTGCACGGACCCCGATCAGTGGTGGAGCCATCTGCCGTGTCTACAGCTGCACGGACCCCGATCAGTGGTGGAGCCATCTGCCGTGTCTACAGCTGCACGGACCCCGATCAGTGGTGGAGCCATCTGCCGTGTCTACAGCTGCACGGACCCCGATCAGTGGTGGAGCCATCTGCCGTGTCTACAGCTGCACGGACCCCGATCAGTGGTGGAGCCATCTGCCGTGTCTACAGCTGCACGGACCCCGATCAGTGGTGGAGCCATCTGCCGTGTCTACAGCTGCACGGACCCCGATCAGTGGTGGAGCCATCTGCCGTGTCTACAGCTGCACGGACCCCGATCAGTAGTGGAGCCATCTGCCGTGTCTACAGCTGCACGGACCCCGATCAGTGGTGGAGCCATCTGCCGTGTCTATAGCAGCACGGACCCCGATCAGTAGTGGAGCCATCTGCCGTGTCTACAGCAGCACGGACCCCGATCAGTGCTGGAGCCATCTGCCGTGTCTACAGCTGCACGGACCCCGATCAGTGGTGGAGCCATCTGCCGTGTCTACAGCTGCACGGACCCCGATCAGTGCTGGAGCCATCTGCCGTGTCTACAGCTGCACGGACCCCGATCAGTGCTGGAGCCATCTGCCGTGTCTACAGCTGCACGGACCCCGATCAGTGCTGGAGCCATCTGCCGTGTCTACAGCTGCACGGACCCCGATCAGTGCTGGAGCCATCTGCCGTGTCTACAGCTGCACGGACCCCGATCAGTGCTGGAGCCATCTGCCGTGTCTACAGCTGCACGGACCCCGATCAGTGCTGGAGCCATCTGCCGTGTCTACAGCTGCACGGACCCCGATCAGTGCTGGAGCCATCTGCCGTGTCTACAGCAGCACGGACCCCGATCAGTGCTGGAGCCATCTGCCGTGTCTACAGCTGCACGGACCCCGATCAGTGCTGGAGCCATCTGCCGTGTCTACAGCTGCACGGACCCCGATCAGTGCTGGAGCCATCTGCCGTGTCTACAGCTGCACGGACCCCGATCAGTGCTGGAGCCATCTGCCGTGTCTACAGCTGCACGGACCCCGATCAGTGGTGGAGCCATCTGCCGTGTCTACAGCTGCACGGACCCCGATCAGTGGTGGAGCCATCTGCCGTGTCTACAGCTGCACGGACCCCGATCAGTGCTGGAGCCATCTGCTGTGTCTACAGCTGCACGGACCCCGATCAGTGGTGGAGCCATCTGCTGTGTCTACCGCTGCACGGACCCCGATCAGTGCTGGAGCCATCTGCTGTGTCTACCGCTGCACGGACCCCGATCAGTGCTGGAGCCATCTGCTGTGTCTACAGCTGCACGGACCCCGATCAGTGCTGGAGCCATCTGCTGTGTCTACAGCTGCACGGACCCAGATCAGTGCTGGAGCCATCTGCTGTGTCTACCGCTGCACGGACCCCGATCAGTGCTGGAGCCATCTGCTGTGTCTACAGCTGCACGGACCCCGATCAGTGCTGGAGCCATCTGCTGTGTCTACAGCAGCATGGACCCCGATCAGTGCTGGAGCCATCTGCTGTGTCTACAGCTGCACGGACCCCGATCAGTGCTGGAGCCATCTGCCGTGTCTACAGCTGCACGGACCCCGATCAGTGCTGGAACCATCTGCCGTGTCTACAGCTGCACGGACCCCGATCAGTGCTGGAGCCATCTGCTGTGTCTACAGCAGCATGGACCCCGATCAGTGCTGGAGCCATCTGCTGTGTCTACAGCTGCACGGACCCCGATCAGTGCTGGAGCCATCTGCTGTGTCTACAGCTGCACGGACCCCGATCAGTGCTGGAACTTAGTGATCTGCAGGAGGCTGAGAACTAAAGTGGAGGCACCAGCCGTGTCCGCTCTCCAGCAGCACATCACTCCTATAGACGCTCCATCCTATAGGATCGCACCTATAGACGCTCCATCCTATAGGATCGCACCTATAGACGCTCCATCCTATAGGATTCCAAAGCTCAGCTCGACCAACGACAATGAAGATCATTCCATGGATCAAAACCGCAAATCCATCAAAAATGCCGGCCCATGAATATGCCAAATACCAAGCTGCATACTCTTCAGCCAGAACATTACAATTACATGCCCCTTATGGAGCATTGCTCCTCTCTAACCCATAGAGACCCGGACTACACATTCTTACACAGGTGTCTTTTTTAGTGTTTAGCAGCAGATCCTGTGCGTTTCAGTGCAGAACATCGCCCAGCCACACTGCAGAACATTTCTCCAATAAATTGCCTCCGGTGCCTTTATCCAACCTAACATGGTCCAGAACTACCCATCATGTGTCCATTGCAGAAACGTTCAGCTTTTGGCTACACAACCTCTTACACATGACGCTCTAATGCTCCTTAAGTCCTGATGCACAAGACCCGCCGTGTACCGGCAACACCCCACAAGGCCCGCCGTGTACCGGCGACACCCCACAAGGCCCGCCGTGTACCGGCGACACCCCACAAGGCCCGCCGTGTACCGGCGACACCCCACAAGACCCGCCGTGTACCGGCGACACCCCACAAGACCCGCCGTGTACCGGGAACACCCCACAAGTCCCGCCGTATACCGGTAACACCCCACTAGACCCGCCGTATATCGGTAACACCCCACTAGACCCACCGTATACTGGGAACACCCCACAAGACCCGCCGTATACCGGGAACACCCCACAAGTCCCGCCGTGTACCGGCGACACCCCACTAGACCCGCCGTATACCGGGAACACCCCACAAGTCCCGCCGTATACCGGGAACACCCCACAAGTCCCGCCGTATACCGGGAACACCCCACAAGTCCCGCCGTATACCGGGAACACCCCACAAGTCCCGCCGTATACCGGGAACACCCCACAAGTCCCGCCGTATACCGGGAACACCCCACAAGACCCGCCGTATACCGGGAACACCCCACAAGTCCCGCCGTATACCGGGAACACCCCACAAGACCCGCCGTATACCGGGAACACCCCACAAGTCCCGCCGTATACCGGGAACACCCCACAAGACCCGCCGTATACCGGGAACACCCCACTAGACCCGCCGTGTACCGGGAACACCCCACTAGACCCGCCGTATACCGGGAACACCCCACAAGTCCCGCCGTATACCGGGAACACCCCACAAGTCCCGCCGTATACCGGGAACACCCCACAAGTCCCGCCGTATACCGGGAACACCCCACAAGTCCCGCCGTATACCGGGAACACCCCACAAGACCCGCCGTATACCGGGAACACCCCACAAGACCCGCCGTATACCGGTAACACCCCACAAGACTTTCAATTTACGCCTTGGTACAACGCACTTTGCTTTATAATGCTAATTTATTGGGTGTGACAAGCTGAGCATTATGTGATTCGGACTCACCTCTACATGGGCCTGTCCTTAATTCGATCGATAAAGATCTCGCCTTATATTTACCAGTATTTTTTTCATCCACTAGACACTAAGCCCAGAACACACGATATAAATGCAGTGTGAGTGAGCGAGTCTGCGGTGTGCGATACACACTTTGATCACAGTGATTGATAGGGAGTACAGGATACAGTGCGATATACGCCATTACGGCATCGTAGTGGGAGATTCTCCGTCATACTGTAAACCCAATGAGCAGCTATCAGAGGGTCTGTCCAGTGTAGAGCAGAGATCAGTAAAAGGATTTATGAAGCCATCGCCATGATGCAGCCCCCCGTCCATTGTCCGCAGGCTGCCATCTTTACAGTTGATCACATGTGAGCGAGCGCCTGGAATACAATTGTGACAATCTGTTTCGGTAAGAGCGGATTGCAGCCGTCACCCGCGTAGGAGCAAGAGGAAGCACGCCCAGAACGCTCGGTGTTGGCATCGCCTCATTAGAGTTTGGCACTAATCAAATCCAGTAGGTAAAAGACCAAAGCTGATCCAAAGAAAGGAGCAGGAGCCGCGCGATGAGAAGCAGCAGCACTAATAATGCGGAGAAAAGGCTTTCACTGGAAGGAAGAAGCACAATCTGCTTGCCAGGAGGACCATGCCAGCTGGAAGGAGCAGCGCTGACCAGAAGACGGAAGAAAAGACCATCACGCTGCAGCTGCCGCCCACCATACTGGAAAACCGGAGGCATCAGCGGCCAACAGCGACACGTCCGATGCCAGCACAGGAAGAGCCAGACTCTATACTTAGATCTATGTTCACCTGCACATTATGAGCTTACAGACGTGGATCATACTATCCGCTGCCGTATGTTCACCTGCACATTATGAGCTTACAGACGTGGATCATACTATCCGCTGCCGTATGTTCACCTGCACATTATGAGCTTACAGACGTGGATCATACTATCCTCTGCCGTATCTTCACCGGCACATTATGAGCTTACAGACGTGGATCATACTATCCTCTGCCGTATCTTCACCGGCACATTATGAGCTTACAGACGTGGATCATACTATCCGCTGCCGTATCTTCACCTGCACATTATGAGCTTACAGACGTGGATCATACTATCCGCTGCCGTATCTTCACCGGCACATTATGAGCTTACAGAGGTGGATCATACTATCCGCTGCCGTATCTTCACCTGCACATTATGAGCTTACAGACGTGGATCATACTATCCGCTGCCGTATCTTCACCTGCACATTATGAGCTTACAGACATGGATCATACTATCCGCTGCCGTATCTTCACCTGCACCACATGAGTCTATAGGAGCGGTGACGTCCATCGGCTTCACCACGTAACCATATTCTCTCTGTCATCTACTGTCTGAACTCATCAGAAATGCAGAACTTATTAGCCTTAACAATGGTAATTGCATTATGTCTCAGGACCTCACATCAGCTGCGTCTCCAAACCAGAAAATGTTACTGCGACCAAAATAGGTTTGGAGACAGCAGGAACGGCTTCATCACAGACGGTTACCAAGGTAGTTGAGCAATACAGATTAGAGAGTGCGGCTGCATCGCCAGCTTCATTAACACACAAAGTCAGGAGAATTAAATGTAATCCTCCGATATCATCCCTGGTCTAGAATGGACACAACGCTCCGGAGCCATGTCTGTCACACGGGGGATGCCTGCGCGTCTCCTCCGGCACACGGGGTGTGCACACACGCCCGCGCGTCTCCTCCGGCACACGGGGGGCGAGCGCACGCCCGCGCGTCTCCTCCGGCACACGGGGGGCGTGCGCACGCCCGCGCGTCTCCTCCGGCACACGGGGGGCGAGCGCACGCCCGCGCGTCTCCTCCGGCACACGGGGGGCGAGCGCACGCCCGCGCGTCTCCTCCGGCACACGGGGGGCGAGAGCACGCCCGCGCGTCTCCTCCGGCACACGGGGGGCGAGAGCACGCCCGCGAGTCTCCTCCGGCACACGGGGGAGCGCACGGCCGCGAGTCTCCTCCGGCACACGGGGGGAGCGCACGCCCGCGAGTCTCCTCCGGCACACGGGGGGAGCGCACGCCCGCGAGTCTCCTCCGGCACACGGGGGGAGCGCACGCCCGCGAGTCTCCTCCGGCACACGGGGGGAGCGCACGCCCGCGAGTCTCCTCCGGCACACGGGGGGAGCGCACGCCCGCGAGTCTCCTCCGGCACACGGGGGGAGCGCACGCCCGCGTGTTTCATATATCACACAGTGTCACGGGTGTGTCAGAGGTGACAGACAGTCGCTCTGCAGTGGGTTGCAGGAGATCTCTACGTTTGGCATTACAGACACCTTCTTAGAGGCTGTCTGTCTCTAGGACCCAGAGGCTGTCTTCCTCTGGCAGTTTCTTAGATAAGAGGCTGTCTTTAGGACCGAGCGGCTACCTCTCTCTTGCTAATTAGCTCCCTGGCCTGGGTGTATATATACCTGGTGTGTCTGAGAGGGAGTCGCCGGCTATATCCATTTCTACTTGTGAAGTTTAGCAGGAGCAGTACTTTGTCCTCTCTGGAGCTTGAGGCCGTGTGCATATTTCGAGTTCATCTAAAGCTAAGCAATTCCCCCTGTTTGTCTACCCTTGTTGTCTATAGAGTGTTAAATATTAATTATGGATATTCATTTTATTCTGAATTCTGTACCATACAGATTGTATCAGCCATCGTGCTAGGGTGTTTAGCTGACATGCGCTATTTGTGTATTTTTGGTTCAGCACCATAATTTTGTTTTGGGTCATTGTCTTGCTGGAAGACCCAGCTACGACCCATCTTCAATGCTCTTACTGAGGGAAGGAGGTTGTTGGCCAAAATCTCGCAATACATGACCCCATCCATCTTCCTTTCAGTACGGTGCAGAAGTCATGTCCCCTTTACAGAAAAGCACCCCCAAAGTATAATGTCTCCCCCACCATGCTTCACAGTTGGGACGATGTTCTTAGGGTTGTACTCATCCTTCTTCCTCCAAACACGGCGAGTTGAGTTAATCCAAAGAGCTCAATTTTTGTCTCATCTGACCACAGCACCTTCTCCCAATAACTCACAGAATCATCCAGGTGTTCACTGGCAAACTTCAGACGGGCCTGCCCATGTGCCTTCTTGAGCAGGGGGACCTTGCGGGCACTGCAGGATTTTAAACCTTTAAGGCGTAATGTGTTACAAATGGTTTTCTTGGTAACTGTGGTCCCAGCTGCCTGGAGATCATTAACAAGTTCCCTCCATGTAGTTTTAGGCTGATCTCTCACCTTCCTCATGATCAAGGATACCCCACGAGGTGAGATTTTGCAGGGTGCCCCAGATCTATGTCGATTGACAGTCATTTTGTATTTCTTCCATTTTCTTACTATTGCACCAACAGTTGTCTCCTTCTCACCCAGCGTCTTACTTATGGTTTTGTAACCCATTCCAGCTTTGTGCAGGTCTAGGATCTTGTCCCTGACAGCCTTACAAAGCTCTTTGGTCTTGCCCATGTTGTAGAGGTCAGAGTCTGACTGATTAATTGAGTCTGTGGACAAGAGTCTTTTATACAGGTGACTATGTAAGACAGCTGTCTTTAATGCAGGTAACGAGCTGATTAGAAGCGTCTAACTGGTCTGTAGGAGCCAGAACTCATAATGGTTTGTAGGGGATCAAATACTTATTTCTCACTGCACAATGCAAGTAAATTTATCTAATTTATACAATGTGATTTTCTTGATTTTTTGGGGGGTTTTCTATCTCTCAATGTTAAAATTAACCTACCCTTAAAATTATAGACTGTTCATGTATTGGACAGTGGGCAAACTTACAAAAACAGCAAGGGATCAAATACTTATTTCCCCCACTGTATGAAGAGGCAGTGAATTTTCAGCCTGTCCATTCCTGACCCCCGATCCTAGATTTCCAGCTCCAGAGTTTAACGGTGGGAGGTTATGGCTTATTTCACCTGATACCGTGTACTGTGTAGCAGCAGCCCCGCGTTACGAGGAGCCTTCTCTGGAGAGCGGCGGGATGCTGAACGCGCGACGAACGATGTTTGTTTCTCACTAATGATATTTACATAATTAATCTGTCATCGCTACGATCCATAAATATTCATTGTGGATTGCTGCCGCCCTCCGGCGAGGAGCGCCCCCATGCAGAACTGGGTCTCATTCCCATAGTTATGATCAGCACCACAGGGCGACCCGAGAGCGCAAAAATACCAGGAAAAACCTGCACAAGGACGCAGCCGTGCCAAAGAAGAGAAGGATCAGGTCACTAATAATCCGGCATCTCAACCCATGAAGCATGAGAGAAGCCCGGAGCAAAGGTCTAGGCCCTGAAGAGAGCCCCACTGCGACGCGCCTGGGGCCGACGCGCCTGGGGCCGACGCGCCTGGGGCCGACGCGTGGATGCTCCTTCCCCTATTCAGAAGTACAATACATGAATTATCCATAAGAAAAAAGAGGAGCGTAACAGAATGTACCTGTGTGCAGACCCAAAGGTCCACACGCCGCCGCAGCAGCAGCAGGTGACGCTCCGCTGCACAAACTTGTGCTCCAAAAAGTAAAAAGTGCATTGGAGAGAGAGTACAAGATGTATTCTCCGGGAAGGAGGAGTACAATGTAGATCTGCTCTCACAGCGCTGGTGCCACATCTCCACCAATAACACAGATCCTATGGAAAAAAAGTATTACTATGGAGGAATCCTGCAGGACAGGAGGCTGGAGGCCACAAAAAGAACCAGGGTGATGGTCACTGCGGTCACAGGAACCAACAACCTCAGAACTACAAGGCTCCGACAGGCGGGAAACGCACCCTTACATCAATGTCCATAAACTAACATTAATGAGTATTAGCAAGAGCCTAAAGAGTGTTTAATAATGTGTCATAATAACTGAGCAGGGACCAGAATCAAAGATGGCCGACGGCTAATCACAAGCAATGCGCGGACTCGCGAGATCATAGAAGCTGGAAATCTCCAATATCTGTCATTCATACTGAATAGTCCCATCAAATGGAAGCAGGAAAAAATCTACAGAATCTTGCAGGATGACCACAAGAACACACCTGGGAACAAGCGCATGTTCCCGAAGAGAACGCTGGAGGCACTGCAGCATATTGTGCCACCACCGCATGTTCTCAGCCCCCGAGGAGAACGCTGGAGGCACTGCAGCATATTGTGCCATCACCGCATGTCCTCAGCCCCCGAGGAGAACGCTGGAGGCACTGCAGCATATTGTGCCATCACCGCATGTTCTCAGCCCCCGAGGAGAACGCTGGAGGCACTGCAGCATATTGTGCCATCACCGCATGTCCTCAGCCCCCGAGGAGAACGCTGGAGGCACTGCAGCATATTGTGCCATCACTGCATGTTCTCAGCCCCCGAGGAGAACGCTGGCTGCACTGCAGCATGGCGGCATATTGTGCCACCACCGCATGTCCTCAGCCCCCCGAGGACAACGCTGGAGGCACTGCAGCATATTGTGCCATCACCGCATGTTCTCAGCCCCCGAGGAGAACGCTGGCTGCACTGCAGCATACTGTGCCATCACCGCATGTTCTCAGCCCCCGAGGAGAACGCTGGCTGCACTGCAGCATGGCGGCATATTGTGCCACCACCGCATGTCCTCAGCCCCCCGAGGACAACGCTGGAGGCACTGCAGCATATTGTGCCATCACCGCATGTTCTCAGCCCCCGAGGAGAACGCTGGCTGCACTGCAGCATGGCGGCATATTGTGCCACCACCGCATGTCCTCAGCCCCCGAGGAGAACGCTGGAGGCACTGCAGCATATTGTGCCACCACCGCATGTTCTCAGCCCCCGAGGAGAACGCTGGCTGCACTGCAGCATGGCGGCATATTGTGCCATCACCGCATGTTCTCAGCCCCCGAGGAGAACGCTGGAGGCACTGCAGCATATTGTGCCACCACCGCATGTTCTCAGCCCCCGAGGAGAACGCTGGCTGCACTGCAGCATGGCGGCATATTGTGCCATCACCGCATGTCCTCAGCCCCCGAGGAGAACGCTGGCTGCACTGCAGCATACTGTGCCATCACCGCATGTTCTCAGCCCCCGAGGAGAACGCTGGCTGCACTGCAGCATGGCGGCATATTGTGCCATCACCGCATGTTCTCAGCCCCCGAGGAGAACGCTGGCTGCACTGCAGCATACTGTGCCATCACCGCATGTTCTCAGCCCCCGAGGAGAACGCTGGCTGCACTGCAGCATACTGTGCCATCACCGCATGTTCTCAGCCCCCGAGGAGGACGCTGGAGGCACTGCAGCATATTGTGCCACCACCGCATGTTCTCAGCCCCCGAGGAGAACGCTGGCTGCACTGCAGCATATTGTGCCACCACCGCATGTTCTCAGCCCCCGAGGAGAACGCTGGCTGCACTGCAGCATGGCGGCATATTGTGCCATCACCGCATGTCCTCAGCCCCCGAGGAGAACGCTGGAGGCACTGCAGCATGGCGGCATATTGTGCCATCACCGCATGTTCTCAGCCCCCGAGGAGAACGCTGGAGGCACTGCAGCATATTGTGCCACCACCGCATATTGTGCCACCACCGCATGTTCTCAGCCCCCGAGGAGAACGCTGGCTGCACTGCAGCATGGCGGCATATTGGGCCATCACCGCATGTCCTCAGCCCCCGAGGAGAACGCTGGAGGCACTGCAGCATATTGTGCCATCACCGCATGTTCTCAGCCCCCGAGGAGAACACTGGCTGCACTGCAGCATGGCGGCATATTGTGCCATCACCGCATGTCCTCAGCCCCCGAGGAGAACGCTGGCTGCACTGCAGCATGGCGGCATATTGTGCAACCACCGCATGTTCTCAGCCCCCGAGGAGAACGCTGGCTGCACTGCAGCATGGCGGCATATTGTGCCACCACCGCATGTCCTCAGCCCCCGAGAACGCTGGCTGCACGGCAGCATGGCGGCATATTGTGGCACCACCGCATGTTCTCAGCCCCCAAGGAGAACGCTGGCTGCACTGCAGCATGGCGGCATATTGTGCCACCACCGCATGTTCTCAGCCCCCGAGGAGAACGCTGGCTGCACGGCAGCATGGCGGCATATTGTGGCACCACCGCATGTTCTCAGCCCCTGAGGAGAACGCTGGCTGCACTGCAGCATGGCGGCATATTGTGGCACCACCGCATGTTCTCAGCCCCCGAGGAGAACGCTGGTTGCACTGCAGCATGGCGGCATATTGTGCCACCACCGCATGTTCTCAGCCCCCGAGGAGAACGCTGGCTGCACGGCAGCATGGCAGCCTCTGTGGCATCACCGCATGTTCTCAGCCCCCGAGGAGAACGCTGGCTGCACTGCAGCATGGCGGCATATTGTGCCACCACCGCATGTTCTCAGCCCCCGAGGAGAACGCTGGCTGCACGGCAGCATGGCAGCCTCTGTGGCATCACCGCATGTTCTCAGCCCCCGAGGAGAACGCTGGCTGCACTGCAGCACGGCGGCATATTGTGCAACCACCGCATGTTCTCAGCCCCCGAGGAGAACGCTGGCTGCACTGCAGCATGGCAGCATATTGTGCCACCACCGCATGTCCTCAGCCCCCGAGGAGAACGCTGGCTGCACGGCAGCATGGCGGCATATTGTGCCACCACCGCATGTCCTCAGCCCCCGAGGAGAACGCTGGAGGCACTGCAGCATGGCGGCATATTGTGGCACCACCGCATGTTCTCAGCCCCCGAGGAGAACGCTGGCTGCACGGCAGCATGGCGGCATATTGTGGCACCACCGCATGTTCTCAGCCCCCGAGGAGAACGCTGGCTGCACTGCAGCATGGTGGCATATTGTGGCACCACCGCATGTTCTCAGCCCCCGAGGAGAACGCTGGCTGCACTGCAGAATGGCGGCATATTGTGCCACCACCGCATGTTCTCAGCCCCCGAGGAGAACGCTGGCTGCACTGCAGCATGGCGGCATATTGTGGCACCACCGCATGTTCTCAGCCCCCGAGGAGAACGCTGGCTGCACTGCAGCATGGCGGCATATTGTGCCATCACCGCATGTTCTCAGCCCCCGAGGAGAACGCTGGCTGCACTGCAGCATGGCAGCATATTGTGCCACCACCGCATGTCCTCAGCCCCCGAGGAGACCGCTGGCTTCACTGCAGCATGGCAGCCTCTGTGGCACCACCGCATGTTCTCAGCCCCCGAGGAGAACGCTGGCTGCACGGCAGCATGGCGGCATATTGTGCCACCACCGCATGTTCTCAGCCCCCGTGGAGAACGCTGGCTGCACTGCAGCATGGCAGCATATTGTGCCATCACCGCATGTTCTCAGCCCCCGAGGAGAACGCTGGCTGCACGGCAGCATGGCAGCCTCTGTGGCACGCAACGCATTTGTTTGAACCCCCGACTGAAGTTCTGGCAGGGAAATGTCATAGTCAACAGAGGTGGATGAGGGAAAACTATTGTGTTGGGAACTTGTTTCTTGTCCTTCTTTTATCTAAAATGCACATTCACTCTCATAATACTGTGTGATTGTATATGAGGGTAATCGAGCAAATGACACCAATTATACAGAGCGCGCCAAAGAAAAAATCCAGCAGAGTGCACCCCTTCCCTGCTGGAGCCGGCGTTACTGTATCCACAGCGGCTGGGGACACGGCACAGTACAGCGTCCCGAGGATTCATCCATCATCATGACACCATACGCGACAGCGTGCGCTCGCTGACTAACGTAGACTGCTGTAACCCGGCGCAACAGGCCTGATTAACCCCCCGCCCAGAATATACCCGGGGTTAAAGTGGCCCAGGCCAGATTATACCCCCCCGCCCAGAATATACCCGGGGTTAAAGAGGCCTAGGCCAGATTATACCCCCCGCCCAGAATATACCCGGGGTTAAAGTGGCCCAGGCCTGATTAACCCCGGGTATATTCTGGGCGGGGGGTTAAAGTGGCCTAGGCCAGATTATACCCCCCGCCCAGAATATACCCGGGGTTAAAGGGGCCCAGGCCAGATTATACCCCCGCCCAGAATATACCGGGGTTAAAGTGGCCCAGGCCAGATTATACCCCCCGCCCAGAATATACCGGGGTTAAAGTGGCCTAGGCCAGATTATACCCCCCGCCCAGAATATACCCGGGGTTAAAGTGGGCTAGGCCAGATTATACCCCCGCCCAGAATATACCCGGGGTTAAAGTGGGCTAGGCCAGATTATACCCCCCGCCCAGAATATACCCGGGGTTAAAGTGGGCTAGGCCAGATTATACCCCTCCGGGTCAGATTATACCCCAGCTGCTGTAGATCAGATTTTTCACGCTTTCGAGAACCATTGAGTGATATACTTAATAAAGGGGCCCCAAGACAGTGCACAGGGGGGGCAGAGATAGCGCTCGGGGCCCCTGACAGTGCACAGGGGGGCAGAGGCAGCGCATGCGGCCCCTGACAGTGCACAGGGGGGCAGAGATAGCGCTCGGGGCCCCAGACAGTGCACAGGGAGGCAGAGATAGCGCTCGGGGCCCCAGACAGTGCACAGGGAGGCAGAGATAGCGCTCGGGGCCCCAGACAGTGCACAGGGAGGCAGAGATAGCGCTCGGGGCCCCAGACAGTGCACAGGGAGGCAGAGATAGCGCTCGGGGCCCCAGACAGTGCACAGGGAGGCAGAGATAGCGCTCGGGGCCCCAGACAGTGCACAGGGAGGCAGAGATAGCGCTCGGGGCCCCAGACAGTGCACGGGGGGCAGAGATAGCGCTCGGGGCCCCAGACAGTGCACGGGGGGCAGAGATAGCGCTCGGGGCCCCAGACAGTGCACGGGGGGCAGAGATAGCGCTCGGGGCCCCAGACAGTGCACGGGGGGCAGAGATAGCGCTCGGGGCCCCAGACAGTGCACAGGGGGGGCAGAGACAGCGCATGCGGCCCCTGACAGTGCACAGGGGGGGCAGAGACAGCGCATGCGGCCCCTGACAGTGCACAGGGGGGGCAGAGACAGCGCATGCGGCCCCTGACAGTGCACAGGGGGGGCAGAGACAGCGCATGCGGCCCCTGACAGTGCACAGGGGGGGCAGAGACAGCGCATGCGGCCCCTGACAGTGCACAGGGGGGGCAGAGATAGCGCTCGGGGGGCAGAGATAGCGCTCGGGGCCCCAGACAGTGCACAGGGGGGGCAGAGACAGCGCATGCGGCCCCAGACAGTGCACAGGGGGGGCAGAGATAGCGCTCGGGGCCCCAGACAGTGCACAGGGGGGGCAGAGATAGCGCTCGGGGCCCCAGACAGTGCACGGGGGGCAGAGATAGCGCTCGGGGCCCCAGACAGTGCACAGGGGGGGGCAGAGACAGCGCATGCGGCCCCAGACAGTGCACAGGGGGGGGCAGAGATAGCGCTCGGGGCCCCAGACAGTGCACAGGGAGGCAGAGATAGCGCTCGGGGCCCCAGACAGTGCACGGGGGGCAGAGATAGCGCTCGGGGCCCCTGTGCGCTGTCTGTGTTTTCAGGATAAAGTGCATGTTCTGTTGGTGACGGCAGATTGAAGCTTGCGGGAAAGGTCAACCAATCCATGGTGTCACCGACCTTTGTGTGGGTGACGATGTCACAACTGAACAGATTGGCTGTGGCCATGATTTCTGCATCAGTTGCCCAGACTCCATCACCAGAGATGCCAGAGGTGGTCACATATTCATTCACATCTTGATGAAAGTAGCCCTGTAGTTTTTTGGACAAGTCAGTTTTCATGTGGTGGATGACTCTAGCTCTGAGAAGGGAGTAGTTGTCCTCTGTCAGGATATCGCTGATGGCCCGATAGTACCAGTTCCCATCACCTTTGGTTTTATATGTACGCCGTGGTTGTCCAAGATCTCTTGTGCATCCAAAGTACACAACCCTACTAAACGTAAGGTGACGAGTGGTGGTAAGATGCTTCCTTCCTGAGCTTGGCAGTGGGTTGGGAGTCTTGCTTTGCTTGTGTTCCTGTGCGGCAGAGTCACTGGGACAGTCATCAGGGACTGGGGCGGTGGAGAAGCCTCTTCATCCTGGTAAATCTTAAGGTTGCCGGCATGGTAGGTGTTGCTTAGTATCTTGCCAGTGTTACTGTTCTTGGGTTTTACGCGTCCCTTGGTTAAGGATTCCACAACTAAGTAGGGTCCAACCCAGCGTGGTTCCATCTTTGAACCCATGCGATGAATACGACATTGATTCTTGATATAAACAATGGTGCCGGCAGTGATTTCTTTGTTGCGGTTGTGTCGGCGATCACACTTTTGGCGTTCCTGAGCAGAATGGATGTTGGTACTTACAGTTGAGTGGATCCTGTTATGAGTGGTGGTGAGTGTATTTAGCATGTCAGGGTTGGCATCATCTGAGAGAGACATGACATCCACAGTGTCACTCGCTGATGGATTGAGGTCAATAGGAAGCTTAGCCTTTCGTCCATACATGACCTCAGATGGAGTGCACTTGGTTGAGGCATGCCCAGATGTGTGATAGGCAAACAAAACACCAGCGATGAACTGGTCCCAGTTGGTTCCTTGGTCATTGACAAGCTTGCTAAGAGATTCTTTGAGTGTTCGATTGTCACGTGGCCATTTGTTTGTGGGTGGTAGGCAGATGAAATGCAGTGATCTGCTTGAAAATGATCCATCAGGTTGTCGATGATCGACTTCACAAACTCTTCCCTAGTCGCTAATCTACGTGTCCAAACAGCCTAAGCCGCAAATAATGGGGTACAAACCTTTAGCTACTGACATGGCACTCGTGTCTGGAACAGCGGCTGCTTCAGTCCACTGGGAGAAACGATCCGTGACAGCAGCTATATATTTGTTGGCGTTTGATGTTTCCTGTAGAGGACCGATCATATCAATCCCAACCAAGCGCCATACTTTTCCAGGCGCTGGTATACTGTTGAGTGGTGGAGCTGCTTTGCTGATTTTGGGACTTGTGACAAAACATTTTTGACAGGTTATGACATGTTGGTGAACATCGTTCTTCATTCCCTTCCAGTAATAACAGTCAGAAATTTTGGCAAATGTTTTATCTCTGCCAAAATGGCCACCAGAAGTTGGGTTGTCATGACAGGCCTTCAGGATGTTTGGCAGTCGGCTTTCTCTGCTCGATATGGCTTAGATGTTTGTCTACACTGGGACTTTGAATGTTTCTCTGGAGGTAGAGCGCAGATCCACCGGAGGTAGAGCGCAGATCCACCGGAGGGAGAGCGCAGATCCACCGGAGGCAGAGCGCAGATCCACCGGAGGCAGAGCGCAGATCCACCGGAGGCAGAGCGCAGATCCACCGGAGGCAGAGCGCAGATCCACCGGAGGCAGAGCGCAGATCCACTGGGGGTACTTTTGTTCTGTTGCCGTGTAGATTCTCAAAAGGCTGATCATACCGTTCGTCTTCCATTGTTGTCAAAATTGGAAAACTTATTTTTGGTTGGAGGTGTTCCAAGTTCACTATATAAACCTTGTCAGGACATAATAGGAACTCACACTGGAGAACTTAACGTGCGTATCATAGAGAGCAGGGAGAAACATAACAAGTTACAGCACGTAACTACGCCATCTACTGTCAGATCAATGTAATGCCTCTAACACATGCTGTAAGTCTACTCCACCCGTTCCCATGCAATAGATTTGCTGCTGATTTTCCACAGGGAAAAAATCAGCAGCAAATCTGCATCAAAATCTGCTTCCCAATGATGTGGATTTTTTGCGCAGAATCACAGCAGATTTCTCAGTGTCACGTGGAAAAGGGAAATCTGCTGCAGACGCATCAAAGTCTGACAAAAGCCGCATGAAATGGTATATGGTTTGTGTATGTGCATCTATGTATACTGCAGCACTACAGCAACAAAAACACACTACTATTCTGTAGTGAATGGAGTATATACTACCGCGCTCGCAGACGTCAAAGATAAGTGTCTGGAAGAATCTAGAACAGCAGGGTAAAGATATGTCAGGAGTAATGCGGATAATGCCGTAATAGACCTACCTACAATAGTGTCCATAATAAAATGGAAAAAGGGTCCGGCACCTGCAGTCCCCTATTGTGCGGCTATAGGGATCACAGACGACTGATAAACCATCCGATTAGACCCCACACATGGAGCAATGCAGAGGACAGCACAATGGCGGAGCAATGCAGAGGACAGCACAATGGCGGAGCAATGCAGAGGACAGCACAATGGCGGAGCAATGCAGAGGACAGCACAATGGCGGAGCAATGCAGAGGATAGCACAATGGCGGAGCAATGCAGAGGACAGCACAATGGCGGAGCAATGCAGAGGACAGCACAATGGCGGAGCAATGCAGAGGACAGCACAATGGCGGAGCAATGCAGAGGACAGCACAATGGCGGAGCAATACAGAGGACAGCACAATGGCGGAGCAATGCAGAGGACAGCACAATGGCGGAGCAATGCAGAGGACAGCACAATGGCGGAGCAATGCAGAGGACAGCACAATGGCGGAGCAATGCGGAGGATAGCACAATGGCGGAGCAATGCAGAGGATAGCACAATGGCTGAGCAATGCGGAGGACAGCACAATGGCGGAGCAATGCGGAGGACAGCACAATGGCGGAGCAATGCGGAGGACAGCACAATGGCGGAGCAATGCGGAGGACAGCACAATGGCTGAGCAATGCGGAGGACAGCACAATGGCTGAGCAATGCAGAGGACAGCACAATGGCTGAGCAATGCAGAGGACAGCACAATGGCGGAGCAATGCAGAGGACAGCACAATGGCGGAGCAATGCAGAGGACAGCACAATGGCGGAGCAATGCAGAGGACAGCACAATGGCGGAGCAATGCAGAGGACAGCACAATGGCGGAGCAATGCAGAGGACAGCACAATGGCGGAGCAATGCGGAGGACAGCACAATGGCGGAGCAATACAGAGGACAGCACAATGGCGGAGCAATGCAGAGGACAGCACAATGGCGGAGCAATGCAGAGGACAGCACAATGGCGGAGCAATGCGGAGGACAGCACAATGGCGGAGCAATGCGGAGGATAGCACAATGGCGGAGCAATGCGGAGGATAGCACAATGGCTGAGCAATGCGGAGGACAGCACAATGGCGGAGCAATGCGGAGGACAGCACAATGGCGGAGCAATGCGGAGGACAGCACAATGGCGGAGCAATGCGGAGGACAGCACAATGGCGGAGCAATGCGGAGGACAGCACAATGGCGGAGCAATGCGGAGGACAGCACAATGGCGGAGCAATGCGGAGGACAGCACAATGGCTGAGCAATGCGGAGGACAGCACAATGGCGGAGCAATGCGGAGGACAGCACAATGGCGGAGCAATGCGGAGGACAGCACAATGGCGGAGCAATGCAGAGGACAGCACAATGGCGGAGCAATGCAGAGGACAGCACAATGGCGGAGCAATGCAGAGGATAGCACAATGGCGGAGCAATGCGGAGGACAGCACAATGGCGGAGCAATGCGGAGGACAGCACAATGGCGGAGCAATGCGGAGGACAGCACAATGGCGGAGCAATGCAGAGGACAGCACAATGGCGGAGCAATGCAGAGGACAGCACAATGGCGGAGCAATGCAGAGGACAGCACAATGGCGGAGCAATACAGAGGACAGCACAATGGCGGAGCAATGCGGAGGACAGCACAATGGCGGAGCAATGCGGAGGACAGCACAATGGCGGAGCAATGCGGAGGACAGCACAATGGCGGAGCAATGCAGAGGATAGCACAATGGCGGAGACTGGCCTTCTTTCTGGTGGCTGGTCTGGCGGGGACCGGCCTTCTTTCTGGTCTGGCGGGGTCTGGCGGGGACCGGCCTTCTTTCTGGTCTGGCCGGTCCCCGCTATGACAAACCCCGGGTATGTCATAGCCTGGGCCAAACTATACCCCGGGGTATATCATAGCCTGGGCCAAACTATACCCCGGGGTATATCATAGCCTGGGCCAAACTATACCCCTGGATATATCATAGCCTGGGCCAAACTATACCCCGGGTATATCATAGCCTGGGCCAAACTATACCCCGGGTATATCATAGCCTGGGCCAAACTATACCCCGGGGTATATCATAGCCTGGGCCAAACTATACCCCGGGTATATCATAGCCTGGGCCAAACTATACCCCTGGGTATATCATAGCCTGGGCCAAACTATACCCCGGGGTATATCATAGCCTGGGCCAAACTATACCCCGGGGTATATCATAGCCTGGGCCAAACTATACCCCGGGGTATATCATAGCCTGGGCCAAACTATACCCTGGGGTATATCATAGCCTGGGCCAAACTATACCCCGGGGTATATCATAGCCTGGGCCAAACTATACCCCGGGGTATATCATAGCCTGGGCCAAACTATACCCCGGGGTATATCATAGCCTGGGCCAAACTATACCCCTGGGTATATCATAGCCTGGGCTAAACTATACCCCTGGGTATATCATAGCCTGGGTCAAACTATACCCCTGGATATATCATAGCCTGGGCTAAACTATACCCCGGTTATATCATAGCCTGGGCCAAACTATACCCCGGGTATATCATAGCCTGGGCCAAACTATACCCCGGGGTATATCATAGCCTGGGCCAAACTATACCCCGGGTATGTCATAGCCTGGGCCAAACTATACCCCGGGGTATATCATAGCCTGGGCCAAACTATACCCCGGGGTATATCATAGCCTGGGCCAAACTATACCCCCCGTATATCATAGCCTGGGCCAAACTATACCCCGGGGTATATCATAGCCTGGGCCAAACTATACCCCGGGGTATATCATAGCCTGGGCCAAACTATACCCCGGGTATATCATAGCCTAGGTCAGATTATACTCCGCCAGGTCACTTTAACCCCGGGTATATTCTGGGCAGGGGGTTAATCTGTTACACCGGGATGATCACAACAGACCTGAAGAAGGAGTAACACTACATGTGAATACAGGTCAACCCTGGAAGTCGGAGGATTCGGAGCGAGCGGGTACGAGCCGTGCGGGAGCAGAATGCATAGAAGACGCTCCACATAAGATATCGAGGAAGACATCCGAAGCTGCATGGAGTGGGCAAGAGACCGATGGATGGAGGACAGAGGATGCACATGAAATCCTCACCAGGCAGAAGGAGGTACCGGCAGTCTCAAGACAAGGCCCACCCAAGGAATCCTCGGCAGGTGAGCGCACTGAGGGCCACGTCATTTACTGGCCGGAGAACGACGTATATGGACTCAACCTTCATGATGGAGTCACTGGAGGAAATAACCGAGGATCAGAAGCATCTGTCGTTCACTGCGGTCTCCTCTGGGGTCCGGTGTTCATCGCCAGGAGGGCAGCGGTGCTGAAGATCCTTCCCTCAAATACCCCATCTGAACAAAAATCCTAAATCTTTAATCAGCCCTAAGAAAAAAAAGTCTAAATGGGCTTAAAAGGTCGGCAGCCATTGTATAGGTCAAGTGACCATAACAAACATGAAGCATCCAGCGGAGCGGCGCCCCCTGCTGGTCACATTCACTCAGGACGCAGAACACAATGCATGCGTCATACGGAGAAGAATGACAAGTAATGGTGGATGTGACACATCTGGTAGGAGCCGGTGCTGGAATAATACGGGACTACGCCGAGCCTCAGCACCATGGACAGGGCCTCATCCGCACGTTCCTCCTTCACCTCTACATCAGGGCTTCTCAGACTCTTCATACTGGGGACTAACTGTACCGACCGCCAGAAAGAAGGCCGGTCCCCGCCAGACCGGCCGCCAGAAAGAAGGCCGGTCCCCGCCAGACAGAAGGCCGCCAGAAAGAAGGCCGGTCCCCGCCAGACAGAAGGCCGCCAGAAAGAAGGCCGGTCCCCGCCAGACAGAAGGCCGGTCCCCGCCAGACAGAAGGCCGCCAAAAAGAAGGCCGGTCCCCGCCAGACCGGCCGCCAGAAAGAAGGCCGGTCCCCGCCAGACCGGCCGCCAGAAAGAAGGCTGGTCCCCGCCAGAAAGAAGGCCGGTCCCCGCCAGACCGGCCGCCAGAAAGAAGGCCGGTCCCCGCCAGACCGGCCGCCAGAAAGAAGGCCGGTCCCCGCCAGACCGGCCGCCAGAAAGAAGGCTGGTCCCCGCCAGACAGGCCGCCAGAAAGAAGGCTGGTCCCCGCCAGACAGAAGGCCGGTCCCCGCCACACCGGCCGCCAGACAGAAGGCCGGTCCCCGCCACACCGGCCGCCAGAAAGAAGGCTGGTCCCCGCCACACCGGCCGCCAGAAAGAAGGCCGGTCCCCGCCAGACCGGCCGCCAGAAAGAAGGCCGGTCCCCGCCAGACCGGCCGCCAGAAAGAAGGCCGGTCCCCGCCAGACCGGCCGCCAGAAAGAAGGCCGGTCCCCGCCAGACCGGCCGCCAGAAAGAAGGCTGGTCCCCGCCAGACAGAAGGCCGGTCCCCGCCAGACCGGCCGCCAGAAAGAAGGCCGGTCCCCGCCACACCGGCCGCCAGAAAGAAGGCTGGTCCCTGCCAGAAAGAAGGCCGGTCCCCGCCACACCGGCCGCCAGAAAGAAGGCCGGTCCCCGCCACACCGGCCGCCAGAAAGAAGGCCGGTCCCCGCCACACCGGCCGCCAGAAAGAAGGCCGGTCCCCGCCACACCGGCCGCCAGAAAGAAGGCCGGTCCCCGCCACACCGGCCGCCAGAAAGAAGGCCGGTCCCCGCCACACCGGCCGCCAGAAAGAAGGCCGGTCCCCGCCACACCGGCCGCCAGAATGTCCTTCTCTTGACAACTAGGGGGCGCCTTGCAGTTTGAGAAGTCTTGCTCTACTCAAACTTCCTCCACTAAATAGAAATGAGACAGGCGGCTGGGAAGTCGAGGTGTGAGGCAACACATAGGAAAATACATGTAAAAAGCAGCGAGACAACTGATCATTTCAGTAGTCAAGAATATTAACCCCTTTAAAGTCCAAGACGTACTAATACGTATCTGCACCCTGGGCTTTAAGAGCCTGATATGTATTAGTACGTCTTTGTGATCGCGCCCGCACACAGGCTGTGCGGGCGCGATTGCTGCCGGGTGTCAGCTGATTGCATCCCCATCACCTCCCCTTGCCCCCAAAGTCGATCGCAGCATTGCGGGGGCAAGGAGAGGTGATGGGGATACTTCCCTCTCCTGCCAGCGGATGCGAGTTGACAAGCGATTTTAGCATCACTTGGAAAATGCTTGACAACTCGGTCACACTATATAAATCCATGCAACCGGCAACCGGCATATATAGTGTGACCAAAAGAATGGTAAAAAGTAACTATATACTTACCTTCCGATGGCCCCCGGAGTCTTTATTCCCTCTGTCCTGGCTGCCGGCAGCTCGCGGTGCACTGAAGGACCTGTTGTCACATGACTATGATGTCAGCGCAGGTCCTTCAGTCCACCGCGATCTGCCGGCAATGGAGGACAAGGAGACCGGGGGCCATCAGAAGGTAAGTATAATATTTATTTTTTATTTTATTCTTTTTTTACAGTTTCTATGGTACGGAGGAGACTCTCCTGTCCTCCACACCCGGGTACCATCCGCACATTGAACGCATGGATTCTGCATGTACAGATCCAGTGATGCAGATACTAAGCGATTCAATGGCGGCGAAAGTGCAGCGTGTCCGCAAAATAATTGGTAGTGCTGAGTTTTTTTTCCGCAATGATAATCCGCAGCGGAAATTTCCGCAGCATGTGCACAGCACAGGCGGATTATCATTGGGGGACATGGCAGACCTTCTACCATGCGGTTTTTAAGCGTTTCTGCAGCGGAATTGTGAGCACACAGTCTAAAAGTAAAAAAGTGTCAGAAAGCGGAAAAAAAAATAATCCACCAAAAATAAAAATATAATGTACCCATCAATAAATATTATTATGAAACAAAACAAAAAAAAAAAAACAATAAAAGTACACATATTTAGTATCCGGAACGACCTGACCTATAAAACTGTCCCACTAGTTAACCCCTTTTAGGGAACACGGTAAAAAATAAAAAATGAAACAAAAACCAATGCTTTATCATCATACCGCCAAAGAAAAAATGGAATAACACGCGATCAAAAAGACGAATATAAATAAAATGGTACCGCTGAAAACGTCATCATGTCCCGCAAAAAAACAAGCAGTCACATGACTGTCGGCCAAAAT
Organism: Phyllobates terribilis; assembly: GCF_046119375.1. Classification (NCBI taxonomy): domain Eukaryota; kingdom Metazoa; phylum Chordata; class Amphibia; order Anura; family Dendrobatidae; genus Phyllobates; species Phyllobates terribilis. The sequence continues at coordinate 322,319,188 of NW_027362772.1, read as the reverse complement.
ATGGAAAAATTATAGCTCTCAAAATATGGCGATGCAAAAACTACACACAAAAAATGTGTCTTTTAGTGTGTGACAGCTGTCAATCATAAAAACCCGATCTGATTCTGGTATCACTGTAATCGCACCGACCCGAAGAATAAAGTCATCTAATCACTTATACCGCACGAGGAACAGCGTAATAAATAAACTCTAGGGCTGGGGCTGGTGTTAGGATTGTTTTCAAAAGTAAAAAAAAAATAAATATGGCGACTAGTGTTGAGCGCAAGTGCTCGCTACTTGAGTTTGCATCGGGTGCTCGGGTATGCACTGAGTATCGGGTGCTCGGGTATGCACTGAGTATCGGGTGCTCGAGTCTCCGCCCCATATGCTTCGCGGCCAAAAAAACCTCGCGGGGATTGCCTGCCATGCACGAGCGATCCCCGCATGTTTTTTTTGGGTGTCTAATAACCGTGAAACATGCGGGCAGGGACTGGAGCATTTCACTTGAGCACCCAGGATACATGGTGCATACCTGAACCCGATGCCAACTCAATAGCGAGAACTTGCGCTCAAGACTAATGACAACTTATTCAATATGATGACCTAATGTTATCAAATTCTGTGCCGTACCTCTGGGTTCAAAATGTTCACTATACCCCTTAATAAAATCCTTGAGGGGTATAGTTTCCACAATGGGGTCACTTGTGGGGGGTTTCCACTATTTAGGCACATCAGGGGCTCTTCAAACGTGACATGGCGTCCACTCTTGATTCCAGCCAATTTTGCGTTCAAAAAGTCACACAGTGCTCCTTCCCTTCTGAACTCTGCCGTGCGCCCAAACACTGTATTTTCCCCACATATGGGGTATTGGCGTACTCAGGAGAAATTGCAAAGTTTTTGGGGTCTATCTTCTCCTCTTACCCTTGTGAAAATAAAAAAATTGGGGCTAAAACATAATTTTTTGTGGAAAAAGTTAGATTTTTTTATTTTCACGGCTCCATGTTATAAACTTCTGTGAAGCACTTGGGGGTTCAGGGTGCTCACCACACATCTAGATAAGTTCCCTGAGGGGTCAAGTTTCCACGATGGTGTCACTTGTGGGGGGTTTCCACTGTTTAGGCACATCAGGATCTCTCTAAACGCAACATGGCGTCCGCTAATTATTCAAACAAATATTACAATCAAAAACACAAATGGCGCTCCTTCCCTTCCGAGCCCTGCCATGCGCCCAAACAGTGGTTTTCCCACACATATGGGGTATCTGCTTACTCAGGAGAGATTGCACAACAAGTTGCATGGTGCAATTTCTCCTGTTACCCTTATGAAAATGCAAAATTGGAGGCTGAAAAACATTTTTTGTGGGAAAAATGTGAAAATTTTATTTTTACGGCTCAATGTTATAAACTTCTGTGAAGCACCTGGGGGTTCAGGGTGCTCACCACACATCTAGATAAGTTCCCTGAGGGGTCTAGTTTCCAATGGGGTCACTTGTGGGGGGTTTCCACTGTTTAGGCACATCAGGGGCTCCCCAAACGCAACATGGCGTCCGCTAATTATTCAAGCAAATTTTACATTCAAAAAGTCAAATGGCACTCCTTCCCTTCTGAGCTCCCAAACAGTGTTTTTTCCCCACATATGGGGTATCAGTGCGCTCAAGAGAAATTTCACAACAAGTTTTGGGGTCCATTTTTTCTTGTTACCCCTGCAAAAATAAAAAAAAATGGGTCTAAAGTAACATTTTTGTGAAAAAAGTTAAATGTTCCTTTTTTTCTTCCACATTCCAAAAATTCCTGTGAAGCACCTGAAGGGTTAATAAAGTTCTTGAATGTGGTTTTGAGCACCTTGAAGGGTGCAGTTTTTAGAATGGTGTCACTTTTGGGTATTTTCTGTCATAAAGACCCCTCAAAGTGACTTCAAATGTGATGTGGTCCCTAAAAAAATGGTTTTGTAAATTTTGTTGTAAAAATGAGAAATTGCTGGTCAACTTTTAACCCTTATAGCTCCCTAACAAAAAAAAATTGGGTTCCTAAATTGTGCTGATGTAAAGTAGACATGTGGGAAATGTGATTTATTAACTCTTTTGTGTGACAGATCTCTCTGATTTAAGGGCATAAAAATTCAAATTTTGAAAATTGCAAAATTTTCTAAATTTTCGACAAATTTCAGATTTTTTCACAAATAAACGCAAGTGATATCGAAGAAATGTTACCACTGTCATGAAGTACAATATGTCACGAAGAAACAATCTCAGAATCAGGGGGATCCGTTGAAGCTCCAGAGTAATTACCTCATAAAGTGACAGTGGTCAGAATTGTAAAAATTGGCCCGGTCATTAATGTGCAGACCACCCTCGGGGGTAAAGGGGTTAACAGCGGCAGGTTTCTGGGCGCAGCTCTCACTCCAGTCCTGACATACAATTCTCTTCATAGAATAGTCGCCATATTAATGACCGTGCAGGAGCCGGCCTGACACCATCCATCAGCAGCATCGACACATCTAGGTCTTTTCGGGGACGTCAGTCATTGCCGGCCAAGAGTGGCCACATCTTCAGGGTATACAAGAGTGGCCACATCTTCAGGGTATACAAGAGTGGCCATATACAGGGTATACAAGAGTGGCCATATCTTCAGGGTATACAAGAGTGGCCATATCTTCAGGGTATACAAGAGTCGCCACATCTTCAGGGTATACAAGAGTGGCCATATCTTCAGGGTATACAAGAGTGGCCATATCTTCAGGGTATACAAGAGTGGCCATATACAGGGTATACAAGAGTGGCCACATCTTCAGGGTATACAAGAGTGGCCACATCTTCAGGGTATACAAGAGTGGCCATATCTTCAGGGTATACAAGAGTGGCCACATCTTCAGGGTATACAAGAGTGGCCATATACAGGGTATACAAGAGTGGCCATATCTTCAGGGTATACAAGAGTGGCCATATACAGGGTATACAAGAGTCGCCATATACAGGGTATACAAGAGTCGCCATATACAGGGTATACAAGAGTGGCCACATCTTCAGGGTATACAAGAGTGGCCACATCTTCAGGGTATACAAGAGTGGCCATATACAGGGTATACAAGAGTCGCCACATCTTCAGAGTATACAAGAGTGGCCATATACAGGGTATACAAGAGTGGCCATATCTTCAGGGTATACAAGAGTGGCCATATACAGGGTATACAAGAGTGGCCATATACAGGGTATACAAGAGTGGCCATATCTTCAGGGTATACAAGAGTGGCCATATACAGGGTATACAAGAGTGGCCACATCTTCAGGGTATACAAGAGTGGCCATATACAGGGTATACAAGAGTGGCCATATACAGGGTATACAAGAGTGGCCATATACAGGGTATACAAGAGTGGCCATATACAGGGTATACAAGGGTGGCCATACACAGGGTATACAAGAGTGGCCATATACAGGGTATACAAGAGTGGCCATATACAGGGTATACAAGAGTGGCCATATACAGGGTATACAAGAGTGGCCATATACAGGGTATACAAGAGTGGCCATATACAGGGTATACAAGAGTGGCCATATACAGGGTATACAAGGGTGGCCATACACAGGGTATACAAGAGTGGCCATATACAGGGTATACAAGAGTGGCCATATACAGGGTATACAAGAGTGGCCATATACAGGGTATACAAGAGTGGCCATATCTTCAGGGTATACAAGAGTGGCCATATACAGGGTATACAAGAGTGGCCACATCTTCAGGGTATACAAGAGTGGCCACATCTTCAGGGTATACAAGAGTGGCCACATCTTCAGGGTATACAAGAGTGGCCATATACAGGGTATACAAGAGTCGCCACATCTTCAGGGTATACAAGAGTGGCCATATACAGGGTATACAAGAGTGGCCATATACAGGGTATACAATAGTGGCCATATACAGGGTATACAGGATCTGCTGCTGTACACGTAGATCACATTCAGCAAAAAACAGAAGCTACAGAAATCAGATATACAGTAAGGTTTTTAATATAGGCAGTATAGGTACCGTCCCAATTTAGGGTCACCTTGCCACTGGTGGGACGGCTTGTATACTTTTTTTGATCAAAAATAGTTCACTAAGTACCCTATATTTATTATGCAACTTTGCTTTACATTTATATATAATGATGGTAGGGTATGAGATATATTTTTGTCTTTTGTAGGTTTTGCTTCTTTTTGCTAGTGTGAACATGCTCCTATTTCTTGCATGTCTACCATCTTAGACCTCAGTTCACATTGCTTGGTTTTTAGAAATCTGAAAGTAAAGTTTTGTGGAGTGAATGTGTTTAGGCGACAGACAACGAAATAAAAGCTCCGGATTCATGAATGAGGCGATCGTTTATCGCGCAGTCACCACGCACAACACGCGACCAGCTATCAGTCTGACGTCTTCATGCAGAAAGATGTTGCATCAGATATTTGGCCCCGGAAATGACAACGGAACGTACAGGGTTGTAGCTCCGACGGCTTCCCCTACTCCAAAACATCAATCCGGGGGGGTCCTGACCACATGACCGCTCCGAGGACCAGGTACAGTGACAGGGAGAGCAGCCACCCCTCAGCCCAAAACAGGTCTGTCCTAAACTGCCATCCATCCCAGGTCCCCCATATCTAAGCCTCGCCATCCATCCCAGGTCCCCCATATCCACCCTGGAACCCACATCTAAGCCTCGCCATCCATCCCAGGTCCCCCATATCCACCCTGGAACCCACATCTAAGCCTCGCCATCCATCCTAGGTCCCCAATATCCACCCCTCGTCATCCATCCCAGGTCCCCCATATCCACCCTGGAACCCACATCTAAGCCTCACCATCCATCCCAGGTCCTCCATATCCACCGTGTACCCCACATCTAAGCCGTGCCATCCATCCCAGGTCCCCCATATCCACCCTGGAACCCACATCTAAGCCTCGCCATCCATCCCAGGTCCCCCATATCCACCCTGGAACCCACATCTAAGCCTCGCCATCCATCCCAGGTCCCCCATATCCACCATGGAACCCACATCTAAGCCTCGCCATCCATCCCAGGTCCCCCATATCTAAGCCTCGACATCCATCCCAGGTCCCCAATATCCACCCTGGAACCCATATCTAAGCCGTGCCATCCATCCCAGATCCCCTATATCCACCATGTACCCCCACCTTCTAAGCCTTGCCATCCATCCTAGGTCCCCAATATCCACCCCTCGTCATCCATCCCAGGTCCCCCATATCCACCCTGGAACCCACATCTAAGCCTCGCCATCCATCGTGTACCCCACATCTAAGCCGTGCCTTCCATCCCAGGTCCTCCATACCCACCATGTACCCCACATCTAAGCCGTGCTATCCATCCCAGGTCCTCCATACTCACCATGTACCCCACATCTAAGCCGTGCCATCCATCTCAGGTCCTCCATACCAAACATGGACCCCACATCTAAGCCGTGCCATCCATCCCAGGTCCTCCATATCCACCATGTACCCCACATCTAAGCCGTGCCATCCATCCCAGGTCCTCCATATCCACCACGTACTCCACATCTAAGCCTCGCCATCCATCCCAGGTCCTCCATACCCACCGTGGATCCCATATCTAAGCCTTGCCATCCATCCCAAGTCCTCCATACCCACCGTGGATCCCACATCTAAGCTATGCCATCCATCCCAGGTCCCCCATATCCACCATGTACCCCACATCTAAGCCTCGCAATCCATCCCAGGTCCTCCATACCCACCGTGGATCCCACATCTAAGCCTCGCCATCCATCCCAGGTCCTCCATACCCACCCTGTACCCCACATCTAAGCCTCGCCACCCATCCCTGACCCCCATAACCACCCTGTACCCCACATCCAAGCCGTGCCATCCATCCCAGGTCCTCCATACCCACCGTGGATCCCACATCTAAGCTGTGCCATCCATCCCTGGTCCCCCATATTCACCCTGCACCCCACACATTAGCCCTGCAGTGCACTGGGGTTTGTGGGTCAGTTGGACTGGGCTCCGTAAGTGACAGGTGCGCCTTGGAGGACAACGAATAATCGTACTTTCGATATTGGTCTGTCATGTCAGGGAAATGATTGCCTGTCTGAGATGTTGCTACTGTTTATTGATGACATATTCTGCTTCTTCTATTAAGAGCGGAGCGGCACCTACTTGCGGGCATTTATGTGATGGTCGTCCATCTTCTCACCTGCCTCTTACCAGCACTGGGTCAAGAAGTTTCCTGCCAGTAAACCCAAGAGCTGATTATTTCCAGAGATCCTTGATCAGGAGGTGATCTCAGCCAACCATGGCTCCCGATAGCTGGAGACTGAGGAGCAGTCTTTGTCCCTGTCATCATCTCCAGGTCCCTGATGTACCAGGAAAGACGGAGGGGGGTATCAGGAGCATAAACACTGCAGAATGAGTCTTAGAAGGGCAGGATGAGACTTCCAGTTCTACAAGTCATGTCCCCTTTCTCTACCAACAGTAAACATAGAAGAAGACGACGTATGGTGGACGTGGATGTAAAGAAAGCGTCAGCAGGACAGACAGTAGTGGGTGACAGCTGAATAGGAGAGATGGTGCAGGTAGAGAGATGAGCTTCTCAGAGACAGGGGCTCAGTGCAATGTGTCTGCCCTGACAAGTCACCATTATGTATTTATAGAGATGTCAGCGTCTTTCATCTCCAGACGGTGCTGGCATCCTAGGAATAAACAATATAAATACTAATGCAGAGACGGGGGGGGGGGGATCCCTAGCAAGACATATAGTGCTGGGTGGCATCGGTCTAGAGATATATCCACTGCTGCACCTCATTTATCAGGCGCTCGTCCATCACCAGCACCACACGATCCACACAAATGGTGGAGGATGCGGGCAGCGAGGGGTTACAACTGCAGAATAGGAGACAGGTCTGAAGATGAGAAAATAAATACAGCTACATCAGGGAGACAAGTGAGAGGATGAGGAATGACAGCTCAGGAATAGGGAGAGGGATTCAGGGACACAGGAAGTGATCATGGAGATTTAGCTCCGGAGACCGGGGAGGGAACACCTGACGGGGCCTCGGCCGGGCGGCCAGAAGCGGACGCTTGGAGCAGCAGCGAGCATGCACTAACCATCCGGCAAAAGACTCCAGGATAGGACCATTTGATTTTACTAGAACGACAATAATATCCAGTTATCAACTATCAATATGAGACGTCTCAGCTCCACCTCAATTGTAAGTCACTCCACACCTCCACCCACACTGTAGTAAAGGGAGAGATGGCCGACTGACACACAGAAGCGAGGGCGGTCTGGAGAGCAGCGGACCACAGCGACTGCGCGGTCATTACTGTCCACCATCCACCATCGCCAAGTGGATCATTTGTGGTGTCATAACGAGCCGAGACGCGAGCAGCAACAGAATCACCGTCACTTAGTATCAAAGGGAATATGTCTGATTATCGACTTACTGCAACTTATCATAAGAGCCGGTGTCTTTGTCACAATACATCTCAGGTGTCGTCTATGCATACAATAATCTCTCCTAACGAAAGACTGGGAAGTGATGACTCACAGACCGTGACAGCCAACAACGCTAATCACCCTCCACCGTGCCGGCAGCACCTCCGACAGAACGGGAGAGACACGGCTGGTTGTAGAGCAGCCAATAAACAAGCTGGACAGGGAGGTCCTGAGAGGGCCCAAGTCTCAGGCACGAGGGGAGGGGAACCGGCGGGCCCAAGTCCCAGGCGCGAGGGGGGGACGGGGGGCCCAAGTCCCAGGCGTGAAGGGGGGGCGGCGGGCCCAAGTCTCAGGCACGAGGGGGGGGGAACCGGCGGGCCCAAGTCCCAGGCGCGAGGGGGGGACGGGGGGCCCAAGTCCCAGGCGTGAAGGGGGGGCGGCGGGCCCAAGTCTCAGGCACGAGGGGGGGGGGGAACCAGCGGGCCCAAGTCCCAGGCGCGAGGGGGGGACGGGGGGCCCAAGTCCCAGGCGTGAAGGGGGGGCGGCGGGCCCAAGTCTCAGGCACGAGGGGGGGGGGGAACCGGCGGGCCCAAGTCCCAGGCGCGAGGGGGGGACGGGGGGCCCAAGTCCCAGGCGTGAAGGGGGGGCGGCGGGCCCAAGTCTCAGGCACGAGGGGGGGGGAACCGGCGGGCCCAAGTCCCAGGCGCGAGGGGGGGGGAACCGGCGGGCCCAAGTCTCAGGCACGAGGGGGGGGAACCGGCGGGCCCAAGTCCCAGGCGCGAGGGGGGGACGGGGGGCCCAAGTCCCAGGCGTGAAGGGGGGGCGGCGGGCCCAAGTCTCAGGCACGAGGGGGGGGGAACCGGCGGGCCCAAGTCCCAGGCGCGAGGGGGGGACGGGGGGCCCAAGTCCCAGGCGTGAAGGGGGGGCGGCGGGCCCAAGTCTCAGGCACGAGGGGGGGGGGAACCGGCGGGCCCAAGTCCCAGGCGCGAGGGGGTGACGGGGGGCCCAAGTCCCAGGCGTGAAGGGGGGGGCGGCGGGCCCAAGTCTCAGGCACGAGGGGGGGGGGGAACCGGCGGGCCCAAGTCCCAGGCGCGAGGGGGGGACGGGGGGCCCAAGTCCCAGGCGTGAAGGGGGAGCGGCGGGCCCAAGTCTCAGGCACGAGGGGGGGGGGACCGGCGGGCCCAAGTCCCAGGCGCGAGGGGGGGGGCTGGTGGGCCCAAGTCCCAGGCGTGAAGGGGGGGCGGCGGGCCCAAGTCCCAGGCGCGAGGGGGGCCAGCAAGGACATTGCTTGAACAGGCAAGTAGTCGTGGAGCGCAATGCCTATGACAACCCAGCTATGATCAGAAGATTCATCTATCCAGTCATATGTCCTCGCCGCCTGGGCTGTGGAGTCGTAAATGGACAATAATTAGTAATAAAAAAAAAAATGTCACAGACATTATAACCACCGAGAAAACAGGAGAGGGCACCCGGCTCATCTTCTCCGGTCAAAACTAGTTCTGCCCGACTCCACAGCTCTGCATGCAGGAGGACCACCGGGATTTTATTGCTGCTGTGACATAAAATATCCCCTTCCCCCAATTAGAAACATGGACAGTACCTTTAAATACCTAGAGATGGCCCTGTACCGCTAGGGGGTCGTACCAGACTCTGGTGATGAAACAAAGGACGAAAGGCGCCTGGAGCACCAGTGGTCAACTGTAGAAAGGAAATGGCCGCGATGGCCGGGCACAGAGGCTATGTCTTCTGTGATATCCATGTCTGATCCTGACACAGAAACAGGACAAGAAACCAGTGACTTCTCCTGACAAGGACAGAGGAGAACGATGAACTCTGTCCTTTATCCCAGCGTCCGATGTGGAGCATTCTGGAGTCAATCTGGGGCAGGAAGACCACCGAACCCCAGTAACCTGCGCAATGTAAAACATTGGAGAAACATAGCGGCACGAGGGATGAATATTAGAAGCTCCGATCCTCTTCCAATTCCATCTGGCTATCCTCCAGATACCAGCTAATAATCTAACGACAGAAAGAGCTTAATGTTGAGGTGAGACCGAGAAAAACATCAGTGGACATTGTTTTGTTACTCTTCATTGTCTTGCCAAGTTATATACATAGATAGTGTGAGGCAGTGACCGGGATCGTATACGAGGGACGTTATATCTCCACCAGAATGTGTACAGAGACCTATTAAACCCATTGGAGTGCATTGCAGTCACAGACACAATGCAGGAATGAAGGTGAGCATTGACCTGGTCGGGCTATCTGGCTAAGGCAGATTAGTAAAACCCGGCAGGGCCTTCATTTCTTGGAGGAGGTCACAGGAGGCAGTGGGGCGGCCTCCTCCCTCCAACCCGGGTTTTCCATTGGCTCTTGCCACAGGTCCTTTATAAACCCTGCACTAAGGATTAGTGTTGTTCTATGTTGGGACCTGCTAGGAGCACAGCAGGAAAGCTCCGCAGGATGGAGGTGGCTGAACCACCGCCTGGGAAGCCTCTGCACCTGTCAGGCTCTGAGCGGCCCGGTACGGCCATTGCCCACGGTAACCGTTGTTTAAAGACTCGTGTTAACCTGGCTGCGAACCGGAGGACTGTCCTGTTTACCCGTGAGTTGCTGAATAAAGCTGTTTATGCTGGACTTGCTTGGGTCACTGCCTCAGTTACTGCACGGTGTGAACACCGCCGCCTTACAATACATACATACATAACCTTACCAACACAGCTTTTCTGATTAACTCAAAACTTAATGCTACACCACAGAATCAACCTGCTTATGAAATACGTTTTTAAATGCGGGGAATCCAGAAATGTAATTAGTTTTTTTAAAAATTGGAAGTGGTTCCAGAAATATGAAGTTTTATTATTAAGGGATTTCCATCATACAATAATGCATGTGCTACAGCAGCCACACTTTTCTAGCTTCTGAAACTTATTCGTTTCGGAACTCAGGCTGCCTGTATTCTATATAAACAGCCATATCAATCCTGCAGGAGATACAAGCCCTCTACAGCCGGCTATCCTTTAGTACACAGGTGGGGAACCTCCGATCTACGGACTGTTTGAGGCCCACTTTGACCTTTTCTCCGGCCCCCGGTCAGGGGACCGCAGAGCTCGGGCCGTCAGCTGCATATTGCTGGCCCTTTAAGCCCTTCTTGCACTGCGAGCAGCGCTCACTGCTGAACAGAGTCTCTCCCATGGGATGTGCATAGGCCAGTCTCAGGGTCTCTCCTATGGGATGTGCATAGGCCAGTCTCAGGGTCTCTCCTATGGGATGTGCATAGGCCAGTCTCAGGGTCTCTCCTATGGGATGTACAAAGGCCAGTCTCAGGGTCTCTCCTATGGGATGTACAAAGGCCAGTCTCAGGGTCTCTCCTATGGGATGTACAAAGGCCAGTCTCAGGGTCTCTCCTATGGGATGTACAAAGGCCAGTCTCAGGGTCTCTCCTATGGGATGTACAAAGGCCAGTCTCAGGGTCTCTCCTATGGGATGTACAAAGGCCAGTCTCAGGGTCTCTCCTATGGGATGTACAAAGGCCAGTCTCAGGGTCTCTCCTATGGGATGTACAAAGGCCAGTCTCAGGGTCTCTCCTATGGGATGTACAAAGGCCAGTCTCAGGGTCTCTCCTATGGGATGTACAAAGGCCAGTCTCAGGGTCTCTCCTATGGGATGTGCATAGGCCAGTCTCAGGGTCTCTCCTATGGGATGTGCATAGGCCAGTCTCAGGGTCTCTCCTATGGGATGTACAAAGGCCAGTCTCAGGGTCTCTCCTATGGGATGTACAAAGGCCAGTCTCAGGGTCTCTCCTATGGGATGTACAAAGGCCAGTCTCAGGGTCTCTCCTATGGGATGTACAAAGGCCAGTCTCAGGGTCTCTCCTATGGGATGTACAAAGGCCAGTCTCAGGGTCTCTCCTATGGGATGTACAAAGGCCAGTCTCAGGGTCTCTCCTATGGGATGTACAAAGGCCAGTCTCAGGGTCTCTCCTATGGGATGTACAAAGGCCAGTCTCAGGGTCTCTCCTATGGGATGTACAAAGGCCAGTCTCAGGGTCTCTCCTATGGGATGTACAAAGGCCAGTCTCAGGGTCTCTCCTATGGGATGTACAAAGGCCAGTCTCAGGGTCTCTCCTATGGGATGTACAAAGGCCAGTCTCAGGGTCTCTCCTATGGGATGTACAAAGGCCAGTCTCAGGGTCTCTCCTATGGGATGTACAAAGGCCAGTCTCAGGGTCTCTCCTATGGGATGTACAAAGGCCAGTCTCAGGGTCTCTCCTATGGGATGTACAAAGGCCAGTCTCAGGGTCTCTCCTATGGGATGTACAAAGGCCAGTCTCAGGGTCTCTCCTATGGGATGTGCACAGGCCAGTCTCAGGGTCTCTCCTATGGGATGTGCACAGGCCAGTCTCAGGGTCTCTCCTATGGGATGTACAAAGGCCAGTCTCAGGGTCTCTCCTATGGGATGTGCACAGGCCAGTCTCAGGGTCTCTCCTATGGGATGTGCACAGGCCAGTCTCAGGGTCTCTCCTATGGGATGTGCATAGGCCAGTCTCAGGGTCTCTCCTATGGGATGTGCATAGGCCAGTCTCAGGGTCTCTCCTATGGGATGTGCATAGGCCAGTCTCAGGGTCTCTCCTATGGGATGTGCAAAGGCCAGTCTCAGGGTCTCTCCTATGGGATGTACATAGGCCAGTCTCAGGGTCTCTCCTATGGGATGTACATAGGCCAGTCTCAGGGTCTCTCCTATGGGATGTACATAGGCCAGTCTCAGGGTCTCTCCTATGTCATGTACACACGCCATTCTGAGGGTCTCTCCTATGTGATATACAAAGTCCAGTCTCATGGTCTCTATGTTGTCAGGCAAAATGTATTTTTGTCCTAGTTTTAAAAATGAGAGATGTCTTAAATCTCCACCCCCTGCTGATTTGGAAGAGGCTACATAGAACTCACTCTTGCTTTCCCCCTAACAAGGAATTTTTATTACCGCCATAAAACGTCAGCAAGCATACTGGTATACCCTGGATTTTCCCTCCAAAATCCTATTGTCTAACTGTACAAACTTTTAATGTCGATTTTAATAATGCCCATGACTGTCACAAACACAGGGACCACATTTTTGAGATGTTCACCTTTTTCCAATTGTGATGGTGTAGTTTTCGTGGCTGGAAGACCAGCAGGAACCTGGGAAATGGGTGCTGAGCGTCATAGAGATATCATATTTGATATCCATCTTCATGAATATTGGTGATGGCAAACATGATGTCTCCATCTTGGATGTGGGACACCCCCATACCAAGATATGAAATCTGAAGGATTTTTATGTCTTATGCAGCTGGGTGGGTTCACAAAACCGAGCCCCCATGTGAGGTAAACAACATGGGTGTCTCCTGCTTTTTAGTAAGGGGCCAAAACTCTAGAACGGCAATTTTACTTCATTCTTACCCAGGACGTCAGACGCATGCACTCCTCGCTGCGTGGAGGAATCACATCTAGTTTCCGGGGAGCCGTCCCCCCACAGAATCTGAGACCATCACCTTGTGGCGCAGGTTTTGCCATTACTTATCCCTTTTATTTTAATAACTGTTTCATGCATATATGTAAACTGTCTCTTTTATAATATCTTGTATATCTTTTGTAAACACTGCCCACTTTCGGGAGTAAATCATTATTATTTACCAGTTTCGTCCTTCTTGTCCTATGTCGAGCAAACACGTTCCTCACCCGCTAATTCACGTTACCTAACGGGTACCCAATCCACCTGTTAAGTGATCGGTCGTGGCAGTATACAAGTATTTATGTGATATTGTGGTTTGAGGGTGGCTGGACGGAGGTATATATAAGTTCCCGGAAGGAACTGGTGGTATATATACGTCCTGTCACTTCAAGTGCCACAATAGTCTACATAAATTAGAGCAGCTACGCCCGTGCTTATTCTTGGTCAATACAGTGTTTGACCAGCAGGATAAGGGGGCACCAGAGGGCTGCAAGGTCTGACCAAGTGTGTTTTCCTGACATATGTGATGTACATACGTCAGTCTCAGGGTCTCTCCTATGTGAGATGCTTTTGTGTTTTCATTGGCTGTAAGCCATCATCATCAACATTAACAGAAATAAACACATGAAATAGATCACTCTGTGTAATGACGCTATATAATATAGGAGCTTCACTTTTTGTATTGCACAACTGAAATATATAAACTTTTTGATGATATTCTCCACAATAACTCTAGAGAAACTACGAGCTGCCACCAAACGCTTTGCTACACACAGTAGCGACCAAAAGTTTAGCTTTTTTTTTTAAAGTGTGATCACTTCTGTCTGGTCGTTGTGACGCCATTTTCCAGGTGATTTTAGTAAACCGGAAGCAAATGGTTGTCAGCTATAAGAACGAAAATTGTGTCTGACATTGTTTTATCCCTTTATGTGTTAGTTTTCAACATTTTCTGGGCCAAATGTTTTGCATATTTTATTGTGAGTAGTCGAATTTTGTCTAAAATGTTTTATTTTTTATGTGTGTTTTTAGGTTATAACACTGCAAATACAAAGCCAAATTTATCAGCAGATGTCAGGAAGCTTATTATTCCGAGAGCGAAGTCATGAAGCCAATGTGAGGAGCTATGGAATCACCTGTTCTCAGAGCCAAGGGTCACGTATAATAAAGAAGAAAAAGAAGGTTCTGGAGCAGGCACACCTAGAAGTGGACGACCACGGAGAACGTCCCCCAGAGCCGATCACATTATTAAGAAACCGTCAATATCTGATGTCAAGAAAAGTGCTGGACCGATATCACAGGGAATGAATGAAGAATATGGGGTGAACGCGAGTCGCCAAACTGTGCAACATATAATACACTGTATACATCACCCCCTCTATATCTCACATATAATACACTGTATACATCACCCCCTCTATATATCACATATAATACACTGTATACATCACCCCCTCTATATATCACATATAATACACTGTATACATCACCCTCCTCTATATATATCACATATAATACACTGTATACATCACCCCCTCTATATATCACATATAATACACTGTATACATCACCCCCTCTATATATCACATATAATACACTGTATACATCACCCTCCTCTATATATATCACATATAATACACTGTATACATCACCCTCCTCTATATATATCACATATAATACACTGTATACATCACTCTCCTCTATATATATATATATATATATATATATATATATATATATATATATATATATATATATATATATATCATATAATACACTGTATACATCACCCCCTCTATATATATCACATATAATACACTGTATACATCACCCCCTCTATATATCACATATAATACACTGTATACATCACCCTCCTCTATATATATATCACATATAATACACTGTATACATCACCCTCCTCTATATATATATATATCACATATAATACACTGTATACATCACCCCCTCTATATATATATCACATATAATACACTGTATACATCACCCCCTCTATATATATATATCACATATAATACACTGTATACATCACCCCCTCTATATATGTATATATATCACATATAATACACTGTATACATCACCCTCCTCTATATATATCACATATAATACACTGTATACATCACCCTCCTCTATATATATATATCACATATAATACACTGTACACATCACCCTCCTCTATATATATCACATATAATACACTGTATACATCACCCTCCTCTATATATATATCACATATAATACACTGTATACATCACCCTCCTCTATATATATATATATCACATATAATACACTGTATACATCACCCTCCTCTATATATATATATATCACATATAATACACTGTATACATCACCCCCTCTATATATATATCACATATAATACACTGTATACATCACCCTCCTCTATATATATCACATATAATACACTGTATACATCACCCTCCTCTATATATATATATATATATATATATATATCACATATAATACACTGTATACATCACCCCCTCTATATATATATCACATATAATACACTGTATACATCACCCTCCTCTATATATATCACATATAATACACTGTATACATCACCCTCCTCTATATATATATATATATATATATATATATATATATCACATATAATACACTGTATACATCACCCCCTCTATATATATATCACATATAATACACTGTATACATCACCCTCCTCTATATATATCACATATAATACACTGTATACATCACCCTCCTCTATATATATATATATATATATATATATCACATATAATACACTGTATACATCACCCTCCTCTATATATATCACATATAATACACTGTATACATCACCCTCCTCTATATATATATATATATATCACATATAATACACTGTATACATCACCCCCTCTATATATATCACATATAATACACTGTATACATCACCCTCCTCTATATATATATATATATCACATATAATACACTGTATACATCACCCCCTCTATATATCACATATAATACACTGTATACATCACCCCCTCTATATATATCACATATAATACACTGTATACATCACCCCCTCTATATATATCACATATAATACACTGTATACATCACCCCCCTCTATATATATCACATATAATACACTGTATACATCACCCCCCTCTATATATATCACATATAATACACTGTATACATCACCCCCCTCTATATATATATATCACATATAATACACTGTATACATCACCCCCCTCTATATATATATATATATATATATATATCACATAAAATACACTGTATACATCACCCTCCTCTATATATATCACATATAATACACTGTATACATCACCCTCCTCTATATATATATATCACATATAATACACTGTATACATCACCCTCCTCTATATATATATATCACATATAATACACTGTATACATCACCCTCCTCTATATATATAACACATATAATACACTGTATACATCACCCTCCTCTATATATATCACATATAATACACTGTATACATCACCCTCCTCTATATATATATATATATATATCACATATAATACACTGTATACATCACTCCCCTCTATATATATCACATATAATACACTGTATACATCACCCTCCTCTATATATATCACATATAATACACTGTATACATCACCCTCCTCTATATATATATATCACATATAATACACTGTATACATCACCCTCCTCTATATATATATATCACATATAATACACTGTATACATCACCCTCCTCTATATATATATATCACATATAATACACTGTATACATCACCCTCCTCTATATATATATATCACATATAATACACTGTATACATCACCCTCCTCTATATATATATATATATATATATCACATATAATACACTGTATACATCACCCCCTCTATATATATATCACATATAATACACTGTATACATCACCCCCTCTATATATATATCACATATAATACACTGTATACATCACCCTCCTCTATATATATATATCACATATAATACACTGTATACATCACCCCCTCTATATATATATCACATATAATACACTGTATACATCACCCCCTCTATATATATATCACATATAATACACTGTATACATCACCCTCCTCTATATATATATATCACATATAATACACTGTATACATCACCCTCCTCTATATATATATATATATATCACATATAATACACTGTATACATCACCCCCTCTATATATATATCACATATAATACACTGTATACATCACCCCCTCTATATATATATATATATATATACATATATATATATATATATATACACATATATATATATATATATATATGTGTGTGATATATATATATAGAGGGGGTGATGTATACAGTGTATTATATGTGATATATATATATAGAGGAGGGTGATGTATACAGTGTATTATATGTGATATATATATAGAGGGGGGTGATGTATACAGTGTATTATATGTGACATATATAAAGAGGAGGGTGATGTATACAGTGTATTATATGTGATATATATATATATATATATAGAGGAGGGTGATGTATACAGTGTATTATATGTGATATATATAGAGGAGGGTGATGTATACAGTGTATTATATGTGATATATATAGAGGAGGGTGATGTATACAGTGTATTATATGTGATATATATATATATATATATATAGAGGAGGGTGATGTATACAGTGTATTATATGTGATATATATATATATATATATATAGAGGAGGGTGATGTATACAGTGTATTATATGTGATATATATAGAGGAGGGTGATGTATACAGTGTATTATATGTGATATATATAGAGGAGGGTGATGTATACAGTGTATTATATGTGATATATATATATATATATATATATAGAGGAGGGTGATGTATACAGTGTATTATATGTGATATATATAGAGGAAGGTGATGTATACAGTGTATTATATGTGATATATATATATATATATATATAGAGGAGGGTGATGTATACAGTGTATTATATGTGATATATAGAGGGGGTGATGTATACAGTGTATTATATGTGATATATATATATATATATATATATATATAGAGGAGGGTGATGTATACAGTGTATTATATGTGATATATATATATATATATAGAGGAGGGTGATGTATACAGTGTATTATATGTGATATATATAGAGGAGAGTGATGTATACAGTGTATTATATGTGATTATATATATATATATATATATATAGAGGGGGTGATGTATACAGTGTATTATATGTGATATAGAGGGGGGGTGATGTATACAGTGTATTATATGTGATATAGAGGAGGGTGATGTATATAGTGTATTATATATGTGATATATATATATATATATAGAGGGGGTGATGTATACAGTGTATTATATGTGATATATATAGAGGAGGGTGATGTATACAGTGTATTATATGTGATATATATATATATAGAGGAGGGTGATGTATACAGTGTATTATATGTGTATACATCACCCTCCTCATATATATATATCACATATAATACACTGTATACATCACTCTCCTCTATATATATCACATATAATACACTGTATACATCACCCTCCTCTATATATATATATATATGTGATATATATATATATATAGAGGAGGGTGATGTATACAGTGTATTATATGTGATATATATATATGAGGAGGGTGATGTATACACATATAATACACTGTATACATCACCCTCCTCTATATATATATATATATATATATATATCACATATATAATACACTATATACATCACCCTCCTCTATATATATATATATATATATATCACATATAATACACTGTATACATCACCTTCCTCTATATATATCACATATAATACACTGTATACATCACCCCCCTCTATATATATCACATATAATACACTGTATACATCACCCTCCTCTCTATATATGTCACATATAATACAGTCATGGCCAAAAGTATTGAGAATGAGACAAATAGTAATTTTTCCAAAGTTTACTGCTTCATTTTTTGTAATGGCAATTTGTATATACTCCTGAATGTCAAAGAGTGATCAGCTTAACAGCAATTACTGTACTTGCAAAGTCAATATTTGCCCAGAAAATGAACTTTAACCCCCAAAACACATTTCAACATCATTGCAGTCCTGCCTTAAAAGGAGCAGCTAACATCGTTTTAGTGATTGATCCATTAACACAGGTGTGGGTGTTGATGAGGACAGGGCTGGCGATCAATCAGTCATGATTAAGTAAGAATGACATCACTGGACACTTTAAAAGGAGGCTGGTTCTTGGTATCATTGTTTCTTTTCAGTTAACCATGGTTATCTCTAAAGAAACACGGGCAGCCATCATTGCACTGCACAAAAATGGCCTAACAGGGAAGAGTATCGCAGCTACAAAGATTGCACCTCAGTCAACAATCTATCGCATCATCAAGAACTTCAAGGAGAGAGCTTCCATTGTTGTCAAAAAGGCTCCAGGGCGCCCAAGAAAGACCAGCAAGCGCCAGGACCGTATATTAAAACTGTTTCAGCTGCGGGATCGGACTACCAGCAGTGCTGAGCTTGCTCAGGAATGGCAGCAGGCTGGTGTGAGTGCTTCTGCACGCACTGTGAGGCGGAGACTCTTTGAGCAAGGGCTGGTTTCAAGGAGGGCAGCAAAGAAGCCACTTCTCTCCAGAAAAAACATCAGGGACCGACTGATATTCTGCAAAAGGTACAGGGAGTGGACTGCTGAGGACTGGGGCAAAGTCATTTTCTCTGATGAATCCCCTTTTCGATTGTTTGGGACATCTGGAAAACAGCTTATTCGGAGAAGAAGAGGTGAGCGCTACCACCAGTCTTGTCTCATGCCAACTGTAAAGCATCCTGAAACCATTCATGTGTGGGGTTGCTTCTCAGCCAAGAGAATCGGCTCACTCACAGTCTTGCCTAAAAACACAGCCATGAATAAAGAATGGTACCAGAATGTCCTCCAAGAGCAACTTCTCCCAACCGTCCAAGAGCAGTTTGGCACCCAACATTGCCTTTTCCAGCATGATGGAGCACCTTGCCATAAAGCAAAGGTGATAACTAAATGGCTCATGGAACAAAACATAGAGATTTTGGGTCCATGGCCTGGAAACTCCACAGATCTTAATCCCATTGAGAACTTGTGGTCAATCATCAAGAGACGGGTGGACAAACAAAAACCAACAAATTCTGGCAAAATGCAAGCATTGATTATGCAAGAATGGACTGCTATCAGTCAGGATTTGGTCCAAAAGTTGATTGAGAGCATGCCAGGGAGAATTACAGAGGTCTTGAAGAAGAAGGGGCAACACTGCAAATATTGACTTGCTGCATTAACTCATTCTAACTGTCAATATAACCTATTGGTCCTCATAATATGATTGCAATTATATTTCTGTATGTGATATAAACATCAGACAAACACTAATAAAAACAAGAGGCCAGCAGATCATGTGAAAATATAATTTTGGTGTCATTCTCAAAACTTTTGGCCATGACTGTACACTGTATACATCACCCTCCTCTATATATATATATCACATATAATACACTGTATACATCACCCTCCTCTATATATATATATATCACATATAATACACTGTATACATCACCCTCCTCTATATATATATATATCACACACATTATATATATATATATATATATATATATATAGAGGGGGTGATGTATACAGTGTATTATATGTGATATATATAGAGGAGGGTGATGTATACAGTGTATTATATGTGATATATATAGAGGGGGGTGATGTATACAGTGTATTATATGTGATATATATATAGAGGGGGGTGATGTATACAGTGTATTATATGTGATATATATAGAGGAGGGTGATGTATACAGTGTATTATATGTGATATATATATATATATAGAGGAGGGTGATGTATACAGTGTATTATATGTGATATATATATAGAGGAGGGTGATGTATACAGTGCATTATATGTGATATATATATATATATATATAGAGGAGGGTGATGTATACAGTGTATTATATGTGATATATATATATATAGAGGAGGGTGATGTATACAGTGTATTATATGTGATATATATATATAGAGGAGGGTGATGTATACAGTGTATTATATGTGATATATATATATAGAGAGGAGGGTGATGTATACAGTGTATTATATGTGATATATATATATAGAGGAGGGTGATGTATACAGTGTATTATATGTGACATATATAAAGAGGAGGGTGATGTATACAGTGTATTATATGTGATATATATATAGAGGAGGGTGATGTATACAGTGTATTATATGTGATATATATAGAGGGGGGTGATGTATACAGTGTATTATATGTGATATATATAGAGGAAGGTGATGTATACAGTGTATTATATGTGATAAATATATATATATATAGAGGAGGGTGATGTATATAGTGTATTATATATGTGATATATATATATATATATATAGAGAGGAGGGTGATGTATACAGTGTATTATATGTGTATACATCACCCTCCTCATATATATATATCACATATAATACACTGTATACATCACCCTCCTCTATATATATATATATATATCACATATACATATATATATATAGAGGAGGGTGATGTATACAGTGTATTATATGTGATATATATAGAGGAGAGTGATGTATACAGTGTATTATATGTGATTATATATATATATATATAGAGGGGGTGATGTATACAGTGTATTATATGTGATATAGAGGAGGGTGATGTATACAGTGTATTATATGTGATATATATATATATATATATATAGAGGAGGGTGATGTATACAGTGTATTATATGTGATATATATATATATATATATATATATATATAGAGGAGGGTGATGTATACAGTGTATTATATGTGATATATATATATATAGAGGAGGGTGATGTATACAGTGTATTATATGTGATATATATATATATAGAGGAGGGTGATGTATACAGTGTATTATATGTGTATACATCACCCTCCTCATATATATATATCACATATAATACACTGTATACATCATTCTCCTCTATATATATCACATATAATACACTGTATACATCACCCTCCTCTATATATATATATGTATATGTGATATATATATATATATATATAGAGGAGGGTGATGTATACAGTGTATTATATGTGATATATATATATGAGGAGGGTGATGTATACACATATAATACACTGTATACATCACCCTCTATATATATATATATATCACATATATAATACACTATATACATCACCCTCCTCTATATATATATATATATCACATATAATACACTGTATACATCACCTTCCTCTATATATATCACATATAATACACTGTATACATCACCCTCCTCTATATATATCACATATAATACACTGTATACATCACTCTCCTCTTTATATATGTCACATATAATACACTGTATACATCACCCTCCTCTATATATATATATATATCACATATAATACACTGTATACATCACCCTCCTCTATATATATATATCACATATAATACACTGTATACATCACCCTCCTCTATATATATGTATATGTGATATATAGAGGGGGTGATGTATACAGTGTATTATATGTGATATATATATATAGAGGAGGGTGATGTATACAGTGTATTATATGTGATATATATATATATATATATATATAGAGGAGGGTGATGTATACAGTGTATTATATGTGATATATATATATATAGAGGAGGGTGATGTATACAGTGTATTATATGTGATATATATAGAGGGGGGTGATGTATACAGTGTATTATATGTGATATATATATAGAGGGGGGTGATGTATACAGTGTATTATATGTGATATATATAGAGGAGGGTGATGTATACAGTGTATTATATGTGATATATATATATATATATATATATATAGAGGGGGTGATGTATACAGTGTATTATATGTGATATATATATATATAGAGGAGGGTGATGTATACAGTGTATTATATGTGATATATATATATATATATATATATATATAGAGGAGGGTGATGTATACAGTGCATTATATGTGATATATATATATATAGAGGAGGGTGATGTATACAGTGTATTATATGTGATATATATATATATAGAGGGGGTGATGTATACAGTGTATTATATGTGATATATATATATATATATAGAGGAGGGTGATGTATACAGTGTATTATATGTGATATATATATATATATATATATAGAGGAGGGTGATGTATACAGTGTATTATATGTGATATATATAGAGGGGGTGATGTATACAGTGTATTATATGTGATTATATATATATATATATATATATATATAGAGGAGGGTGATGTATACAGTGTATTATATGTGATATATATATATAGAGGGGGTGATGTATACAGTGTATTATATGTGATATATATAGATATAGAGGGGGTGATGTATACAGTGTGTGATATATATATATATATCACACTGTATACATCACCCCCTCTATATATATATCACATATAATACACTGTATACATCACCCCCCTCTATATATATATCACATATAGTACACTGTATACATCACCCTCCTCTATATATATATATATATATATCACATATAATACACTGTATACATCACCCTCCTCTATATATATATATCACATATAATACACTGTATACATCACCCCCTCTATATATATATATCACATATAATACACTGTATACATCACCCTCCTCTATATATATATATCACATATAATACACTGTATACATCACCCCCTCTATATATGTATATATATCACATATAATACACTGTATACATCACCCCCTCTATATATATATATCACATATAATACACTGTATACATCACCCTCCTCTATATATATATATATATATCACATATAATACACTGTATACATCACCCTCCTCTATATATATATATATATATCACATATAATACACTGTATACATCACCCCCTCTATATATATATATATATATATATATATATCACATATAATACACTGTATACATCACCCTCCTCTATATATATCACATATAATACACTGTATACATCACCCTCCTCTATATATATATATATCACATATAATACACTGTATACATCACCCCCTCTATATATATATCACATATAATACACTGTATACATCACCCTCCTCTATATATATATATCACATATAATACACTGTATACATCACCCTCCTCTATATATATATCACATATAATACACTGTATACATCACCCCCTCTATATATGTATATATATCACATATAATACACTGTATACATCACCCCCTCTATATATATATATATATCACATATAATACACTGTATACATCACCCTCCTCTATATATATATATCACATATAATACACTGTATACATCACCCTCCTCTATATATATATATCACATATAATACACTGTATACATCACCCCATCTATATATGTATATATATCACATATAATACACTGTATACATCACCCCCTCTATATATATATATATCACATATAATACACTGTATACATCACCCTCCTCTTTATATATATATATATCACATATAATACACTGTATACATCACCCTCCTCTTTATATATATATATATCACATATAATACACTGTATACATCACCCTCTATATATATATATATATCACATATAATACACTGTATACATCACCCTCTATATATATATAATCACATATAATACACTGTATACATCACCCTCCTCTATATATATCACATATAATACACTGTATACATCACCCTCCTCTATATATATATCACATATAATACACTGTATACATCACCCTCCTCTATATATATATCACATATAATACACTGTATACATCACCCTCCTCTATATATATATATATCACATATAATACACTGTATACATCACCCTCCTCTATATATATATATATCACATATAATACACTGTATACATCACCCTCCTCTATATATATATATATATATATATATCACATATAATACACTGTATACATCACCCTCCTCTATATATATCACATATAATACACTGTATACATCACCCCCCTCCATATATCACATATAATACACTGTATACATCACCCCCCTCTATATATATATATCTCACATATAATACACTGTATACATCACCCCCCTCTATATATATATCACATATAATACACTGTATACATCACCCTCCTCTATATATATATATCACATATAATACACTGTATACATCACCCTCCTCTATATATATATATATATCACATATAATACACTGTATACATCACCCTCCTCTATATATATATATCACATATAATACACTGTATACATCACCCTCCTCTATATATATATATATATATATATATATATAATCACATATAATACACTGTATACATCACCCCCTCTATATATCACATATAATACACTGTATACATCACCCTCCTCTATATATATATATCACATATAATACACTGTATACATCACCCTCCTCTATATATATATATCACATATAATACACTGTATACATCACCCTCCTCTATATATATATATCACATATAATACACTGTATACATCACCCTCCTCTATATATATATATATATATATATATATATATCACATATAATACACTGTATACATCACCCTCCTCTATATATATATCACATATAATACACTGTATACATCACCCTCCTCTATATATATATATCACATATAATACACTGTATACATCACCCCCCTCTATATATATCACATATAATACACTGTATACATCACCCTCCTCTATATATATATATCACATATAATACACTGTATACATCACCCTCCTCTATATATATATATCACATATAATACACTGTATACATCACCCTCCTCTATATATATATATATCACATATAATACACTGTATACATCACCCTCCTCTATATATATATCTCACATATAATACACTGTATACATCACCCTCCTCTATATATATATATATATATCACATATAATACACTGTATACATCACCCTCCTCTATATATATATATATATATATATATATATATATATATATATATATATATATATCACATATAATACACTGTATACATCACCCTCCTCTATATATCACATATAATACACTGTATACATCACCCTCCTCTATATATATCACATATAATACACTGTATACATCACCCCCTCTATATATATCACATATAATACACTGTATACATCACCCTCCTCTATATATCACATATAATACACTGTATACATCACCCTCCTCTATATATATCACATATAATACACTGTATACATCACCCTCCTCTATATATATATCACATATAATACACTGTATACATCACCCTCCTCTATATATATATATATATATCACATATAATACACTGTATACATCACCCTCCTCTATATATATATATATATATCACATATAATACACTGTATACATCACCCCCCTCTATATATAGATAGATATATATATATATATATATATATATATATATATATCACATATAATACACTGTATACATCACCCCCCTCTATATATATATATATCACATATAATACACTGTATACATCACCCCCCTCTATATATATCACATATAATACACTGTATACATCACCCCCTCTATATATATATCACATATAATACACTGTATACATCACCCCCCTCTATATATATCACATATAATACACTGTATACATCACCCCCTCTATATATATATATCACATATAATACACTGTATACATCACCCCCTCTATATATATATATCACATATAATACACTGTATACATCACCCTCCTCTATATATATATATATATATATATATATATATATATATATATATATATATATATATATATATCACATATAATACACTGTATACATCACCCCCTCTATATATATCACATATAATACACTGTATATATATATATATGACCCCTGTAGATCACCCCCCACACAGCCGTCTCTCACCTGAGGATGGCGCTGTCCCCCTGGCGCACCGTCACGTTGTCCATGGCTTTGGGGAAGCCGGCGTCCCCGCTCCGCACCGGCACTCCTGCGGGCAGAAGAAAGAGCAGCCTGAGACACAGGGCGAGCAGCCACCTCCAGGGGGCGACGACCCCCAGCATCCTTCCCCCGCCCGAGCAGACACAGCGCAGAGAACAGCGACCGGGGCCCCCGAGGCTCCCAGCGCTACATGTCTCCACAGCCGGGAGCGAGGGCGACTGAGACCTGCCCGCTCTGCGCTCCACTGACGCCTGCTGCTGCTGCTGCTGATGAATCCGGCCCCGCCCATATCCCCGCCTCCAGATCGCGGACCCCGCCTACACTCCGCCTTTACAGCGCACAGCACGCCCACACCACGCCTCTATATTTTTAATATATATATATATATATATATATATATATATATATATATATATATATATATATATATATATCGGGCCCCGCCCCCATAGCACAGGAAACGCCCACATCCAGCCTTCAGAGCGCTGGGCACGCCTCCAGCACTCGCAGACCCGCCCCCTCCCAGCTCTTTCACCGCCCAGCGCTTTTACGTCACGGTTCTGCGCACTGTATATATAACCTGTATACCTCATCTATATACACTGTACACATCCCCTGTATCTATATACTCTATACACCCCTGTATACACAGTATATATAACCTGTACACCTGATCTATATACACTGTACACATCTCCTGTATCTATATACTCTATACACCCCTGTACACACTGTATATATAACCTGTATACCTGATCTATATACACTGTACACATCCCCTGTATCTATATACTCTATACATCCCTGTACACACTGTATATATAACCTGTATACCTGATCTATATACACTGTACACATCCCCTGTATCTATATACTCTATACACCCCTGTACACACTGTATATATAACCTGTATACCTGATCTATATACACTGTACACATCCCCTATATCTATATACTCTATACATCCCTGTACACACTGTATATATAACCTGTATACCTGATCTATATACTCTGTACACATCTCCTGTATCTATATACTCTATACACCCCTGTACACACTGTATATATAACCTGTATACCTGATCTATATACACTGTACACATCCCCTGTATCTATATACTCTATACATCCCTGTACACACTGTATATATAACCTGTACACCTGATCTATATACACTGTACACATCTCCTGTATCTATATACTCTATACACCCCTGTACACACTGTATATATAACCTGTATACCTGATCTATATACACTGTACACATCTCCTGTATCTATATACTCTATACTCCCCTGTACACACTGTATATATAACCTGTATACCTGATCTATATACACTGTACACATCTCCTGTATCTATATACTCTATACACGCCTGTACACACTGTATATATAACCTGTATACCTGATCTATATACACTGTACACATCTCCTGTATCTATATACTCTATATACCCCTGTACACACTGTATATATAACCTGTATACCTGATCTATATACACTGTACACATCTCCTGTATCTATATACTCTATACACCCCTGTACACACTGTATATATAACCTGTATACCTGATCTATATACACTGTACACATCCCCTGTATCTATATACTCTATACACCCCTGTATATATAACCTGTATACCTGATCTATGTACACTGTACACATCCCCTGTATCTATATACTCTATACACCCCTGTACACACTGTATATATAACCTGTATACCTGATCTATATACACTGTACACATCCCCTGTATCTATATACTCTATACATCCCTGTACACACTGTATATATAACCTGTACACCTGATCTATATACACTGTACACATCCCCTGTATCTATATACTCTATACATCCCTGTACACACTGTATATATAACCTGTACACCTGATCTATATACACTGTACACATCCCCTGTATCTGTATACTCTATACACCCCTGTACACACTGTATATATAACCTGTATACCTGATCTATATACACTGTACACATCCCCTGTATCTATATACTCTATACATCCCTGTACACACTGTATATATAACCTGTATACCTGATCTATATACACTGTACACATCCCCTGTATCTATATACTCTATACACCCCTGTACACACTGTATATATAACCCGTATACCTGATCTATATACACTGTACACATCCCCTGTATCTATATACTCTATACACCCCTGTACACACTGTATATATAACCTGTACACCTGATCTATATACACTGTACACATCCCCTGTATCTATATACTCTATACTCCACTGTACACACTGTATATATAACCTGTATACCTGATCTATATACACTGTACACATCCCCTGTATCTATATACTCTATACACCCCTGTATACACTGTATATATAACCCGTATACCTGATCTATATACACTGTACACATCCCCTGTATCTATATACTCTATACTCCCCTGTACACACTGTATATATAACCTGTATACCTGATCTATATACACTGTACACATCTCCTGTATCTATATACTCTATACTCCCCTGTACACACTGTATATATAACCTGTATACCTGATCTATATACACTGTACACATCCCCTCTATCTATATACTCTATACACCCCTGTACACACTGTATATATAACCTGTATACCTGATCTATATACACTGTACACATCCCCTGTATCTATATACTCTATACACCCCTGTACACACTGTATATATAACCTGTACACCTGATCTATATACACTGTACACATCCCCTGTATCTATATACTCTATACTCCCATGTACACACTGTATATATAACCTGTATACCTGATCTATATACACTGTACACATCCCCTGTATCTATATACTCTATACACCCCTGTACACACTGTATATATAACCTGTACACCTAATCTATATACACTGTACACATCCCCTGTATCTATATACTCTATACTCCCCTGTACACACTGTATATATAACCTGTATACCTGATCTATATACACTGTACACATCCCCTGTATCTATATACTCTATACACCCCTGTACACACTGTATATATAACCTGTATACCTGATCTATATACACTGTACACTTCTCCTGTATCTATATACTCTATACACCCCTGTACACACTGTATATATAACCTGTATACCTGATCTATATACACTGTACACATCTCCTGTATCTATATACTCTATACATCCCTGTATACACTGTATATATAACCTGTATACCTGATCTATATACACTGTACACTTCTCCTGTATCTATATACTCTATACACCCCTGTACACACTGTATATATAACCTGTATACCTGATCTATATACACTGTACACATCTCCTGTATCTATATACTCTATACATCCCTGTATACACTGTATATATAACCTGTATACCTGATCTATATACACTGTACACATCTCCTGTATCTATATACTCTATACATCCCTGTACACACTGTATATATAACCTGTATACCTGATCTATATACACTGTACACATCTCCTGTATCTATATACTCTATACATCCCTGTATACACTGTATATATAACCTGTATACCTGATCTATATACACTGTACACATCCCCTGTATCTATATACTCTATACACCCCTGTACACACTGTATATATAACCTGTATACCTGATCTATATACACTGTACACATCCCCTGTATCTATATACTCTATACACCCCTGTACACGCTGTATATATAACCTGTACACCTGATCTATATACACTGTACACATCCCCTGTATCTATATACTCTATACACCCCTGTACACACTGTATATATAACCTGTATACCTGATCTATATACACTGTACACATCCCCTGTATCTATATACTCTATACACCCCTGTATACACTGTATATATAACCCGTATACCTGATCTATATACACTGTACACATCCCCTGTATCTATATACTCTATACTCCCCTGTACACACTGTATATATAACCTGTATACCTGATCTATATACACTGTACACATCCCCTGTATCTATATACTCTATACACCCCTGTACACACTGTATATATAACCTGTATACCTGATCTATATACACTGTACACATCCCCTGTATCTATATACTCTATACACCCCTGTACACGCTGTATATATAACCTGTATACCTGATCTATATACACTGTACACATCCCCTGTATCTATATACTCTATACACCCCTGTACACACTGTATATATAACCTGTATACCTGATCTATATACACTGTACACATCCCCTGTATCTATATACTCTATACACCCCTGTATACACTGTATATATAACCCGTATACCTGATCTATATACACTGTACACATCCCCTGTATCTATATACTCTATACTCCCCTGTACACACTGTATATATAACCTGTATACCTGATCTATATACACTGTACACATCTCCTGTATCTATATACTCTATACTCCCCTGTACACACTGTATATATAACCTGTATACCTGATCTATATACACTGTACACATCCCCTGTATCTATATACTCTATACTCCCCTGTACACACTGTATATATAACCTGTATACCTGATCTATATACACTGTACACATCCCCTGTATCTATATACTCTATACACCCCTGTACACACTGTATATATAACCTGTATACCTGATCTATATACACTGTACACTTCTCCTGTATCTATATACTCTATACACCCCTGTACACACTGTATATATAACCTGTATACCTGATCTATATACACTGTACACTTCTCCTGTATCTATATACTCTATACACCCCTGTACACACTGTATATATAACCTGTATACCTGATCTATATACACTGTACACATCTCCTGTATCTATATACTCTATACACCCCTGTACACACTGTATATATAACCTGTATACCTGATCTATATACACTGTACACATCTCCTGTATCTATATACTCTATACATCCCTGTACACACTGTATATATAACCTGTATACCTGATCTATATACACTGTACACATCTCCTGTATCTATATACTCTATACATCCCTGTATACACTGTATATATAACCTGTATACCTGATCTATATACACTGTACACATCCCCTGTATCTATATACTCTATACACCCCTGTACACACTGTATATATAACCTGTATACCTGATCTATATACACTGTACACATCTCCTGTATCTATATACTCTATACATCCCTGTATACACTGTATATATAACCTGTATACCTGATCTATATACACTGTACACTTCTCCTGTATCTATATACTCTATACACCCCTGTATACACTGTATATATAACCTGTATACCTGATCTATATACACTGTACACATCTCCTGTATCTATATACTCTATACATCCCTGTATACACTGTATATATAACCTGTATACCTGATCTATATACACTGTACACATCTCCTGTATCTATATACTCTATACATCCCTGTACACACTGTATATATATCCTGTATACCTGATCTATATACACTGTACACATCTCCTGTATCTATATACTCTATACATCCCTGTATACACTGTATATATAACCTGTATACCTGATCTATATACACTGTACACATCTCCTGTATCTATATACTCTATACATCCCTGTATACACTGTATATATAACCTGTATACCTGATCTATATACACTGTACACTTCTCCTGTATCTATATACTCTATACACCCCTGTATACACTGTATATATAACCTGTATACCTGATCTATATACACTGTACACATCTCCTGTATCTATATACTCTATACATCCCTGTATACACTGTATATATAACCTGTATACCTGATCTATATACACTGTACACTTCTCCTGTATCTATATACTCTATACACCCCTGTATACACTGTATATATAACCTGTATACCTGATCTATATACACTGTACACATCCCCTGTATCTATATACTCTATACATCCCTGTACACACTGTATATATAACCTGTATACCTGATCTATATACACTGTACACATCTCCTGTATCTATATACTCTATACATCCCTGTACACACTGTATATATATCCTGTATACCTGATCTATATACACTGTACACATCTCCTGTATCTATATACTCTATACATCCCTGTATACACTGTATATATAACCTGTATACCTGATCTATATACACTGTACACATCCCCTGTATCTATATACTCTATACACCCCTGTACACACTGTATATATAACCTGTATACCTGATCTATATACACTGTACACATCCCCTGTATCTATATACTCTATACACCCCTGTACACGCTGTATATATAACCTGTACACCTGATCTATATACACTGTACACATCTCCTGTATCTATATACTCTATACATCCCTGTATACACTGTATATATAACCTGTATACCTGATCTATATACACTGTACACATCCCCTGTATCTATATACTCTATACACCCCTGTACACACTGTATATATAACCTGTACACCTGATCTATATACACTGTACACATCTCCTGTATCTATATACTCTATACATCCCTGTATACACTGTATATATAACCTGTATACCTGATCTATATACACTGTACACATCCCCTGTATCTATATACTCTATACACCCCTGTACACACTGTATATATAACCTGTACACCTGATCTATATACACTGTACACATCTCCTGTATCTATATACTCTATACATCCCTGTATACACTGTATATATAACCTGTATACCTGATCTATATACACTGTACACTTCTCCTGTATCTATATACTCTATACACCCCTGTATACACTGTATATATAACCTGTATACCTGATCTATATACACTGTACACATCTCCTGTATCTATATACTCTATACACCCCTGTACACACTGTATATATAACCTGTATACCTGATCTATATACACTGTACACATCTCCTGTATCTATATACTCTATACACCCCTGTACACACTGTATATATAACCTGTACACCTGATCTATATACACTGTACACATCTCCTGTATCTATATACTCTATACATCCCTGTATACACTGTATATATAACCCGTATACCTGATCTATATACACTGTACACATCTCCTGTATCTATATACTCTATACACCCCTGTACACACTGTATATATAACTTGTATACCTGATCTATATACACTGTACTCATCCCCTGTATCTATATACTCTATACACCCCTGTACACACTGTATATATAACCTGTATACCTGATCTATATACACTGTACATATCTCCTGTATCTATATACTCTATACACCGCTGTACACACTGTATATATAACCTGTACACCTGATCTATATACACTGTACACATCCACTGTATCTATATACTCTATACACCCCTGTACACACTGTATATATAACCTGTATACCTGATCTATATACACTGTACACATCCCCTGTATCTATATACTCTATAGACCCCTGTACACACTGTATATATAACCTGTACACCTGATCTATATACACTGTACACATCCCCTGTATCTATATACTCTATACACCCCTGTACACACTGTGTATATAACCTGTATACCTGATCTATATACACTGTACGCATCTCCTGTATCTATATACTCTATACACCCCTGTACACACTGTATATATAACCTGTATACCTGATCTATATACACTGTACACATCCCCTGTATCTATATACTCTATACACCCCTGTACACACTGTATATATAACCTGTATACCTGATCTATGTACACTGTACACATCCCCTGTATCTATATACTCTATACACCCCTGTACACACTGTATATATAACCTGTACACCTGATCTATATACACTGTAAACATCCCCTGTATCTATATACTCTATACACCCCTGTACACACTGTATATATAACCTGTATACCTTATCTATATACACTGTACACATCCCCTGTATCTATATACTCTATACATCCCTGTACACACTGTATATGTAACCTGTACACCTGATCTATATACACTGTACACATCCCCTGTATCTATATACTCTATACACCCCTGTACACACTGTATATATAAACTGTATACCTGATCTATATACACTGTACACATCCCCTGTATCTATATACTCTATACACCCCTGTACACACTGTATATATAACCCGTATACCTGATCTATATACACTGTACACATCCCCTGTATCTATATACTCTATACACCCCTGTACACACTGTATATATAACCTGTACACCTGATCTATATACACTGTACACATCCCCTGTATCTATATACTCTATACTCCCCTGTACACACTGTATATATAACCTGTATACCTGATCTATATACACTGTACACATCCCCTGTATCTATATACTCTATACACCCCTGTATACACTGTATATATAACCCGTATACCTGATCTATATACACTGTACACATCCCCTGTATCTATATACTCTATACTCCGCTGTACACACTGTATATATAACCTGTATACCTGATCTATATACACTGTACACATCTCCTGTATCTATATACTCTATACTCCCCTGTACACACTGTATATATAACCTGTATACCTGATCTATATACACTGTACACATCCCCTCTATCTATATACTCTATACACCCCTGTACACACTGTATATATAACCTGTATACCTGATCTATATACACTGTACACATCCCCTGTATCTATATACTCTATACACCCCTGTACACACTGTATATATAACCTGTACACCTGATCTATATACACTGTACACATCCCCTGTATCTATATACTCTATACTCCCATGTACACACTGTATATATAACCTGTATACCTGATCTATATACACTGTACACATCCCCTGTATCTATATACTCTATACTCCCCTGTACACACTGTATATATAACCTGTATACCTGATCTATATACACTGTACACATCCCCTGTATCTATATACTCTATACTCCCATGTTCACACTGTATATATAACCTGTATACCTGATCTATATACACCGTACACATCCCCTGTATCTATATACTCTATACACCCCTGTACACACTGTATATATAACCTGTATACCTGATCTATATACACTGTACACATCCCCTGTATCTATATACTCTATACACCCCTGTACACACTGTATATATAACCTGTATACCTGATCTATATACACTGTACACATCTCCTGTATCTATATACTCTATACTCCCCTGTACACACTGTATATATAACCTGTACACCTGATCTATATACACTGTACACATCCCCTGTATCTATATACTCTATACATCCCTGTACACACTGTATATATAACCTGTATACCTGATCTATATACACTGTACACATCTCCTGTATCTATATACTCTATACACCACTGTACACACTGTATATATAACCTGTATACCTGATCTATATACACTGTACACATCCCCTGTATCTATATACTCTATACTCCCATGTTCACACTGTATATATAACCTGTATACCTGATCTATATACACTGTACACATCTCCTGTATCTATATACTCTATACTCCCCTGTACACACTGTATATATAACCTGTATACCTGATCTATATACACTGTACACATCCCCTCTATCTATATACTCTATACACCCCTGTACACACTGTATATATAACCTGTATACCTGATCTATATACACTGTACACATCTCCTGTATCTATATACTCTATACTCCCCTGTACACACTGTATATATAACCTGTACACCTGATCTATATACACTGTACACATCCCCTGTATCTATATACTCTATACATCCCTGTACACACTGTATATATAACCTGTATACCTGATCTATATACACTGTACACATCTCCTGTATCTATATACTCTATACTCCCCTGTACACACTGTATATATAACCTGTATACCTGATCTATATACACTGTACACATCCCCTCTATCTATATACTCTATACACCCCTGTACACACTGTATATATAACCTGTATACCTGATCTATATACACTGTACACATCCCCTGTATCTATATACTCTATACACCCCTGTACACACTGTATATATAACCTGTATACCTGATCTATATACACTGTACACATCTCCTGTATCTATATACTCTATACTCCCCTGTACACACTGTATATATAACCTGTACACCTGATCTATATACACTGTACACATCCCCTGTATCTATATACTCTATACTCCCATGTTCACACTGTATATATAACCTGTATACCTGATCTATATACACTGTACACATCTCCTGTATCTATATACTCTATACTCCCCTGTACACACTGTATATATAACCTGTATACCTGATCTATATACACTGTACACATCCCCTGTATCTATATACTCTATACACCCCTGTACACACTGTATATATAACCTGTACACCTGATCTATATACACTGTACACATCCCCTGTATCTATATACTCTATACTCCCATGTACACACTGTATATATAACCTGTATACCTGATCTATATACACTGTACACATCCCCTGTATCTATATACTCTATACTCCCCTGTACACACTGTATATATAACCTGTATACCTGATCTATATACACTGTACACATCCCCTGTATCTATATACTCTATACTCCCATGTTCACACTGTATATATAACCTGTATACCTGATCTATATACACCGTACACATCCCCTGTATCTATATACTCTATACACCCCTGTACACACTGTATATATAACCTGTATACCTGATCTATATACACTGTACACATCCCCTGTATCTATATACTCTATACACCCCTGTACACACTGTATATATAACCTGTATACCTGATCTATATACACTGTACACATCTCCTGTATCTATATACTCTATACTCCCCTGTACACACTGTATATATAACCTGTACACCTGATCTATATACACTGTACACATCCCCTGTATCTATATACTCTATACTCCCATGTTCACACTGTATATATAACCTGTATACCTGATCTATATACACTGTACACATCTCCTGTATCTATATACTCTATACTCCCCTGTACACACTGTATATATAACCTGTATACCTGATCTATATACACTGTACACATCCCCTCTATCTATATACTCTATACACCCCTGTACACACTGTATATATAACCTGTATACCTGATCTATATACACTGTACACATCCCCTGTATCTATATACTCTATACTCCCCTGTACACACTGTATATATAACCTGTATACCTGATCTATATACACTGTACACATCTCCTGTATCTATATACTCTATACACCCCTGTACACACTGTATATATAACCTGTATACCTGATCTATATACACTGTACACATCTCCTGTATCTATATACTGTATACACCCCTGTACACACTGTATATATAACCTGTATACCTGATCTATATACACTGTACACATCTCCTGTATCTATATACTGTATACACCCCTGTACACACTGTATATATAACCTGTATACCTGATCTATATACACTGTACACATCTCCTGTATCTATATACTGTATACACCCCTGTACACACTGTATATATAACCTGTATACCTGATCTATATACACTGTACACATCTCCTGTATCTATATACTGTATACACCCCTGTACACACTGTATATATAACCTGTATACCTGATCTATATACACTGTACACATCCCCTGTATCTATATACTCTATACACCCCTGTACACACTGTATATATAACCTGTATACCTGATCTATATACACTGTACACATCTCCTGTATCTATATACTCTATACACCCCTGTACTCACTGTATATATAACCTGTATACCTGATCTATATACACTGTACACATCCCCTGTATCTATATACTCTATACATCCCTGTACTCACTGTATATATAACCTGTATATCTGATCTATATACACTGTACACATCTCCTGTATCTATATACTCTATACACCCCTGTATACACTGTATATATAACCTGTATACCTGATCTATATACACTGTACACATCTCCTGTATCTATATACTCTATACACCCCTGTACTCACTGTATATATAACCTGTATACCTGATCTATATACACTGTACACATCCCCTGTATCTATATACTCTATACACCCCTGTACACACTGTATATATAACCTGTATACCTGATCTATATACACTGTACACATCTCCTGTATCTATATACTCTATACACCCCTGTACTCACTGTATATATAACCTGTATACCTGATCTATATACACTGTACACATCCCCTGTATCTATATACTCTATACATCCCTGTACTCACTGTATATATAACCTGTATATCTGATCTATATACACTGTACACATCT
Organism: Phyllobates terribilis; assembly: GCF_046119375.1. Classification (NCBI taxonomy): domain Eukaryota; kingdom Metazoa; phylum Chordata; class Amphibia; order Anura; family Dendrobatidae; genus Phyllobates; species Phyllobates terribilis. Next base: position 322,280,109 of record NW_027362772.1, on the reverse strand, counting down.
CCTGTATCTATATACTGTATACACCCCTGTACACACTGTATATATAACCTGTATACCTGATCTATATACACTGTACACATCTCCTGTATCTATATACTCTATACACCCCTGTACTCACTGTATATATAACCTGTATACCTGATCTATATACACTGTACACATTACCTGTATCTATATACTCTATACACCCCTGTACACACTGTATATATAACCTGTATACCTGATCTATATACACTGTACACATCCCCTGTATCTATATACTCTATACACCCCTGTACACACTGTATATATAACCTGTATACCTGATCTTTATACACTGTACACATCCCCTGTATCTATATACTCTATACACCCCTGTACACACTGTATATATAACCTGTATACCTGATCTATATACACTGTACACATCTCCTGTATCTATATACTCTATACACCCCTGTACACACTGTATATATAACCTGTATACCTGATCTATATACACTGTACACATCCCCTGTATCTATATACTCTATATACCCCTGTACACAGTGTATATATAACCTGTATACCTGATCTATATACACTGTACACATCTCCTGTATCTATATACTCTATACACCCCTGTACACACTGTATATATAACCTGTATACCTGATCTTTATACACTGTACACATCCCCTGTATCTATATACTCTATACTCCCCTGTACACACAGTATATATAACCTGTATACCTGATCTATATACACTGTACACATCCCCTGTATCTATATACTCTATATACCCCTGTACACAGTGTATATATAACCTGTATACCTGATCTTTATACACTGTACACATCCCCTGTATCTATATACTCTATACACCCCTGTACTCACAGTATATATAACCTGTATATCTGATCTATATACACTGTACACATCCCCTGTATCTATATACTCTATACATCCCTGTACACACTGTATATATAACCTGTATACCTGATCTATATACACTGTACACATCTCCTGTATCTATATACTCTATACCTCCCTGTACACACTGTATATATAACCTGTATACCTGATCTATATACACTGTACACATCCCCTGTATCTATATACTCTATACTCCCCTGTACACACAGTATATATAACCTGTATACCTGATCTATATACACTGTACACATCTCCTGTATCTATATACTCTATACACCCCTGTACACACTGTATATATAACCTGTATACCTGATCTATATACACTGTACACATCCCCTGTATCTATATACTCTATACATCCCTGTACACACTGTATATATAACCTGTATACCTAATCTATATACACTGTACACTTCTCCTGTATCTATATACTCTATACACCCCTGTACACACTGTATATATTACCTGTATACCTGATCTATATACACTGTACACATCCCCTGTATCTATATACTCTATACACCCCTGTACACACTGTATATATAACCTGTATACCTGATCTATATACACTGTACACATCCCCTGTATCTATATACTCTATACACCCCTGTACACACTGTATATATAACCTGTATACCTGATCTATATACACTGTACACTTCTCCTGTATCTATATACTCTATACACCCCTGTACACACTGTATATATAACCTGTACACCTGATCTATATACACTGTACACATCTCCTGTATCTATATACTCTATACATCCCTGTATACACTGTATATATAACCTGTATACCTGATCTATATACACTGTACACATCCCCTGTATCTATATACTCTATACACCCCTGTACACACTGTATATATAACCTGTACACCTGATCTATATACACTGTACACATCCCCTGTATCTATATACTCTATACACCCCTGTATACACTGTATATATAACCTGTACACCTGATCTATATACACTGTACACATCCCCTGTATCTATATACTCTATACACCCCTGTACACACTGTATATATAACCTGTATACCTGATCTATATACACTGTACACATCCCCTGTATCTATATACTCTATACACCCCTGTACACACTGTATATATAACCTGTATACCTGATCTATATACACTGTACACATCCCCTGTATCTATATACTCTATACACCCCTGTATACACTGTATATATAACCTGTATACCTGATCTATATACACTGTACACATCCCCTGTATCTATATACTCTATACACCCCTGTACACACTGTATATATAACCTGTATACCTGATCTATATACACTGTACACATCTCCTGTATCTATATACTCTATACACCCCTGTATACACTGTATATATAACCTGTATACCTGATCTATATACACTGTACACATCTCCTGTATCTATATACTCTATACACCCCTGTACACACTGTATATATAACCTGTATACCTCATCTATATACACTGTACACATCCCCTGTATCTATATACTCTATACACCCCTGTACACACTGTATATATAACCTGTATACCTGATTTATATACACTGTACATATCTCCTGTATCTATATACTCTATACACCCCTGTACACACTGTATATATAACCCGTATACCTGATCTATATACACTGTACACATCCCCTGTATCTATATACTCTATACATCCCTGTACACACTGTATATATAACCTGTACACCTGATCTATATACACTGTACACATCCCCTGTATCTATATACTCTACACACCCTGTATACACTGTATATATAACCCGTATACCTGATCTATATACACTGTACACATCCCCTGTATCTATATACTCTATACACCACTGCACACACTGTATATATAACCTGTATACCTGATCTATATACACTGTACACATCTCCTGTATCTATATACTCTATACCTCCCTGTACACACTGTATATATAACCTGTACACCTGATCTATATACACTGTACACATCCCCTGTATCTATATACTCTATACACCCCTGTACACACAGTATATATAACCTGTATACCTGATCTATATACACTGTACACATCTCCTGTATCTATATACTCTATACACCCCTGTACACACTGTATATATAACCTGTACACCTGATCTATATACACTGTACACATCCCCTGTATCTATATACTCTATACACCCCTGTACACACTATATATATAACCTGTATACCTGATCTATATACACTGTACACATCCCCTGTATCTATATACTCTATACATCCCTGTTCACACTGTATATATAACCTGTATACCTGATCTATATACACTGTACACATCTCCTGTATCTATATACTCTATACACCCCTGTACACACTATATATATAACCTGTATACCTGATCTATATACACTGTACACATCCCCTGTATCTATATACTCTATACACCCCTGTTCACACTGTATATATAACCTGTATACCTTATCTATATACACTGTACACATCCCCTGTATCTATATACTCTATACACCCCTGTATACACTGTATATATAACCTGTATACCTGATCTATATACACTGTACACATCCCCTGTATCTATATACTCTATACATCCCTGTATACACTGTATATATAACCTGTATACCTGATCTATATACACTGTACACATCCCCTGTATCTATATACTCTATACACCCCTGTATACACTGTATATATAACCCGTATACCTGATCTATATACACTGTACACATCCCCTGTATCTATATACTCTATACATCCCTGTATACACTGTATTTATAACCTGTATACCTGATCTATATACACTGTACACATCCCCTGTATCTATATACTCTATACACCCCTGTATACACTGTATATATAACCCGTATACCTGATCTATATACACTGTACACATCCCCTGTATCTATATACTCTATACACCCCTGTACACACTGTATATATAACCTGTATACCTGATCTATATACACTGTACACATCCCCTGTATCTATATACTCTATACACCCCTGTACACACTGTATATATAACCTGTATACCTGATCTATATACACTGTACACATCCCCTGTATCTATATACTCTATACACCCCTGTATACACTGTATATATAACCCGTATACCTGATCTATATACACTGTACACATCCCCTGTATCTATATACTCTATACACCCCTGTACACACTGTATATATAACCCGTATACCTGATCTATATACACTGTACACATCCCCTGTATCTATATACTCTATACACCCCTGTACACACTGTATATATAACCCGTATACCTGATCTATATACACTGTACACATCCCCTGTATCTATATACTCTATACACCCCTGTACACACTGTATATATAACCTGTATACCTGATCTATATACACTGTACACATCTCCTGTATCTATATACTCTATACATCCCTGTACACACTGTATATATAACCCGTATACCTGATCTATATACACTGTACACATCCCCTGTATCTATATACTCTATACATCCCTGTATACACTGTATATATAACCCTGTATACCTGATCTATATACACTGTACACATCCCCTGTATCTATATACTCTATACACCCCTGTACACACTGTATATATAACCTGTATACCTGATCTATATACACTGTACACATCCCCTGTATCTATATACTCTATACACCCCTGTACACACTGTATATATAACCCGTATACCTGATCTATATACACTGTACACATCCCCTGTATCTATATACTCTATACACCCCTGTACACACTGTATATATAACCCGTATACCTGATCTATATACACTGTACACATCCCCTGTATCTATATACTCTATACACCCCTGTACACACTGTATATATAACCTGTATACCTGATCTATATACACTGTACACATCCCCTGTATCTATATACTCTATACACCCCTGTACACACTGTATATATAACCCGTATACCTGATCTATATACACTGTACACATCCCCTGTATCTATATACTCTATACACCCCTGTACACACTGTATATATAACCTGTATACCTGATCTATATACACTGTACACATCCCCTGTATCTATATACTCTATACACCCTCCTCCCTGTACACACTGTATATATAACCTGTATACCTGATCTATATACACTGTACACATCCCCTGTATCTATATACTCTATACACCCCTGTACACACTGTATATATAACCTGTATACCTGATCTATATACACTGTACACATCCCCTGTATCTATATACTCTATACACCCCTGTACACACTGTATATATAACCTGTATACCTGATCTATATACACTGTACACATCCCCTGTATCTATATACTCTATACACCCCTGTACACACTGTATATATAACCTGTATACCTGATCTATATACACTGTACACATCCCCTGTATCTATATACTCTATACACCCCTGTACACACTGTATATATAACCTGTATACCTGATCTATATACACTGTACACATCCCCTGTATCTATATACTCTATACACCCCTGTACACACTGTATATATAACCTGTATACCTGATCTATATACACTGTACACATCCCCTGTATCTATATACTCTATACACCCCTGTACACACTGTATATATAACCTGTATACCTGATCTATATACACTGTACACATCCCCTGTATCTATATACTCTATACACCCCTGTACACACTGTATATATAACCTGTATACCTGATCTATATACACTGTACACATCCCCTGTATCTATATACTCTATACACCCCTGTATACACTGTATATATAACCTGTATACCTGATCTATATACACTGTACACATCCCCTGTATCTATATACTCTATACACCCCTGTACACACTGTATATATAACCTGTATACCTGATCTATATACACTGTACACATCCCCTGTATCTATATACTCTAACCACCCCTGTACACACTGTATATATAACCTGTATACCTGATCTATATACACTGTACACATCCCCTGTATCTATATACTCTATACACCCCTGTACACACTGTATATATAACCTGTATACCTGATCTATATACACTGTACACATCCCCTGTATCTATATACTCTATACACCCCTGTACACACTGTATATATAACCTGTATACCTGATCTATATACACTGTACACATCCCCTGTATCTATATACTCTATACATCCCTGTATACACTGTATATATAACCCTGTATACCTGATCTATATACACTGTACACATCCCCTGTATCTATATACTCTATACATCCCTGTATACACTGTATATATAACCTGTATACCTGATCTATATACACTGTACACATCCCCTGTATCTATATACTCTATACACCCCTGTACACACTGTATATATAACCTGTACACCTGATCTATATACACTGTACACATCCCCTGTATC